>NC_051158.1:29956487-30256487 GCF_013339745.2 Dermacentor silvarum
AGGAGGGGCCAGATTTTTAAAATTTTATTTTGCATACGAAAACTGTCGTAAATCGCAAAATTCATGCAGACTGAATCACTGAGTTTGCAACTCTGTAAATGAGCAATAAACATAATGGCAAATCAGTTCTGCGGAATTCTGCATGGTGGAGAAAGGTTCATGAAAGTAAAAATTGACCTGAACCCGTATTTAGCGCGACCCTAACAAGGGTGTGGCTTCTCAGACTCGGGTTTCCTCAGAATCCCGGACAAGGACGAATTTTTTCTGCAACTACGAAGCTTTGCTTCTGAAAAACCCGTGTGGGTTGTCTTTCTAGCCGCATGCTACATACAGGTAGATGTCATATTTTTTTTCTTTCGCCATACAAATTATGTCAATTTTGAATTATTCAGAGATTCAAAACCTCGGAAATCGATGTTATACACAACGTTTTTGAAAAGTACCGCTAACTTGAGATTAGGGTTTCTTGAACGAACCTAATACATTCGCCGCGGTAAGTCTCTGCGCTGCTGAGCTCGACGTCGCGGGTTCGATTCCTACCGCTGCGGCAGCATTCCGATGAGGGTGTGGAATGAAAAAAAAAACAGAAACGTTCATGTACCGCTCATTGGGTGCACATGAAAGAACCCTAATACACTCTGAAAATCTGGTCCAAGTTGGTCCGGAGTCTCCCCGCTACGGGGCGCTTCATGACATCGTGGTGTCTGGCACGCAAGACCCCTAAAATTTATAAACCCTCGTAAACATTGAAAACATTTCCAGTGAGCTATAAGTATAAATCAAAATGTTCCCCTTCAGATGTTCTAACATATGCACTTTACCAAACTACGATATCTGTTGTTGCTGAAAAGGTACGAATATATAAACTTCCTGGATTTTTTCTTTTTTTTTTTGTTAGCTTGTCAATTTGTGGCAATTTTGAAGAAACTATGAGGCCGTAAAATAAAGTACTGATCTTTACACTCTGTAGGGTTCTCTTTTTTCTTTTAAATGCAACAATGTTCATTCAATTTGGTTGGATCCGGTTGTCTAAGGAAACCATTTCTGCGTTTCACGTGTATTTGAGTAGTTAAGTCGGAGTTGACCCCTCGGTAAAGCCTCCACTTAACAAGCCCGAGGAACACGGTCTTTCATATGCGCTCGACTTAATCGGCCGCCTTATGGGGGTTAGATTTGCGAAATAGAGGCCCCTTCCGGTTGCCCGTTGTAATCCTTTAACCTCCCATACTAAAATGCATGTCAGACACAACAAAAAATACCATTATCCAACAACCAGCATTTCTATTAGAGTAAGTCATATTCTACGGATTCTTGGGAGAACGTCCCTCGGAAACCCCGACATCCGTCTGCATGAACAAACTTGGAACGAATTTGTTCACGGGGGAAAAAAAAGATACGTTAGAAAACCAGAATAATAGCAACACCAACCTCCTGTCGACATTTTTAACTGTATTTGCAGTGCAGCTTAGCTTTAACCCACTAAACTTGGTCAGAGTGTTTGTGAGAATGACTCGGCAGTACTCGGCTATAGACAAGCCTCTTCGAAAAACGACGGTTTGCAATATACCGTTCTCCTACTTACTGTCGCAACCGTCGGCTACACGTTTATAAAGGCTACTATTGCACGGAGTGATTCATGCAGTTTTTGCATTGGCTCTTGCAAAGAGTGTCTTTAATAACTTCCGCCTTTGGAATGACGCCAATGATTGGTTCCCGCAGGAATTTCAACCACTCCAGACGACTCGAGCAGACGAGTAGGTCGTTTGCAGAAGCGACCTTGCGCAAGCTGTTCGCCATCCTCAGCACTCGCGAAGCTCGGAATCGCTCAAAATCCCATCGCTCAAAACGAAGTCCTGCACTTGATCATCGCTGAGCGTTTCCAGCTGTTGCGAAAAAAAAAAGCGCCTAGCGCAGACGCCTTACCCAGAAACAGCGCTTGAAAACAAGCTCCCGCTAATGCCGATGATTGGTTGTTTGGTTAGGCTAAGTTTGCTACCGTCGGGGTTCGCCTACTAGTCTGGACTGGCAGCTGCTTCTTTTCTGAGTTATATTTATAACTCATGTAGCACGTTAGACTACGCAGAAGTGAAATAGAGTGGTACGAAGTACATGCCTTCGGACCTCTCCACGAAATTATTTTCGAGTGGTTACCTGGTCATTGCGGGATCAGTAGAAATGATCGCGCAGACAAAGAAGCCCGAGCATCACACCAAGAAGAACGCAGCACTACCATTCCGTCCGTCCGTCCGCCCGCTTGCTTGCTGCTTGCTCCGCCCGTGCTTCTTTTTTTTTTTAATTGTTTATTAACGCGTTACTAAGTGTCCACAAGTTTCGAGAAGTCGGCCGCGCAAGATCTCTTTACACACGATTCGTCGGCCCTTCGGAGGACATTATCTGTTGCACACACGTGCCTGGAAAGCTCCTCGCTTGCAAGTCGCCGTGCAATGTCTTCCTTTCGACACAGTTCCACAGGCAGGACCAAATAAAGCGTTCCGCTTGGCCAATCTCTTGGCATTGCTGTCCCAAACGGAGTGGCGGCAGCTGGCCTTGTTTTGCTGAGATTGATTGATTCACGGGGTTCGACGTCCCAAAGCAACACTCTGGCTACGAGATACCCCGTGCGTAATGTAGGGCTCCGGTGAAATTTTGACCACCTGGGGTTCGGTTCTTTAAGGTGCGCCTAAATCTAAGTACACGAGCTTTTTTTTTTTTATCTCACGGATTAGTTGTGCATCTGTTTGCACCAATTCATGACTTGTTGTTCTGTGACAGGCTTTGCGACGCGCGTATTGTGTACGACCGAGGGCAGTTTATTTACTGCATAACATTCGACTGTATAACGTACGTGCTTGCACCCCGTTCCACTTCCTTTTTGCTGATTACATCCGGCTCGCTTTTGGTACGGCAGGCACCGCACGTCCACCTAGGGCACAATGGACAGAAGTATTGAAAGCAGTACATCTTGGCCTTCGGTCTTTATGTCATATTCTGGCCTAAAACCATCTCAAGTGAAGTAAAGGCTATATCCTCCCAATCTATACTGGATTGTGGGGATGTCGGGCCATTAAAAGAGACGAATAAATCATGAAGGCGTACGCGATAAGCCACCAACGGTAATACAGTTCTTTTTTTTTCTGCGGTACAACTTATTTACACGAACGTTTGTTGCAAAAATATTTCGTGCAACCCTTGCCTCGCATGCTCACCATGCAAATTTGATACCGGTGGCGAAGGTATTCGGGAAATGCCACTAAGTTATAACAAATGTACTGGCACATCTATTTAATCATAGAACAACTACCTATAACAATTTAAGGCATGTAGCTGCAATTTCGGCACGCCCAATAACACTAGGGCAGCCTCACCTTTTCTAGAAACTGCATGCCTTCATCCATTTTTTTTTTCACCCAGGTGTGTAAAGTGGGAACTCAATGTAAGGCGTATGCCAGGCGCCGTATACCTTGCCGTGATTCACACAAAGTCACTTAGCACTGCGTCATTATTGTTGATTGTGCTCAATAAACGTACGTTTGCTCCTTTTCATAGTCGTACAAAGTGCATACCCGCGCAAACATCGCGGCTTGGTGCGAGCAGACGACAGCAAAAGTGCGGTGCAGATGGGGTAACTATAGTAGCTGCCATAAGGCTCGAAGTGGCTGAAATATGAGCTAGAGCAGGCGCGCTGGCGTTCTGCTCGCTGGTCAGGTCAGTAGTACAGTAGGTCGTGGTCTTTATAGCGCCTAAATTTTCTAGCACCATAATGATACTGATTCGAGGTATCGAAAAGTCAATAAAAGGATAGACGGGAAATGATGGCACGTTGCTTCCACGTCGGTCAAGGCCTGTCATGCCAGACCGGTAACTGTACCGCGCGAGTTAAGAAGAAGTAATCTTCTTCTGATTACGATCTGATTACGAGGCATGTCGTAGTAGAGGACTCCGGTATAATTCGGGCCACCTGGATTTATTTAACGTGCTCCTAATTCTATGTACACAGTTTTCTTGGCATTTCTACCCCATCGAAATTTGGCCGCCGTGGCCGGGATTCGATCCCGCGACCTTGTGCTCACCAGCCCAACACCATAGCCACTAAGCAACCACGGCGAGTCGTGTATCGCGCGAGTGAGTCTAAAGCGCAAGCGAAACTCAGAAATCATCGTGTGTCTTGTTACGAACTAACCGGTGACGCAGAAGAGAGGCAAGCGCGGAAGGCGTATGGGACTTCACGTCTCACCCGTCTCAAACTTCTTGCGGGAACACAAAACGTGCTGAAAGAACGTGCGAGGAAGGCTTGTGTTTTGTAATCGTTCGATTGAAGAGTGCTAACTACGTGTTTCGGTACCCGTAGATCATCTTTTATTGAAACGATAAGGCGGAAAGAAGGCGTGGAAGATTACGGGTGCGCGCTCTTGATTCCTGGAAGACAACCAATGCTCTCACGCGCTTGCTATGATGCGATCGGGAAGACATAAATGTGCAGCCAATATGAGCATCTGTATGCAGTGACATTGACAGCAGATGGGCTTGATACTTATACCTACCAACGTTTTGCCCATTTATCGCCAAATTTCTTGTCTTTGTATCTTGTTTGTGGACAACAACTGCTCTGCCCTGTCGAAGCGTTAGCTACAACGACGTCCCTTGACCAACGATCATCGATTATTGCTGCATATGAATATGCGCCTACATCTAAGCTCTAAAATCGTGAATGTCTCGGAGCTGATTCGCGGAAACTTATAAACGCGGTGACGTGGCAACGCTTTCACGGAATACATTTACCCGGACAAGATGCCTGCCGGTTTTTTTACCAACGTTAAGCAGTGTTCGGTGCAATGTCGGTTTGCTCTGTTCGGGATGGTCAAATATTGCTTCAGGCTCGGTGCAGGGAAATCATGTGCGGCGCAAATAGTAGAGGAATTGTGGACAATCCGTGAAACGGTCGTAGTGTGTCAAACTGTTATGTCTACTACAGCCGATAATAGCCCTAGAATCACATCGCTTAAGACGAAGCGTTACCTCAGTAGCTCATATCTAAAATGCGCCGGAACTCGGCCATCATTCTGCCCAGCCTTAACTGCACAGAATGAGGTGATGTTTGTCGCATTTAAAAGAAACGTTATAAATCTACCGAATGTAGCCAGATTTTTTTTTTTTACTTGGGCCTTCAGTATTTTCACAAGCATTGTTGAAAATGACAAGATATATGAAACCGAAGCATCACGTTCAAAGCTTTAAATCGAAAATTTAAAGAAAAAAAAATTAGGGGCACCTTCACACTAGTGATGCTAACTGCTAAGACTAGGCAAACGGCGAAGCTGGCAACCCCACCTAAATTTATCTCGGTTCGGCCAAGTTTTTGATAGGTTATGCTTCGAGACTCGGCCACGTTTTGCACAAGATCACCCCGGAATCATCGACAGCCCAAGGAGCAACGAACACTCGGCCGTTAAAGTAACTGGAGGCATCTGGACGCTCAAACGCTTTTGCTCGGTTTCGCGGGCTCGTAACTTCGGATCTTCCGCGAATCACCGACGTTGCGCGGCCGCTTCGCCGGCGCGATACTCGGGATCGGACCGAAGTCGTCTCACTCGCTCTCGAATAGCGGCGCCGCGGCTTTCGCGCCGCGCTTCCTCTTCTTCGGCAGTGACGCTCTTCTTCGGCCGCCCCATCTTCGCGACGCTGTGCTCGGCGCGGAGACGGCGGGGCCTTGGCGTCGCCGCGGCGGCGACGCGGAGCTATATATCCCGTGGGTCGGCGCAGTGACGTCACGGCTTAGCTCCTCCTCTGCGTAGCCGCGGCAACCACTCCGCACGGCGCGGTGACGCGGACCCTTTCTGCGCTAGCTCCCGGATCGGCCCACAACTTTTGTTCGCGCTACGCGGCCTAACCAAGAGCTTAAACAGCTCGGCTGTTAAAAGTGATATCACGAGAATTTACAATTTTAAAGTGGAGAAAAGAAAAAGGTTTATATGCCGCTGGCAGATTTACTGCTAACTAGAAGCAGGAATTTTGCACAACCCTCGTAACCATCGCAATAATTTCACGTACACTGTAAATTCATACATCGTATTTGTCCGATTCAAATAGGTACGGTTGACAGAATTATTATATGGAAGGAGTGGAAGAGGAGTGGATCTCGCCTAACTGTACGACTCTGGCACAAGACACCCATGCGTGGCACCTGTTATGGAGAGGTGTTGGAACACAGCATTCTGACGGGACACACAGAAGAGAAAAAACACGCAACATTGTGTGGATGTGTGTTTCTCTTCCGTGTATTTCCCGTCAAAATGTTACGCAATCAAACATCTAGTATGCTATACCAACACGCCCATGTCCAGAACCTTAACGTGCTATGGACTTTCCCAGGCACACGACGTATCCGGGAGCCTCTGCTCGGACGGCCTCAACATCCGCAGTTGTCGGCATGCTTTATCCCCCCACGTGGATCCAAGGTGACGCTCATTACAGAGACCTACTCCCGTCTTCAGAAATGTGCCTTATAAGTTGAAGCCCATGCTTGACGATCTAGATGACGCCTGGAGTGAAAGTGCCAAGGAATGTTAATTGCGACTGCGTTTCCTTCGGCTCGTTCACGACAGGCGTCATTTACAACAAGTCACGCATTAGTCACGGATGGGCTTCAAGGTGCCTTTCTGAATGCGGGGGTTGAAAGGCTTTCAGCACGATGCAAATTTTTGTATTATTTTTTAAAACAACGTAGCTGCTAAGAGAAGTTACGGAGTCGTTTTTTATATGGCGGGGGCGTTGCGTTGCTCGGTATCCACCAGCAACGCAACATGCGCCAGAGTCCCTAATTTTTTGCTTTCAAAGGTAATTATCAAGAATTTCAAATAAAAGCTGCATTGTCTATACGTTACTTCGACTATACAGCGACATCCTTGAGTGGCTGTTTTAGCCAGCATTTCCTTTTTTCTTTTTTTCTCGCGAACGTCTAACCGGCTCCACATTGGAGGTCAGCTGGGAGCCTGCAAAAAAACTGTGACATTTATTTCGTGGGAAAGTTACAAATCCGCCGAGAGTTCCTGTGGTTTTTAGGGTCAGATGGTGGGATCGCTCACTTTATTACTCTGGGTGCAGCAGACTTGCAGAATTTAGGCAATTCTTGTAGGAACAAGCCCCGAGTCGAAATCCCAGTTACAGTCTGTAGAACCACAGCCGCTAGATAACAATAAACGTTGACAGCCAATTTATCATACGCTAAAGAGTATGAAGGCTAGGTTTGCCTGCGCGCTCACGAGATATTCATTAAATTACTTGGCATTCTCATTCGAATGCAGTGTTACATCCTGTTACTTGTTTTCTCCCACCAAAGGTCGTGGGTTAGAGTGCCTCATTTAACTAGATAGATAGATAGATAGATAGATAGATAGATAGATAGATAGATAGATAGATAGATAGATAGATAGATAGATAGATAGATAGATAGATAGATAGATAGATAGATAGATAGATAGATAGATAGATAGATAGATAGATAGATAGATAGATAGATGATAGATAGATAGATAGATAGATAGATAGATAGATAGATAGATAGATAGATTAGATAGATAGATAGATAGATAGATAGATAAGCCGATATCAAAGAAACCGCTGAAATAGGCAATAATGCTATTCGCACAAAACGTTCTCAGGGCAACACTGCATTTCATACGCCCGACTGCAGGGAGTTGAGCTCAATTTTGGGAGTTACCATTCTATTCAATAGGAAAGACAAACTTGCGAAAACGCTTTTCTTTTTATTCTAAACTGGAAAGACGCCGCTTTTAAACTGGAAAGATGCTGAACAAGTGACCAAACAAGCTCTCAAAAGCGAAGCCACGGTTCACAATGAAGCCCGCAGCCGCGTCTAGAACACGGCGCAAGGCCATTTCGACATACTCGCAGTGACAAAAATAAGTCTCGCAAAACTCTCTTCCAGGCTGGACAAACGACAGCTGAGACTGTGAAGTATTCTGCAACGGCCCGAATTCAGAACGCAGCTATATTTCTCGCTTAAGCCCGGCATGCTTACAGAGCGATAAAAAGCTATTTCGCAATAGGCCTCCTTAACGACTTGAATGAACAAAGAGAAATTGCGCAAATTTTTGTACAGAGCCGGAATATAGCGGATCGCTGGGATTCTCGGAAACGTTAAAGAGATTCGCCGGGGATTGAAAATTTCGTGTCACAGTGAAGCTAGAGACTGTTTCAGTACCTCCAAGAAGACATTACGCGTCTATGTTGGGTGATTTATTTCTTAGAAACAGAATTTTATAACACTTTTTAAGCTGCTAGGAGGATTATTTCTTTATTGCTTTCCCTTATAAATGTCGCCATAGCTATGCTCTCACGTTTCAATTGACCTTGTGCTGCGTTCAATTCATTTTATGTTGATATGCCATATAATGTCGTGCATTATTTTGCAATTGCCTAACCTCAGTTCTACAGACAATAGATGAGCGAGCAGCCGCCGCCGCGCGGTGTGCCGTTTAATTAACTTTTTTCATTGTTTAATCATTAACCTTAACCTCGTTGCATAGCACAGCCTTGGGAGGGTCGCCTGAAGCGAATAAATTAATTTTCGCGTTTATAAAACAGCGAAGCGCTGTCATGGTTGTATTTGTAGTCATTTTTTTTCCACCTCTCTTCTCTTCTCCTTAGAAAACGGGCGCGCAAAGAGTGCCTGAAGATGCGGCCAGGCAATGTTTCACGCACAGTTTAGCTTTTATTGCGATAGCAATTATACGGACACTCCAAAGCGGATTTCTGATGATGATGTATGGTGTTTAATACCGCAAGGGCCAAGTATGGCCAAAGAGCGCCACAAAGCGGATTTCTGCCGTCGGCGTCGCCGTCGTCGTCGCCATGAGGTTCCGTATGACGTCAACGGCGATGAAATCGTCGCCGCGCTCCGGACGCTGTATGTGCGAGTGAGAGGACGCGAGGGACGCGCGCTTTCATAGGGAGCGAACGCACGTCGGAGAGCAAACGCGCGTTCTGCGCCGTGCTCCCTGAAGGGCTGCAGAATTGAGCGTCTCTTTCCTCCTTTCCATATATAGAGAGCAAACGCGACTTTTTCCGTCGCGCAAAAGGCTGTGGGGGAACGGGAGGGAGAGAGAGAAGGGATGCGACGTTTAACTGCGGCGCAAACAGAAATGTGCCACTCGTGAGTGAGTGAGTGAGTGAGTGAGTGAGTGAGTGAGTGAGTGAGTGAGTGAGTGAGTGAGTGAGTGAGTGAGTGAGTGAGTGAGTGAGTGAGTGAGTGAGTGAGTGAGTGAGTGAGTGAGTGAGTGAGTGAGTGAGTGAGTGAGTGAGTGAGTGAGTGAGTGAGTGAGTGAGTGAGTGAGTGAGTGAGTGAGTGAGTGAGTGAGTGAGTGAGTGAGTGCCCAGAAAAGCCCAGACGGGGTCTCATCCCTTTTCTGTAGCCCAGAAAAGGGATGAGACCCCGTGAAATCAACCGTAAGTTGAAGGATAGCTTCCGAGTCAATATTGAACTGCGCGCCACAGTGACCTTCTGTAGGTGGAGCGTTGGGGACCCGCTCCGCCGTAGCCTTCGTATATAGTACAACGTATTGAAGAAGGAACGGGATCACCACGAAGGGGTTATCATAGCCCATCTTTGATTGCCAATATAACTCAGCTTCTGCTGAACGGATTGAAATACTTTTTGCTGCAAAGTATTTCTGAAATATTTTATTTTAACATCAAATTAATTTCTCGACTTCGTTAAAAAGTGTTTTAGGGGCCCTTTAAGACACACACCAAGGTGTGTGCGAGAGCACTTAAGATGGCGCAGGGGCCGCCAAGGAAATAAAAGTGTGTCAGTCAGATACGAATAGCAATGGCCCCCTCCCCCCGCAACCACTGCCCACACGCAGCTGCTAAAACAAAACAAAACAAAATAAAGTGCCCTTCCTTCTCAAATAGATCTCTATCACAATATGTCACCTCAAAGCCTTTTCCAGGGATAAATTTTGTGAGCTCATGCTGCTATGGAACTTAATCCGCGCTTTGCCCCTATCGTGTTTCCGTACTCACCGATCAACAGTGGTCGAGCATGGTGTGTCCCAGGGGCCGACGTTTCGACAGAGGGACATGTCTGTCTTGTTTGGATTTAGCCTCAGCGGTGCAAGTTGTGCACGAAGTTAAGTGAAGCATCGCTCCAATCACTCTGCCAGGTTACACGCACTTGAAGCGAAGCATCGCTCCATGTCCACCCTAGAACCGCGAGCGGCGGCTTCACTGCAGTATCTGACACGGTGCCGTGAAGCTCACACTCCAAGTCCACCTCCTGCAAGCTCGGGCTTCGCCGCATTATTGACAGAAATGCTAGCAAGCCCACAGCCTACAGCATCTACAGTCTCTACAAGTTCTACGGCCTACAGCCTACACTCTGCTTCGTATAACCAAAGCAAAGAAATGCCACGATATCAGGCTTCCAGTTCGAAAGAAAAAAAAAATGATCAGATAGCACGCACCGTGGAAATCGATGCTATGCGAAGCGTTTGTCACGTAGATCGATATCCAGCATTGTTTGGGATTCCGCAAAGCATAACCAGGTGGACCAACCCGTTTTAGTAAAATCGAGCAGTTGTCCGCGTGACGGGAGCGTACGTGTTTGTGACGACAGCGGCAAAACGACAGTGACGACGATATACGGTGGCCACGGCATGATTCCTACTCCGTTCGTTCGACGCTAATTTATAGAAGCTGATTGTTGGGTTCTGCGTAGGTACTACATGGGCGCTAGAGAGACAAGGACACGGATTGTGACGTGATCTACCTACGTCTATGTCACGTGTTCTAGGTTAAAACGACGATGGGTTTTGCACTCCGGCAAGCAAAGGTGATCTACGAGGGCCTTTCATGAAGGCGGTACAACGTCGCACAGTTTCTACGTAGCGTCTACGCGGAGAGTACTGAGAATTGCGGGCCGATCCCGAAGACGGCTCAAGTTTAACACACCATATCAAAGCTCGAGCTGTTACAAGGAGAGAGCATGAAAAACTGACACGTGACACATGCGCCATGAGAGAAAGAGATAAAAGGAAGGCAGGGATGTTAACCAGTCAAGAGTGCGGTTGACTATCCTACGCTGTGGGAAGGGAGAAGGGGAATAGAAAGAAGGGAGCGAGATAGAGAGAGAGGGGTGGTAGAGAGACGTCTAAAAGACCTAGTCAGCTTTGGTAAGATAGGAGTATGCGTACGATGATAACCTAGCTTTACTTTAAAGCGAAGCTTTGTTTCACCTTATTATTATTATTATTATTATTATTATTATTATTATTATTATTATTATTATTATTATTATTATTATTATTATTATTATTATTATTATTATTATTATTATTATTTGATTTGAAAACATATACACTTATGCACAGCGCAAGAACACATGGACGGAAACGAAGACGACAGGACGGGCGCTGACCCACAACTGAGAAATTTATTGAAACGAACACATATTTTAAACACGATCACTTCACGTGCACTCCAAGAACGATGCACAAAAACAAGCGTGGTATTGTAATCTGGAGCATGCTCATTATTACTGCCCAGACATGAACGTTATGCGCGCACGATTCTGTCCAATCTCTGTCAGTGTTTTGAAGGAAATTCCATCCTATCTGTGGCAATGACACTGAAGGGTGACTGATGCATACATCGTTTGCTTTCCAAACACGGAACGCTTCAATACTATTTGCCCTCGTGAGTTCATTTCTGTGACGGTTAATGATCGATAGTGCATTGGTGTGTGGTCAGTCTTTGTCTCCGTCCGCGTGTTCTTGCCCTGTACATATATATATATATATATATATATATATATATATATATATATATATATATATATAGAAACTTTATTTGGCTGGAAAATATTTTAAGTATAGCGGTGGTCGGAGCCCCTCAGACCAGGGCCCCACTGGCCTCTGCCGCCTGCCAGACCTGGCTAATTAAGGACTTTTGTCCTGCCAAGTCGGAACGGGCGAGCTGTGCCTCCCACTGCTCCATTGAGATATTATTAGTGGGCCTATGAGGGTGCTTACTACACTCCCAGGTCACATGTATTAGTGTAGGTATGCCACCGCACCAAGGGCATGTGGCCCTATAGCGGGTGGGATACATGGCATTGAGCAGCTTTAGATGGGGGAATACCCCGGTCTGTATTTTGCGCCAATCGGCGGCCTCTTCCCCGCTAAGTTGTGGGTGAGGCGGCGGGTATTTTCTGCGGACTCCGCGCTGATGAGCAAGGATGTCTTTTACATTTAAATTGATGGGATTGTGTGAGGGATAGTGTGAGGGGTTGGGGTTCGAAGAGGACGCCATCGCTCGGTTAGTAGACGCTCGAGCTAAAGCGTTAGCCTGTTCGTTCCCCTGTACCCCCGAATGTCCCGGGCACCAGAGTAGGCGATGGCGGTGGTTGAACGATTTGGGGATTATCGCGAGGCTAGCCGCAGTCACGTGCCCCTTAAGAAACATGCAACCTGTCTCCCGGGAGTCAGTGACCACGACTGAGTCTCTTTCCGAACGCTCCGCGTGAGCGAGCGCGATCGCCACTGCTAACATTTCGGCTGAGGTGGGGGAGCCCGCCGTGGTCGACGCGGTAATTTGCTGCTGGCTGATCGCGTTCACGACTGCCAGGGCGTACCTCCTTTGGTAGCGCTGCCCGGTAGCCTCTGCATACGCAGCTGCGTCCGTGTAGTACGTATTGTACCTAGCGTTATTGGAGTACATCGATTGAATATGTTGTGCGCGTGCTTTGCGCCTTTCCTTGTTGTACTCGGGATGCATATTCTTGGAAATTGGAGCTACTGTAATTTTGGATCTCACCGAAGGAGGGAGAGGTACGGCCTCTTCGGTGAGATAAATCGGGTATGCTGGGATATTAAGTCGTGCCAATATTGCCCTACCAGTTTTTGTGAAGCTGAGGCGCTCCCTCTGTCGCATCAGAGTGGCCTGCCTCAGTTCGTCGAAAGTATTGTGTACTCCCAAAGCTAGCATGCGCTCCGTGGAGGTAGATTTAGGCAGGCCCAGAGCCGCCTTGAAAGCTGTTCGAATTATTGTGTTGGCCTGCCTCTCCTCTTCCCTGTTCAGGATTTGGTAGGGCAAGCCATATGTGATTCGACTAATCACTAAGGCCTGTACGAGCCTTAGGGTATCGATTTCTCGCATTCCCGCCTTTCTACACGTCACTCGACGTATCATTTGGGCTATGTTGTGGGTTGCGGATTTGATGGTTTTGAGCGTCTGTGCTGCTCTCCCGTCGCTCTGAAGCCACAAACCCAGGTCGGTCGCTGGTCAGTCGCTGGTCGGGTTCTCGCTGTTGAATCTACTCAGCGAGAACCCGACCAGCGACTGACCAGCGACCGACCCAGGTGAAACCATGGAATGAGAGGCAACGAATGCTTCTGAGAACTGACATTAGGGCAAGTTGGGTTAAAGCGTCATCTTATGTACAGGGTACAAATCCAAATGGTCCGAGAGGTGCCCTGTACATAAGATGACGCTTTAACCCAACTTGCCCTAATGTCAGTTCTCAGAAGCATTCGTTGCCTCTCATTCCATGGTTTCACCTGGGTCGGTCGCTGGTCAGTCGCTGGTCGGGTTCTCGCTGAGTAGATGCAATGTCACTCTTAAAAATAAAAAATAAGAAAAAGAAAGAAAAGCGAAGCACTTCCAGAGACGGGATTCATTGCAGCTAAGCCACGTCACGCTCGTCTGCAGACTGATTAGGCAATGCCTCCCGTCGTGTGAATCCAGCTTAACACGGAGTGGCCGCGACTTACGGCCGTGTTCGGTATTCGCGCGAACTTTCAGTGAACAACTCTCCGAATTAACTCGCTTGGTTCTCCGGCCTTGCATAACTTTTCAGGCCCGAGATCAGAGGCGGCAATGTCATTCCAAACTCTCGCAATTCCGAACACCCGTCTTCCTAGTCGGTACTCAGCGGAAACCCACCACGCTGGCCTTCCTATAATCCAATAATTCCCGCCATCGCGACCACCCCATATGTGCACTCTGCGACCTCTGGCCTTCCCGAATAACGAAAATGAGGTAAAAGAGTCTAGAACGGCGTAACAAAGATCGCAGTTGGATATTGTGGTGGTGAACTGAAGGGGTTTTAACGCTCTACATGGGCCCTGGCACCCTCCATCACGATTGCATTTAAGAATGAACAGTTTTTAGGTCGTGTAGAATAGCTGGAGGCCGTTGTGCGGTTAGACCTGCACGAACACAGTAATCCTTTATAAAGTTCGTTTTGCAAGGCGCAAGACAGCAATCGGCGTCCGAGCATTGACCAAATAACGTGCCTTCTTCTAAAGAGAACTGTTCTTTTCCTTTTCCTTCGACTTTACCGCTGCTTCTGCTGCGGTCTGGCCGAATAGTTCACCCGAATAGTTAGCACATCGGACGGCACTCCTATCTTTACTACGCCTAGTGGTGATCCTTCCGACATTGCCATGCCGTCGTGGTCGTTTCATCGTCCTCGTTCGTTCTTCCTCCCAGTGTCGTCAGGCTTAGTTGAAATTCTAGATCACCAGCGCTCGGGCGAAGTACACACAGAAGAGCGACACACATCCTTTACGCTAACTAGCAACCGTATGCGCTTATTGCTTCCAACTTTATATATTCGCAAAAAAACAGCATGGAAAGGAAGGAAAGAGGGTTTGGGAACATACACTGTAAATTATTTGACGTCCTTAAGCGAAAAATGGGTGTAAATTACGTTACAGTGCAGGTCAGACCAGTCGAGATAAATACAATATCTCCTTTTTTGGGCAGAAGCAGTGACGGCGTGCTGACGCCAAAGTCCCCCCCCCCCCCTTTTCTTTATTGCGATAGCAATTATATGAACACTCAAAGACGATTTCTGCCGTCGACGCCGCCGTTGCCGTCGCCGTGAGGTTCCGTATCAAGTCACCGGCGATTAAATGGACGCCGCGCGCCGGACGCTGTATGTGCGAGTGAAAGCGCGCGAGGGACGCGCGCTTGGGAGCGAACGCATGGCAGAGAACAAACGCGCGTTCTGCGCCGTGCTCCCTGAAGGGCTGCAGAATTAAGCGTCTCTTTCTTTCTTTACAATCACCATATATAGAGAGCAAACGCGACTTCTTCCGTCGCGCGAAAGGCCTTAGAGGGACTGGAGGGAAAGAGGGAGGGAGGGAGGGGAGGCGACGTTTAGCTGCGGCACCAAATGCGTATTTATATAAAAACGTTGCGAGGCGTGAAGGTGGTAAAGACTTCCGACGCTGCTCGACGAGTCTCCCGTTCTGATCGTCGTCGAAAACCTCCGAGCCGCCCCCAGAGGCCCTGGCAACAGTCACCAACGCCGCGCGCGTTCGGTGCGAACGCGGGCAAAACGGCGAGGGCGTCAACAACAGTTCTGCGCGTTGCTGGTGCTGCTGCATGTCCAAGTTTATACAGCTGATAAAACTACTATCCTTACTCCGTATAGCTCTCTACTAAATTGCTATCGCAATTGATGCTTCGCCTTTTGAGTGAAACTGCGACATTTTTATTGCGATAGCAATTATATGGACAATTCAACAGGATTTCTGCCGTCGTCGTCGCCGTCGCCGTGAGGTTCCGTAGTGATAAAATCGTCGCCGCGCGCCGTATGCTCGAGCAGAAGCGTGCGGGGGACGCGCGCTATCACGGAGAGCGAACGCACTGCGGAAAGCAAACGCGATTGTCGCGCGAAAGACCGCGGGGGTATGGGAGGGAGGGAGGCGGGGCGACGCTGTGCTCCGGCACCAAAGGCCTATCTTGCAACCGCGGGCGCAAGGCGAACTCAATCTCCCACGTGAAAACAAGAAAGAGGGAAGGCAGCGCGGGAGGGAGCAGAGGGGGGGGGGGGGGGTAACTCTGCCAACAACCGCGTTCGTACTTTGCCCAGCTGTGTCGCTCGCCCGCACCGTCTCTTATCTCCACACGGCTCTGACCTTTGTATGCGCTGTGCATTCGCCCTTCAATTTCCGTTGAAGCGATAGACCGCACGTACCTTCGCCCACTGCGGCGGATGCGCTTGCTGCCAGCGTTTTGACAGTCGTTGTCTGCAGTCATTCAGTGTGATCTATTCATTTTTGCTTTGTGCGCTGACACCACGCTTGTTAATTCAGTTAGAATAGTCGGGCCACATTTTCCAACGCACCCTACACATGCAATGCTGCCCGGATCGGCAGTGTAGCGCTACAGGTGTGTCCCTTCGCACGCGCTGCCCACGGGAAGCGCTTCTCATCAACACCACCGCTCCACACGCGCCTTGTCGTGGTCATCGAGTCTCTCTTCATGTCGGTCTACTTACGCCGCAGCACACCTGCTTACTTAATAGGCTCATGTTTACTAGAATTCATATTGCTACCAAAGCCGCTCACCTTACTTCGTATGACATTGCTGTGTTGCTATCGCATTCATTGCTTCGCCCTTAGGGCGAAACTGTGACATTTTTTTAACATGCAACACAGACTTTATACAGACACGCTAACACGATACAGACAATTTACATGCACGCGGACTACACTCTAAAATTGTTCACGCTTAGCAAGCGTGAGTGTCAACGATTTTTTGCACGCTTGTTCCAAGCGTGGTGTGCTTTCACGCTGAAAAAATCACGCTTCCTAAGCATGACTCGCGGGATGCGTAACGCTTGCGAAGCGTGAGTGAAGGTTATTTTTTACACGCTTGTTTTAGGCGTGGTGCGCTTTCACAGTAAGCGCTCACGCTTGCCATCCGTGACTCGCGACCTTCCTAACGCTTAGTGAAGGCGAAAAAGTGGTTTTTTTACTTACTCGATGCGGCATTCTCCTGCTCTGTAAGGTGCCTTTCTGACCGCCAGAAATCTAAAAGAGAACGCTGAAAGAACATATTTGTTGTGCTGTATTTATGAACTTGGTGGCTGCTTGGAGAGTTTATATGCCCGCCATAAGATAGGTAATTACAGAAATCAACTTTCAATTTTCATCTTGCACATGTGCAAACTAGAACGCGTACTGCACTGCGACAGCGTAACGTGCATGAGCTTGACAGCTGTACTATCAATACGGAATGCGATCTATAGAACAGGTAGTAAGTAAAAAAGTAAGAGACAAGCTTTCATTAATTCACTGGCTACTCTCCATGTTGTACCCAACGGCACATATTGCGTGCTTACGCACAGCTCAAGACCGGCAATGGGTCATTGTACGGTATCTTGCTAGGAGCGACTACGCCTTCACAACAATGCGTTTTCCCGCGTATATGCTGAATGAACAAGTAGGCTAAAAAAAAGTGGCCTGTCTACGCTCATTGATTGTTCTCGCCTTTGCAGCCTTCGCATGGGCCTGAAAGTTGTACGAAAAACGAGCGCGGACCGGGAGCGCTTCGGTAGTCTCAGCGCAGCGGAGGCTCCAACGCGGTGTAGCCGCAGAATAATGAACCAAGTGTAAACGGCTTCGTGACTGCGTAAACTCATTTTCAACGAAGCACTGTGTAATAAATAATAAAATAAACATTATTAAAAGCGTCCAACGGCAGGATTCGAACCCAGGAGCTCAACTACAGAAGCACGACATCGAAACCAATACGCCAAGGATGCATGCATGGACACGTGGCTTAGAACGACCTGGGGCCGTATTCTGAAACGTTCGCATAGGCGAAATTTCGCCTAGGCGAAATCAGCGTGCGCGCTGATAGGCTGGTTGAACAAAATTGAATGACGTCGGGCTCAACCACCCAATCAGTTCATCCAATTTTGCTAAAACAGCCAATCAGCGCACGCCTGAAAGCGAAAAGAGAAATTTCACCTAGGCGAACGTTTCAGAATACGGCCCCTGAGCGATTTCTCGCGGGCAAGTCGGCGCGTTGAGACGCCAGGAGCGTTTCCGCTCCCCATTCGCCAACAGCACGCCGCGCGCGAAGAAAAAAAATCACAGCATATCCACGGGGTGAATGATGATGAGTGGGCGAAGCTCCGGAGGGAATCATCGGATCTCCCGCTTAAGGGGACGCTAGCTTGGCGCTGAGCCGTGCTCCCTCAAGGGCTGCAGAAGATAGCGCCAACCTTTCCCTTTCCCTCAAGAACCACTTACCACGCTAGCACAAACGCGTTAGAAACGTGCAGTACTCTCTAGTAAGGGGGAGCGTCCACAGCGTCTTACGCAGCCATTTACACATGCCGGAACGTGCACCGCGTTTGCCGACGCCATCACATGACTGCTGAGAGAGTATACCCCCCGTATTCATAAACGCTCCTCGACTTGAACTTGACTTGCCACCGCCTTGGGCAGCGCGTTCGAAACGCGTTGAAGGTAAGGTGGAGAGGCCACAGCGTCTTACACCAGCTTCTTACACGGGCCGTAACGCGCTAGCACAAACGCGTTAGAAACGCGCTAGAAACGCGGCCTTTCGTTAATGTTGGGTATTTATTGCCATCGTGGTGCGTGTGTCTATGTGCGCTTCGTGGCGTAGTGGTTAGCGCCGCGCGTTCGGAAGCGAGGGGTCCCTGGTTCGATTCCGCGCTACGAACACAACTTTCGGAATTTTTTTTTTCATAAAACGCCGGAAGCGTTCTCCGGAAGCTGGCTTCCGGAACCGGAAGTGGAAACGGAAGTGGAAGTCGGCTTCCGGTTATACTATACGTATACATATATATGTATATATGGGTATACATACATATACGGACACACAACGCCATCTATTGAGCAATCCATAAAACTAGACGTGGCTACCTACTACGACGGGGACGAACGGGTGCCGCTATAAGGAGCTTCGCCCCTAAAAATGCAACACGGTCGCCGCCCCGCGCAAATCGTCCGCATTTCGCTGCAACGGACCGTGAGCTTCTGTGAAGGCACGTTTCACTTTCGCGTTCTACTGATTCCTACGAAAGAGGGATGAACCATCATTTCTTAATTTTTGTCTGTACATTTCAACCAAATGTATTCACAAACCCAACATTCACCAACCTATTGCTGCGCTTAGCGCCGAAGTCGTTACGCATAACGCTAGATGTATATCGCACATAACCACTGCAGTCATTCTGGTAATTGTAGTGAGTTTTTGACAAATAATTTTTTTCACTGGCTCAATAAGAGGACGGCAGAACATCCTTCGTGAATTGATCTACCGGCAACTAAAGCTTTTAAGCTGAATATGACCAATGCAAGTATTTAAAGTGCGAAAACGCGACATTCAAGGTCCTGTTTTACAATATCACGATTGTGAGAGCCATTAGAACCGCAACATGGACGCCGACTCTCAAATTTTAAAAAAGCTCCGTCGCATGCCCCCGCGCGAGGGACACGTGTAAATGCAGAGCATAGTGGGGTTCCGTGGTGTTGGTGTTGTTGGTGTGGTGGTGGTGGTCTGGGTTGAGAGAGAAGAGAGAATCGTAAGTAGGTAACGTAAAGTTGTTTTTATTTTATTGGCATCACTGCGATTCTTCTTATTATATAAGTTGTTGGCGAACCACAGCCGGTCGCACACGTCGCAGCTGCGCCCGAAGCTCCGGTCCAGGAACTCGCGTTTGAAGCGCGCGTCGGCACCCCCAAAGTCCCGTTGACGTTGCCCGACGGCTTCCGCGCCAGCGCCCTCCGGGGCGACGGGCTCCGCGGCGGCGGCCTCCAGACGACGACGCTTGCTCGCCGCCGCCTCTCGTTCCCGTACGCCGGGGTCCACGGCCCGACGCTGACGTGTCGCAGCCGCGTGTCGTTCTCGACTCGAAGGGTCCGCGTCCAGACGCTGACGCCTGCCCGCGGCTTCTCGTGCACGCTGCTCGGGATTCGCTTGTCGACGTTGACGCCTGGCCGCGGTTTCTCGTTCACGAAGTTCGGCGTCGGCAGCACGCTTACGACGCTTGCGTTCGGCGTCGGCAGCGCGCCGCCTCGCCGCCTTGTTTTCTGCCGCCGTGGACGAAGACGATGGTACGATGTCTTGAACTGGTGCTTCGGCGCTGATGCGGATTGCGTCGAGGTACTAGTTGAAGGTCTTGCTTCCATCGCTTATCAACTGCGACCGCCGACGAACGCCAGAGAGCGCAGGAGTTGACGAGTGGAGCCTGCGCCAACCCGCTTTATATTCCTAGCGCGGGCGTTAGAGGGAGAGGGGGTGGAGAGAGGGCGCGCTATCACGCCACACCTGCTGTTGCTACGGTGCTTGCAGCGCCGGAGCGCGACTCAACTACGACGCTTCGCGCGCTGCACATGTGCTGCAAGCGTGATGCGGGAGAGGAGGAGTGGGGGAGAGGGCGCACCTGAGCTCGAGCTGTTGCGGACGGACGGCGCACGCCTACATGTGAGTTAAATGAAATGCTCTGCATTTAAAAATTGTCGCAGTTTCACCCGAAAGGCGAAGCATCAATTGCGACAGCAAATTAGTAGACAGCTATACGGAGTAAGGATAGTAGTTTTATCAGCTGTATAAACTTGGACATGCTGCAGCACCAGCAACGCGCAGAACTGTTGTCGACGCCGTCGGCGTTTTGCCCGCGTTCGCAACGAACGCGCGCGGCGTTGGTGACTGTTGCCGGTGCCTCTGGGGGCGGCGGCTCGGAGGTTTTCGACGGGATTAGGTAAGTGGTTCTTGAGGGAAAGGGAAAGGTTGGCGCTATCTTCTGCAGCCCTTGAGGGAGCACGGCTCAGCGCCAACGGGGAGGGGTAAGTGGGAGCGAAAGAAGGGATAGAGTGGAGACGCCATGGCTGGGCGAAGCAAAACCGGCAGGCATAGGCGGCACGTATCAGGCCGAGATGGAAGGCCTTGGTGTGCTGCAGAGTCTGCAGGGGTGTTGTGCCAGGCCGGTCAGGCCCGGGGTGGGGTGGGAGGCCGTGAGGCCTTCCCGCTTGTAGAAATGTCCTTAGAGGCGTGCGGAGAGCCCTGACGAGTCAAGGAACTCCACGACGCCTCGAAGTGCAGAAAGGTGGTGTCGGCCTGGGAAGAGGAGATCTTCCTCCTTGCCAGAGGGGAGGCCCAGGCGGCGGAACTCCTGCAGGAGTGGGCCCCGCTGCTGGAGGTACGCCGGGCAGGCCAGCAGGAGATGTTCGATCGTCTCCGGCTCCCCGCAGGAGCTGCAGGCCGGGGACGTCGCTCGTCCCAGTCGGTAGCTGCGTGCTGCCGTCCAGCTGCAGCCGATGCGGAGCCGGAGAAGGAGCGAGGTCTCCCTGCGAGCCAGGCCTCGCTGGGGAAGTGGTCGTGGGGGGCATCCCAGTGCCACCCGTTTGTCTGGGTGGTGGGTCGCCAGGTGTCGCCGCAGCCTCAGTCCTGTGAAGTCGCCCTCCGTCACGGCCCGACTGAGGGGCACAGTGGTGTGGTGGGCGTCCTTCGCCAGGGTGTCGGCTGCCTCGTTGCCCGGGATCCCTACGTGGGCGGGGATCCAGTGCAGGGACACCGGGTGGCCTGCGTCCTGCAGCGCTGTCAGCCGGGTAGACAGCAGTGCGACTCCAAGGCTGGCGCTTTCTGGCCTCTGCAGGCCGAGGAGGGCTGCCTTGGAGTCGCAGAGGATGGCCGCTGGTACCCCAGGAAGCTCCTCGGAGAGTAGGTCGACGGCCAGGTGGAGGCCTGCCACCTCCGCTGCAGTCGAGCTGGCGTGTCTGGGCAGTCGACACTGCCTGCTCTGGATTAAACGGGACACTCGTCGAGCAGCGTCGGAAGTCTTTACCACCTTCTCGCCTCGCAACGTTTTTATATAATTACGCATTTGGTGCCACGGCTAAACGTCGCCTCCTCTCTCTCCCTCCCGTCCACGCACGGCCTTTCGCGTTTGCTCTATATATATGGTGATTGTATTCTTTACCTCCTACTCCCCCTCTCCCCTACGACGCTGCGCCGTGCTCCCTGATGGGCTGCAGAATTAAGCGTCTCTTCCTTATGTATAACAAACACCAACGTAAACATGGAGGAAGGAAACAAAACGGTTTCCTTCCTCCATGAACGTAAAGGAGGAAAGAGACGCTTCATTCTGCAGCCTTTCTGGGAGCACGGCGCAGAACGCGCGATTGCTCTCCGCCGTGCGGGAGGGAACCAACCTCCATGGAGGGAACGTAGGGCAGCCGATGCGTACGGACGCGTCTCCGCCGGCTCCGTCTTCTTCGAATGATTGCGATCGGAAGATTTGCTTCAATCCTCAAGATTATTCACCATTGTACAGATCTCGTCGAGAGGATTTCACTGAGCCTCTTTTTGACCCGGTATAGGCCCAATGTATCGAAAAGGATTCAAATATTACCCGGGAACGTTCTGCTCCTAATATTTTTTTGCGCAGTCTGCAGCACCTGTCGAAATCTGTATGACACCTCCACTTAGCCACAATGCACGGCGAGATCCACACTCATTGCGCCAGTTAGCGCAACCTGTGGCGCCTTTTTCTGCGTAATTCCTCCGAGCGCTCTCTTCTATTTCTCTCTCTCTCTCTCCGAGCGCTGGTCCTCCAGAATTTGAAATATGCTACACCAGCCGGACCAGCTTTCTATACCCTACTAAAGTCGTCGTGCCTTTGTCGTGAAGCCATCGTCGTCTTTTTATAACGTCTTCACACTTTTTATCGTGTCGACGTCGTCGTCTTATTGTTATCATACCCGGTGTCTGCTAGTTACAGTATTGTATAATTTGCCAGCACCGGATATAGTAGGAAGAAACACCGAATATAGTGCGAATCGAAGCAGCCCATGGCGGGCAGGTGCACGATGCGAGTAAGCGTGGACGCGAGCTCCAACCCTTAACACGCGGTCGTCGTTATTCTGTCGCCGTCATTTCGCCGCCTTCTTGCAGTTGTAATTTTATTCCTTCGTTTTCATATCACCGTC
Organism: Dermacentor silvarum; assembly: GCF_013339745.2. Taxonomy (NCBI): domain Eukaryota; kingdom Metazoa; phylum Arthropoda; class Arachnida; order Ixodida; family Ixodidae; genus Dermacentor; species Dermacentor silvarum. Next base: position 29,979,266 of record NC_051158.1, read on the forward strand.
ATTGAACGCCTTCACTGCGTCCCCGTATCGCCGTCATCAGGCCACCGCGTTCCCGAACCGTCGTCGTCACAAAGTCAACGACGAAATGTCCCAAAGTCGTCCCGAGGTCGCGGGATCGAACCCCAGCCACGCAGGCCGCATTTCCTCCACGGAGGCGAAATGCGAAAACACCCATGTACTTAGATTTAACGCCAAAGAGAGAGAGAGATAGCAAGGAGGAAAGGCAGGGAGGTCAGCCATATACGAGTGGTCGGTTTGCTACCCTACAAAGGGGGTAAGGGAAAGGGGGGAATAGAAAGAGGAAGAGAGTGAGCACTGAGTGCACTTGGTGAGATGCACAGGAGCGCTATAACCGGGGCGTGTGCGGGGAAAATGTGTCCATCTGGGGGGTCGCGTGGTCTCGACTTTTGAATGGGCGCTATAAAGAGAAACAGCTTTCTTTTGTAAACAATAAAGAAAGCTTCGCTTAAACCTATTCCTGCAACGCGTGGGATCCGCATAACCTTCTCGTTTTCTAAGGAGGCATTATTACCTTTACAGCATGCTTTCGTTATTAGTCATATGATCTGTGGCATTATTTCCTTGGGCAATACTTATTACTGTAACGTGTCTTCTATTAAACACGTACGAAGTAAGCGATTCTCATCATGAGTTACGGTGTATTTTTTCCCTCAAATGATACCTCCTTGCTGCGTACAAACTATATTCTTTGCGTTGCTAGTTTGTACAACTATCGTATAACAATCTAATTATATACAATGATAACCGAACAACGTTTGCATGAATTCATAGGCTCTCGTTGCTCGCGAATCTTTAACACCACGATTGCGTCCAACTGCAATTTTCTTGTACCTTCACGTCACTCCAACTATAGGCTTGTGTCGTTTCTTCTCGCCCGTCCCCTATCGTTGCGCTGACACAAAATGCAGAAGGCGTCACCCTATGGGACGTGAATTTGGACACCACCTGTTGTGGGAACTCAATAAGTCGTCGATTTGTGCCCGCTTCGACAAGATCTTCCTTGTGGGTTTGTTCGTGCGGGATTTCTTTCGGCCCCGTGACCGGGCTTCGTCAAAGTGACGAAGGCCGGTCTCGAAGGCCAGTCCCGCAACCGGAATGCCAGTAAAGTCCCGTTTTTAAGGCGAAAGCCTTAAGTGTCTATGTTGGCGGTGCCCTTGGCGTACCCTTGGTGGTGACCTTGACGAAACTGGGCAGTGACGAAAAATGGCCGCCGACGCCGCAAGAAATGCTCGGATTGACGTCACATTTATCAGGGAGGTTCCTGTAAACGAAGTAAATTGGAGGCCTTGAAAAGAAAACTTCGTACATTTCGGTCTGGGTGGGAGTCGAACCCGGGCCTCCGGGGCGCGAGACGAGCAAGCTTCGCTGAAGCCGCGGCTGCTGCACGGTTCTGACTCACTAAAGGTGTGCCTAGTGCGTGCGTGATTGCACACGTCACGTCGTAGCCATTATCGCTGACTAAAGGTGTGTCCTAGTGCGTGCACTAACAAGCTGCACTTGGGTACTACGTTAAGTGTTCATATGTGGCGTTCAGGAGGTCGCCTTTGTGCCTTACGTGTACTTCACACTTGCGGCTCGTTATGTCTTGCAAGAAGTCTAGCACCGATTGTATAACTTAATGCATTACCAAAATGCCTTACAAAGAAGTCCAACGCCGATTATATAACTTCATGTGTATTACCAAATGTGCAGCAGGCTTTCGCCTTCTTGTGTTACAAGAGTGTAACAACACCTGTCGAACTTCCTTTTCTACATGTTTCACGAACCAGAGATTTGGTATGAGATCCTTAATATGAGATCCTTGGTATGAGATCCTTGGTATGAGATCCTTCGTATGAAATCATTTCGCTTGTTTCAAGCCACTTTGAGATTCCAAATTGCGATTCTGGGCGCTGTAAAATAATTCCGTATCGTCGTCTGGAGAGCTCTGATTAGCTCGCGGGGCGACTACAGAGCTTGGCTGGTCCGTCGAAACGCAAACGCGGCGGAATTTGTCAATATGCGAGCATTAGACAGTTTCAAGAATAGCAACCCAGCACTCCCAATTTGAGCAACATTCTATAGAGAGCCATTCGGATTTCGGTCATGGTGGTATAGGCATAAGAGCAGTGGAGAGAGCATAGAGTTGTTTGCAAAAAAATCTACTCGGGGATACAATGGCGCTAGTGTAAGTATACGGGAGCTTTAAGCCAGCAGAAGAATGTCGGGTAGCAGCACAGTGGATTTGACTAAGCGTCATTCTTTGGCTTCGAACGGCTTTGCCACTTTGCAATTTGTTCGCTTTCAACAAAATGTTGCGCTATAAATGCAATAACTTGCAGTGGTGGCGCACGTGAGCAGAACAATATTGACTTAAGGCGTTTACATAATTAAGGTTTTTTTTTTTAGTTCGGGAAATGTAAATCTTTTTAATTACCACACAAACGCTTCTATAGCCACAAGCAGGCAGATTAGACAAACCCATGCAGTAATCATTCTCACGATAGCTCAACGATCACAGCGCCAGCCTTTCGTCTAGTGATTTCCGGAGGAAACTCTACAGGAGGACCGGCGGGCGTTGACACTCGCGAAGCCGGACAGGCCAAAAAAGAGCAGACGACATATATTGCCACCACCAGACGATCAGAGAGCAGAAGTGCCCACCACGGCAAGATGAAAGGCGGGATTAGGAAAGATGGACGACCTATACGCTGTGTATTTATTACACGCTCTACGTATAAGGTGTATACGACAGCGCTTATTGCAGGTGAGGTGAAGTAACAGTGAAAAGACAGGTGGGAGGCAGGGAAGGGGGGGGGGGGGGGGGGGAGGTTGCAGAAATGCCATACGGTCTCTCGCGAAGTGCTGACGCTGGTAGAGCTACAACGTTAGTCGACCTGTGTGTATGGTGCCGCCAGTACGTACGGTGTGCTATATATAGAGCAACTCGGACAAGCTTGCTGTGGCCCGCATTTGATTCGCTGAGTGCTATACGACGCACGGTCGTGCACTTACGGTTGGCTCGCCTCCGCTGTTTGCGTTTCGAAATGCCGCGACAGGTCAAGCAGACAAATCCTTTCAGACGCCCTCCTGTAGGCTGTGTAGCACAGTGCCCGCCTCTGTCATCCCTTGCTGTCCTTTAGCTTTGTGGATTATGATTTTCGAAGTGAAGCTCTCTTGCTCAGTCGCGTGTCGAAGGCTTATCTTTTTTTTCTATATATATATATATATATATATATATATATATATATATATATATATATATAGCTCTCTTTCAGTGATGCCATGTGGAAAGAATGGTTAGGCTGAGAAAAGCGCGTCGCAATTTCGCGTGGAAGGGGCAGCACCGCATGCATCGTTTTCAGCGCCGGCAGGCCTGTGGGATAAAAGTTGTGGAAGGCGTTTATGTTACGCTAATGCTATCGTCATGTTAACATTATTGTAACGTTGTGTTTACATTCTCGGCATTGGGGGAACGAGAAGGGTTATAGCTTAGAAATGATTCATTTATTCATTATTGTCGGGGTCTTGCGCGCGAAATCCAGCATCTGAATTAGCAGGCACGCCGTATAGTATGACTCCGGATTAATTTTTGACAACCCGAAGTTGTTTAAAGGGCACAGAGATATAAGTACAGGTGTGTTCTGCAATTTCGTATACCCCCCCCCCCCTCCCCCGTTATCCATCGAAAGGCGGGGAAAAGAGGGACCAGGCTCAAACTCGAGAAGTTAAGATAGCGCGGGACTGAGAATGTCGAAGCGAATGCTTTGTGCGGGTAGTAGAAGGATGGCGAAGCGACGAGCAAAAAAAAAAAAAACCGTATTCAGATATGCGCCTTGACTTCAAGCCCAGGCTCGACTTGATCTAGATGACGCCTAGCATGGACGTTCCCCAAGACGCGCATTGCGTCTGCTATCGGCGCGTTGACGTCAGGCGTCATGTAGACCATGTCGAGCATTGGCTTCATGTTAAGGCGCATTTCTAAATACGGGGATAAGATTGAAAAGAAGGAGCAGGTAAGAGATAGTGTTAGCGGATGCTCAGTCGACCAGAATCAGAGTCAATTTTACTGTGATGATTAGAAAGATGTTGGCATGCTGTTGAAATTTCTGTTGACATGTTGACATTCTTGGCTTTCGGGGAACAAGAAAGGTAGGCCTAATAGACCAGATAGACTTAATATGAATTCATGCGTCGGGTACAAGTTGTCATTATCCTGGGGCAAGATATACAATCGGAGCGTGATGGGGACGCGGTTGTAATGTTGGGTTACGGTGACATGCAGATTCTTCCAGAAAGTGTACCGGGTTCTCAACTGACTCACTGTCACCAGGGTGCTCGCCAGAGTCTTTAGATGGCGCGTCGGTAATCAAGGCACGTCGTTATCACCGCACACGTGAAACAAGGCCGAGAATATTAATATTGTAACTCGTGAGGCCACGTGCGTTTGCCAGGCATCGATAACGATGTCGAAAGATGCAATAACATTTACTGACTGCTCGTGGTCTATCTTTCTTGGCCACGATTTTCTTTCTTCCAAGGTTGTCGCGATTCGTAGATCTCCGTGCCTTTGACTACACGATTCCTTTTGGCACCCGTTGTATCACCCTGACGGGTCACTGGTAATTTGCTCTCAGCAACCCGTGATGACCTCCGCCAACTCCAGTGCTTTGATTCAGCGTAATCTCCACTAGAATATCAGCTACGACCGCATTCGCTCTCTCACCTATAGCGGGGTCTTCCCGTATCCTAACATTACGTACGTCTACCAAGTATACAAGCTTGGGCTTGTTACAATACGGCAAAGGAGGGATGCGATTTTCGATCAATGAGCCATTTGACGCTTTCGTGCCAATATGAAGTTGGTTTCGTGACTCACAGTTCTAGCTACGTACAGTCTGATTCGTCACCGCCACAACAACGTGTCAATATGTACGACGTAAAACACTGCGGGAAAAAAAAAGTGCAGTCAATGGAAGAAGTGAACCCGCTACATAACGACATACAGACATCGGGGCCATAACCCAGCCGTCTATTTCGCCAACTCGTTTTACTAGAACACTTTACACTTATTATTAAAACTTGCAGCACAGGTGCAATCAGAATTGTTCCAGCGCGTACGCGACACGTTTTTGCATGTGATTATTTTCATGCGTGTTTTTGCATTACACGCACCGCCTTGGCGTCCGCAGTTATGCACACATCTCCTGAAGGTGGTATCGTGCATTACATTAGGCATGTCCGTGCGGGATAATGGGACGCCTTTTAGCGATACCTCTGTTGGCTGAGCAAAGCAACCGAGCCCACCGCTTATAAATTACGTCGTTAAAGACGTCTCTTTACAAACGAGTTTCGTTCTCCGCAAACGAGTTTCGCTCTCCGCAAACGCGGCGGGCAGGCACAATCGAAGTGGTTAGCTCATACCCGACGCTTACTAGCACAAGATAAAGCACAATTACGGTGTGGGCCGCGTCAACAAGGGCTACTGATTAGAGAACTGTGCACAGCTCGTTAAAAGCGCGAATAAGAGTAAGATTCTGCTCCGTCGGATCGCCGCATCGACCGAGCGTGGCTGTAGTCGCTGCGCCAGCAAACAATGACGGCGTCCTCTTAACAATAGGCGCGTAAATATTTGGCCGTAGCGACCACTCTGGACGGTGATTGCTTTATACGGCCCTCTAATTAGCCACTCTTTCCATGCTTGACAAAGCAAACCGCTGTGGATCGCACATAGCCGTCAGTGAGACCTTTGAAGTTACGCATCCGCCTTTCAGGAGCAGGGCCACCGTTTTACTTCGGAGGAAAGCGCCGGGGCGGGAGGGGGGGGAGAAGGCAGGCTGTACTTGGGAATCACATGAAGCGCTATAGCTATAGCATATGTGCGAGTATTCCAAGACATAAAGCACCGTTCGCGGATGTTATAGCAGTATTGGCAATCACATGAAATGTTAGCATATCTACGAGTATGCCAAGACATCAAGCACCGTTCGCAGGCGTTATAGCAGCATTCGTCAACATAGCAAGCATTCACGCATGATAATCGGCGTACGTTACAACTTATAAGCTAATGAGACTAAGGCAGTTGATGCATTCGTCGCGCTGATAGCCGCTGAGCCGCTGTGGAGTCGCAAGTATAACAATTAGCGAGATTTCGCGATTAGCCGAGAAGTGTTACGCCTGTAGTATCAGCTTTAACGGTGTGTCCTTGCTGGATTAGTCGGCTCGTGTTGAAAGCGACAATTAACGAGAATTTTTCTTTCTTTTGCTTTCTGAACTTTCTATTGGCAACTTCGTTTTTTTTCTTTTTTTTTTCTTGTTTTTTTTTTTTGTACGCCTCCGTTGCTGGCGGTTACATTTCTGCCACCCAAACCATTCAAAGCTTCATACGTCTTTTATGGACTCCTTTACTGCGACTGCGCAGCAGGCTTTCACGGTAGAGGCCGCCATTTCCGTACGAACAACTTCTCCTGCGTGATGCGGCACCAACATCGAGTCTTCGCCCACTGTACAATACTGTAAGGTGCGGCCTCCGAAATACGTACGCAGACGCTACTAGTGTCGGAGTCCTCATGGCGCACACAACGTCGCTAAAATCTACAGCTGCCAAAGTTGTGCCATAGCTCACTGATTAGTGGACCCGGCTTCCCAACTGCACACTGCGACAGAGGCATAAGTCCGATCCCCAGGGACGCCATGGTTATATTGCCGCAATGTCAACTCTATAAGAAGGCAACGCAGCTTACTTGACATTTACACACGCTATTCTTACCTCTATTAGGTGGTGTCAAAAATCCAACGTCTATGACGTGTTTCCGACTCCGAAAATCGCTTCCGCCGCATTCAGCTGGCAAAAGTATAGCCTTTAAGATCCGATTCTTAAATCCAAAGGGCGCTACCCTATGGGACGTGGATTTGGACACCATCTGTTGTGGAAATCCAATTCTACTCGCGATTATACAAAAATCCCATATTCCCCACATCCAAAATAACCCCATATGACCGTACGGGTTTTCATATGCTATCCCCGTATATTCATGAGATTATTGAATTTGGGGACTCCGGAATTTTGACCTTCTTTTTTTAATTTTTAATAGGAATGAGCGCACCGCAAGTGCATAACGCGGTTCTGTCTCTCGTCCATACGAACAAGTGCTCTCAGATACATCGCGCTTTCTTTCCCCGGTATAGCCTCGGCGTCGACCAATTCATCCCAGTACCCAACATCCGAGAAAAAAGAAATAACCCAAAAGTAGTTACAAACGAGGAAATGCGGCAACAACTCCCAAACGGTCACCCGGAAGATTTTTTTTCCCATGCTTCCGCATCGGTCCGGCAGCAGGGGCACAGTTGGGGACTTTGTTTTGGTTCGCGACGCGATCGCTGTTAAGTAGAATGGTCCGTAGCCGATTCGGTGGCAATCAGGCGTTGTTTGCGAACGCGTGCTTTTGTAGGCCCCCTGCGGACGGCGGCCAATCAGCCCGAGTGGCTTTTACGGCGGCACGTGGACTCTGCATCGTTTCGCTTCTGTCGGAGTGACACCAGTGCAAAGGGAGTGGACGTGTCTTGTTCCAGCGAGCGCTTGAAACGAAGTGAAGGATCTTAAAGGGAAGATTTATTGATTTATTAATTGGATTGATCGTAAGGCCCCGAAGCAATTGACACAGGAGCTGCGAGCGACGTCGTAGTGAAGGTTTCCGGATCAATTCTGAAACCCCCGCCGCTTCATAAATGAGTTTCTTCAAAGTGCATCCGAAGTTAGAGTTAAGTTTCTTCTCCTCCTCCAGGTCTTCTAGGCAGACGATTCTTCAAAGAGTCCTCGTAGCCGTCCGGTGACACATTGCACTCAGGGAGGCCAACTTAGGAATACATCAGTTTATTGTAGGACAAAGTGGCATACACCGACTAGCGGCGGCCGATTCTCGGCTCGCTCGCTTCCCCCTTTCATCTCTACACACCCGTTTAAATCCCTTGCGAATTGGGGCGGGACTCTTGTTTTAGGTCCCCTCGCTCACATTCTACCAATCAGTTCTTTTCCAAGTAGGCGTGATCATCAACAATACACACTGTACCCGCCCCCAATTTCCAGCCCGGTTTTTGGAACACACCGACCAATATCACTTAAACGAACGCCACATGGCCCTCTTGCTCGAGGCTCAGACGCCTCGGTGCAGTTGGCCCGGTGCAATGACGTGCCCCGCGAACACATAAATCGCCCCGCGAGCCACTAACTAACCCCGGACATGCCGCAGAATCGTACTTGAGCGCGGCGTTGCCTCGAGGTCTTCCGTTACATACGTATGCTCGGCGGCGTAAACTGTGTGTCTCCCACACCGCAACGGGAATGCCGCCACCACCGGCAGTGCCTGTGTTTGTGTTAGCCCCCAAGAGCGCGCCTATATGCCGCTGAGTGACATGCGCGCTGTGAGGCGGCTGCTTGGCCTCTCGGTATACGTACGCTTCTCCGTTAAATGTCCGTATATCCTAGGCACCGCAGTGGAAGTGCGCCATCCCCAGCGGTCCCCGTCTCGAAAAGCAGCGCTGTTCTAACAAACGACGTCGGCTGTGAAAAAATAAACCGCGCGAGTGTCATGCTTGTGGCCCCCGGGTGGCGTTCAATGCATGCAAGGCTGATTGGATCAGCCAACTTAAGTGTTAGGAACGCGAGCTTTTTTACAGGCAGGCAGGCATGCAGGGTAGGGTAGGGCAGGCCAGGGCAGGGTAGGGTAGGGTAGGCTAGGGTAGTGCAGTGCAAGGCAGGGCACGGAAGGGTAGGGTAGTGCAGCGCAAGGCAGGGCACGGCAGGGCACGTCAGGGCACGGCAGGGCACGGCAGGGCACGGCAGGGCAGGGCAGGGCAGGGCAGGGCACGGCAGGGCAGGGCAGGCAGGCAGGCAGGCAGTGAGCGATAGACTCATTGATTGAGTTTCTCCAAGGCAGCCCTCCAGAGTTTGCTCTCAGTACTGCGCCATGGATCACATAAGCAGCTCGTCGCAGAGATCAGACAAGTACACCATCGCATAGTTGATTAAGGGCACGATATATCAGTGGTTGCCTAGTCACTGTGGCATACATGGCAATGATCGAGCGGACGCAGCGGGCCGATCTGCCCATGACGGTGTCAACTGCGTTGCCATTCCTCTTTCGAGAGCCGACGCAGCGAAAAAAACTTTCCGCGCTTGCGCGTGAGCTAACATTGATGCAGTGGAATTCATCCGATTTCACAAGTGCACGCCTTCATGCCCTGGACCCTAATTTACAGCTCCGTATTTCGTTCAACCTTCCACGACGGGACTGCACACTTCTAGTCCGTCTATGGCTTGGAGTAGCATTTTCAAATGCGTACTCCTTTCTTGTCGGAATGGCCAATAGCCCACTTTGTGAATTCTGCGGTTGCAACGAAACAATCGCACATCTTCTTTGTGAGTGCCCTCGTTTCAACCCGCAGAGAGCTGCACTCTCAGCGACGATAGATCAACTGGACAAACGCCCAATAACAGAAAAGAACATCCTTGGAAACTGGCCCCCACAAACAACGGCGCGAGCCGCCCTGAAGGCACTGCTGCGTTACTTGAGAGACACCGGACTCAGTGACAAATTGTGACTCTGCACTGTGTTACGTAGGATGGAATGCTGACATTATGCAACACGAGAACGCCTTCGCAGACTGCGTGACAGTGCCCACAGAAACAGTTCTGTTTTGTGCGCGTGTGTGATTTTCTTTTCTTTCCTTCCTTTTTTATTTTTTTATTTTCACTTATTTTTCCTCTCTTTCTCCTTTCGCATCACTTTACCCCTCCCCCGGTACAGGGTAGCCAACCGGAGATAACCTCTGGTTAACTTCCCTGTCTTTCCTTTACCTTTTTTCTCTCTCTCTCTCTTCTCTTGATTGAGTTCTAGCATATGTGCGTAAAGGTGACTGACGAACCTAGCGGCTGGCTGGCTGGCCGGTTGGCTGGCTGGCTGGCTGGCTGGCTGGCTGGCTGGCTGGCTGGCTGGCTGGCTGGCTGGCTGGCTGGCTGGCTGGCTGGCTGGCTGGCTGGCTGGCTGGCTGGCTGGCTGGCTGGCTGGCAAGCTTAATCACCAAGTGACCGAGCGACCGGCCGACCGAAGGGCTGACTGATCAATCGCATAATTCGCGATTTTCGACGCTCCTGCAATAATGCCCTTTCCTCGTCACTCCTCACACGGCTCCAAGCACATCCTCACTTGCAGACCTATCTTTAATTATACTAAACGTCAGAATACGCTTTTTTTTTTTTATTCTTCTGATTCATGCAGGCCGCTCTACCCCTTAGTCGGAAAACGTAGTTTTATTATTTGTTTTGCGCGTGTTATTCAGTAAAAGTTTTGTTACGTTTGGTATTTACTGCTTGTCAAGATGGGCAACTGAATGTGATGCATCGCTTTTACACGGGTGTCCACGGGAGCAAATTCTAACACAGCCGCTCCTCGCTTCCGATCGAACTCTTGCGGGCAACCCACTCGGCCACTCACACACAAAAAAGGGGAAGAAGTAAAAAAGAAAGATATAAAACAGAAAAGACAAAAATAAAGATGAGATCGAGGTTCTTCTTCTCGGTGGGTCAACGCGACGGGCGGCTGCTCGATCCGGCGCGCCCACCAAGCTAGGGTAACCAAGCGCTATCTATACAGGGACGCAACGAGACGCTGACGACGGCAAGGTCACGCCGCGCATCGGCAGCCAATGCGAGCCAATCCTCTCCGACGCCATTCCGGTCGCTGCGCGTGCATTTTCTTTTCCGGGGCAATCGGAAAAGAAATATGGCCACGGCCAGAAATGCGCGATAAACGAGCGCGGGGCACCCACATCATCCTATTCGCCTTGCCGATATAGTGCGGGTCAGCTTTCAGAGGATTGCCCGTAACTTCCGTAGCGTCAACGCGGGCTAGCCTGAACGTACCACTTGAGGGCCAGCGGAGGTCGTGGTAGTTTTTTCGGGGACCTATATAGCTTGAACAAATCATGTAAGCGGCCGTGCTGTGTGCGATGCTTCGGCCAAACTTTAAAAATATCCAAATGCCACGTAGCTGGACAGGACCGAGGTAATGTTGTTTGCCGTCGCTTGGAGATACTCAGATTATCTTTGGCATTCCGCCTCATTAGATAATTAGTCTTAACTATTAATTGAACTTATCAAATATTACAATTAGATTAAATGTGTCAATGAGAAAATTGTAGTGCAGCATGAGAAACTTCCGATACAGCTTTCAGTTGCCCAATACGCGCTACGTGAAAGAGTTTTTCCCGAGCATGAGAGAAGCCCGCGAATGCACGCAAAGTGCGTCGAGCGGCCAGTCGCGCGGCAATTTTTGCGTGCGTGCATTCGCGAAATACGTGTGACATGGCGTGTGACAGCCATGTCAGCGAAATGGCGTGTGACAGCTCGCTTGACCGAGATAAGCAAACCGCAACGTGTTTTCTGGGCGCGCGGGAGACCGCAGCCGCGAGCGAAACGTGGCGAAACCGACCTGCCAAGTGAGCGCACTCCCCCCTCCGGTCAGACACAAGCGAAAGGCAAGTCGAACAGTGAAATCGAGCTGCGCTCCGCCTATCGTCAGCCGGCGCAAACATAACGAGATAACCGCGCACAACACTTCGCGGCGCTGGCGGCAGTCACAAGCCGGTCAGGCCACGCTGCGGAGCGTTCGAGTTAAGCGGCTGTACGCCTCACGTACACGCACGGTAATACAAGTTGACAACACTGTGCCATAACATGCAATAGCATATATATATATAAAGACAAACGAATCACATATTGTTCCAGTAACCCAAAGCAAAGACTTAATGTACGTATACATTTCCCAGCAATTTCTAAAGCTAAACTCAAACAGTTACTTCGCGGGGTCCACAAGAAAATTTAGGAGGGCAGTAGACGCTACTTAACGGGGCATGATCATGAAACAAGTATATGCTTAGGTTACGGGAAAGAGCACGCTGCTTCACCACGCAATGCGATTCCAGATCGTCACAGGCCCTTTTTAGGTCGAGCTAAGTGATCGTGCATCAGGAGGCATGGGTGATTCTGCATTGCAGAATGGAGACAACCTGAGAAGGCTGTGGACGTTGAATCGGACTGGATAAAGAAAACAATTACGTATATGCAGCTTGCGTGCAGAGACAGCTGGGAGACACGCTGATGCGATGTACCGTATTTTACCGCGTATAACCCGTCTCCGCGTACAAACCGAACCCCTAATTACAATAGCTCGCAAAATAAAATTAAAAAGAAAAAGATCCGGAGACCAGTCGGTACATCCTCTTGAATGCGGAGGGATTGGCCCAGCGAGACCCTTACGTAACGTACAACTTTCAGAAGCGCTTGGATTTAAAAGCAGAACGGAAGTATCAACCTGTCAGCAGTCGAGATAAGCAAGATACGTTTAGAGTATTGGTGGGGGGAAAAAAGGCAGGGAAAAGACTGATACGACCGGATCCATTGCAGGCATAGGCAGCGGTACAAGTAGATAGAGAATATTAAAGAGACAGACACAAAATTGCTAGAACGAAAACGATTGATAGCATGCCTGCGTAACTCAAGTAGACTAGGCGACGATGTGTCCCCGCCCCGTTTCAAAGGGGATGCCAATAAATTATCATCATCATCACCGCGGCGGCGCTGGCGTGTGTGAAGCCGTATAGCGCGCGTGTAGTGAGCGCTCGAATAGTGAGGACTCTTGAAGAGCAGCGTGTACAAGAGGCGCGGTGAAAGTGTGGTTATAAGTGCCTTTCTCTAGTCTCTGGTACACTCGTTGTAGGTGCACGAAGTAGAGGCGCAAGCCAAGACGCAGGCCATTGAAACGTCTTAGGCTAATGATTAGGTGAATTGAATGCATGTTTGAATGTCACCTCGTGAATAATTTCAAGCTACGTCGGAATGGGTAATCGTTCTAGGTGCCGTTTACAGCTTCGCTGTCCAACCCCACCTTCACATCGTGGATCGGAGTCAATTTTATTGCGATAGCAATTATATGGACACTCAAAAGCAGATTTCTGCCGTCGGCGTCGCCGTCGCCGTCGCCGTGAGGTTCCGTATGACGTCAATGGAGATGAAATCGTCGCCGCGCGCCGAACGCTGTATGTGCGAGTGAAAGGGCGCGAGGGACGCGCGCTTTCACGGGGAGTGAACGCACGGCGGAGAACAAACGCGTGTTTGCTCTGTGCTCCCTTAAGGGCTGCAGAAGTAGGCGTCTCTTTCCTCCTCTACAATCACCATATATGTAGAGCAAACGTGCCTTCTTCCGACGCACGAAAGGCCGTGGAGGGGAGGGGGAGAGAAGGGAGGCGACGTTTAGCTGCGGCACCAAATGCCTATTTATATCAGAGGCTCCGGCAACAGTCACCAACGCCGCACGCATTTTGAGCGAACGCGGGCAAAACGCCGACGGCGTCGACAACAGTTCTGCGTGTTGCCGGTGCTGCTGCATGTCCAAGTTTATACAACTGATAAAGCTGCTATCATTACTCCGTATAGCTCTCTTCAAATTTGCTATCGCAATTGATGCTTCACCTTTCAGGTGAAACTGCGACAACTTTTTTGTTTAAATCAGTCGGCGTCGGTGTTGTGGTTCCAACGGCTCTCAAAATCGTGATATTGTAAAACAGGACCTTGAATATCGCGTTTTCGCTCTTTCAATGTTTGTATTGGTCACATTCAGCTTAAAGACTTTAGTTGCGGGTGGAGCAATTTACGAAGGCTGTATTGCCGTCCTCCTTAATGAGACAGTGAAAGAAAAATAATTGTCAAAAACTCACTAAAATTACCAGAATGACTGCCGTGGTTATGTGCAATAACATCTAGCGTTATGCGTGACGACTTCGGCTTCAAGCGCAGTCGCGAACCGTTGACAATTATTTGGGTGAATATCTTTCGTGTACTGACAAAATGGAGAAAAAAATTACGTATAGAATCTCCTCGGGGAGTGATATGAATGATGCGTAAGCAGTTCGTAGTAACGGCGTGGTGTTGGTCGCACGCTGGTGTGTTTGGCATAATTGCGAAAGCAACCGTGAAAGAATCGTGAAACGGAGAAGCGCGGTTGCAACACCGAACGAACTGTTAAGTTGCGCTGATGACGTACCGATCCGAAGCCACGGCCGCCCCGAACTTCTGGCTTACTAAAGGTGGGCCTAGTGCGTGCCTAATTGCACACGTCACGTGGTCACAGAGACGCGGTCACGTGGTCTTGAAAGCGATCGTCCTACGCGAAGGACGAACGCACGGACAGTTTTCTCGTTGGGTAACCATAGGAAAGCTGAGGGATTTCAAATCCACGCGTATACAACCGGCGGAAATAACTGCATCCAACAACGTTTAAATCTATGCAGAAAAAACAGTCTCCATTCGCGGATGCATGACTCGTCCACATCCTGTTTTCGGCCAGCAACTCTGTTACACCCCCCCCCCCCCGCTTCTTAGGCGATGCTGATGATAATAATAATTATTAAAGGACGCGGTGGTTGAGCGTAGCTCATCGTGATCCGAGTACTAGTTTGCCGCTAACTATTAAACGCAAAATGGCGACCCGTAAAGAGGAGAGTGGACGAGCAGGAAGGAGGGAGCTTCAACATGCAGGGGTGGGAAAAGGCTGGGGTTCCCTAGCAGATAACGAAACTTAAAGGGCGCAAAACCTTGCCCTGAGGTGCGGCTTCACGGCAGCGCGCGCCGCACTCCGTGAAGCCACACCTCAAGGCGAAATTCGCATATACCTACATATAACCCGCACCATGCCTTTACTGTTACAATTAAAAAAAAATTTCGTGTGGGTTATACGAGCATAAACATGCTGCACTCGTTCGATTATTTCGAAAATTTTGCAGCCTTTTCGCAACCTTCCCCCAAGACTGCGCAACGCATCGTAAATCTTACGCAGCCCTTCTCGGCGAGTCGTCATCCAAGTGCAACAGAGCAAGAGGTCTTATTTACAGGAAAGGGAGTGGAGATTGGCCTGAGACGTTTCGTACAGCATACCAGAGCAAGCTCTGGCCCGCTGTACACTGGGCTGGGGAAGGGATGACGAACAATAAAAGGAGCGATTCCATTTTTATAAGACCTTCAATACGAAGGTCTCTCCCACCGATCTCCAGTTACCCCAGTCTCGCGCCAGTCGACACTTTCCCGCCAAACTTGCTCATTTCATTGCACCACCGACTGCCGCACTCGACTGTGTTTACCTTCCCTATAGGCACCCATTCTGTGACTCTAAGAGACCAGTTCCACTTCTGTCACAACCAGACTGTTTCAGCTTCTGTCAACACCAGACTATCTATACACTTCTGTCACGACCAGGCTACCTCCATTTCTGCCATAACCAGACTATCTCTACTTCTGTCACAACCACACTATCTCTTCTGTCACAACCAGATTATCTCCACTGCTGTCACAACCGGACTACCGGCTCTCCGATTTTGCTCCCTAATCCACACTACTGACTTCCTACCTCTTAACATTACTCTTACATTACCTTGTTTTTAAGTTAATTTTATCGTTAATCGCTCATTTTGCAGTCCTTAGCTTCTCAAACTTCATTGTGAGCCTTCAAGATTCAGCTCCGTGTGTAAGTACCGGTAAGTACCGGTAGAATCAGTGATTGTAACATTTAAATGCAAGTACGAATACAGATACAATAAAATAGCATGTTAACATTTAAATACAAGTACAAGTATACAAGTACAAGTGCACTGCTCCGTCAAGCCTTATCTCCTTCACTTCACTGGAATAGCAGACGCGTACGCCTACGTACGGCGGCTCAGGCAACCGTGAAGAGACAATCGAACACGCGTGTGCTTCTTATTTTTTGCACTCGCTATGACATCGGGCGTGACATTCATCACACTGTATACTGTAGACTCCAAACACCAGCGGCACACACGAGACGGTTCTCAGAGATAAATGTACTTGGGCCATAGTCTCATGTGTAGCAGACACTCCCTCCCCAAAAACACGAACTTACTGCCCCTTTTGAAAATGTATTGCGGAATTTATGTTGTGTTTATTGAGGCTGTGGTGGCTTCAATAGACTTTCGGTTGAGATGCAATTGAATAGCAAGCGTGAATTTTTCAAAGGGCTACAATTCCGCAAATTGACGGGCTTCAGTCACCTATTGTAGGTGACTGTAGATCGGTGTGTGCAAAGTGGTAGGGCGCGCCTCTCTCCTTCTTTTTTGCCTTTCTTTGCTTTTTTTTTTTTTCGCTTAAGAGGAAGCTTTAGCTCGGGAGCTCCTGTCTGAAATACATGGGAACGGAGAAATCGTTTTTCTCGGCAACCAGTGCGCCGATTCTGATCAGGCTTGTGGCATTTAAAAGAAAATGTTATACGCCAATATTTCATTTCATTATCATTTCAGTTCATCATTCGTATTTTCGGCCGTCGCCGAAAATACGAATAATGAATTCTCGGAGCGAATACCAAGAACTAACCAATTCTTTCTCGAAATTTCGAATGCTCGCAAGCCCCAAATAATTTAGCTCTATCAAACCGCGGTAAGCGCGTAAACAGCCAATATTATTCAATTACGTCGCCATCATCAGAGGTGTACAGAGCGACGACACTGCAATACAGAGCGATACAGAGCAATACAGAGCGTGTTGGGACACGGACTGTTGGAAACTGGGCATCTTTAAAGCAAGTGTTCGAATGCTTCGGTGTATCATGGCCTCTGACATCGCGCGTGCGTATGATATCGAATGCCATGGGTGTATATTCCATGTTTGTGTGAGTGCGTGTGTGTGTGCGTTTGTGAGTGCGTGTGTGTTTTAGAGCACACGGAAGTTTGAAAACTGCCTGTGGTGAACAGCAAAATTCTAATCTTTGTAGTGGATTGCTTGAAGAGGCGGACATTGCTTGAACGAGAAATGAAATGCACTATTGACCATTTAAGAAAATTACCACTAAGTTCTTAACTTATTACTTTGCAGCAGACATTAAAGATTACGAATTGTAGCCGGCGAGTTGGCAAGGCACATCCACTTGGAACGAATCCTCAGGATGACAGCAGTTTCGAGATCTATGTTCCCCAAAGTGTGCGACGAAGTACACTGGCATTCCAGTAACTCTTGTGCTTCAGTGCATAAAAGTGCGCTTCCTAAACGAGTAAATGGGACAATAGTGCATTATTACCGCAAGCTGAGCGGCGCATTTCTCAAAAGCAGTGCCACTTTTTCTTCGGCGCCGATGACTCTGTAACCAACGTCGCCGTCTCTTGTCGACATGAAGAAGCAATACACGGCTTCCGAGATTGCCTAAGTACTGTGCACAGGTTACTTTATCTCGAAGGCCGCAAACAAAGGCGCTTACGACTTCACGCATCCTTCACAGATGGCGCTAACAACTTTACTTTAGTGAAAACGTTAAAATAGCTGAAATTG
This sequence comes from Dermacentor silvarum, assembly GCF_013339745.2. NCBI lineage: Eukaryota > Metazoa > Arthropoda > Arachnida > Ixodida > Ixodidae > Dermacentor > Dermacentor silvarum. Next base: position 29,996,652 of record NC_051158.1, read on the forward strand.
CCGAAAAAGCAGCCAAGGCTAGATTATTACGCGAAATGTATAGAGATAACTAAGAGGAGGACGGATGAGTGGTGGAGAACGGAAATATAATGTTCAGAACATGACGGCTATGAGGTGTTTTTGGCTCCTGCAATCACTTCTGGGGCAGACATTCAGCAAACGCATAGCCTTCGAGATTTGTGTAACGTATTAGTCAAGGGAGCCGATGCTATGTTCGTTTGTACGCGGAACCTTTAGGAGCACTGCAATCACGGCGCGCTAGAGTCACGTGGCGGTCACGTGGTGTTTATTTTTTGCGGGCATCTGCAGAAAGAGGGAAGAAACTAATACATGATAGATAGAAAGTTAGAAACTGTTTAATCGGACGTTTTGCGAACCGTTCTACAACTTTCTAATAGGAATTTTTATCCAACTTCATTGCTCCAGAAGTTCGTTAATTAATATTGACTAATTACGCAATTAAGCTGAATACAAAAAAACAGTGTGAGTTGCTCCATACATAATAATATATAATAATGACCTGATTGATTATTTGTAACCAGCGACATGCATTTGGTCGCGTCGTCTTGGAGTGCATCGGCATATTTTTAAACTCTGCCTAAAGTTAGCTGGGACTACCTCCATATACATACATAGGTTTTATTTCCAGAAATACAAGGGTTCTGGTGGAAACCATCGGCTTTTTCACCAGGACTCTTGTAACAGAACTGAATTCTTGCTCGTGTAACCTCTGGTGTACCACAATGTTTTGTGTTGGGTCCTCAGTTATTCATTCTATATAATAATGACCTGCCTAAAAAGATTAATTCCTCAATTCGATTATTTGTTGACGACTGCGTAATTCACCGACCTATTTTTAATAGTGCTCACAGTATCATTCTTCAACAAGACATTCGTGAAGCCTCCTCCTAGTGCCCAAAATGGAGCATGCGACTTAAATCGAATAAATGCAAGTTAATGCGAGTTTGACGATGGCACTAATTATAACATTTCCAATTATCTTATTAACGGCTGTGTTTTATAATATGTGTCATGTTTTAAATATAGAGATGATAATGTTCTCTGTAATAATTTTTGGCAAACTCGTATCAACTACATATTAACAACGCCAATCGGTCACTTGGGTATCTACGTCGAAATTTTTACACTGCACCGACTTCCACTTAAACTTCTCTATAAAACCCTTATATTCGATCAAAGATCAACTACGGCAGCTCCGTTTGGGGTCTCACCATGGACAGGCTCGTAAATATTTCGGAATCAGTTCAACATCGCAGTGCACGTTCCATTTATTTATTTATTTATTTTAGGCTATTCGCTCACGTCTAGAGTATCAATCATTAAAAGGGCCCTGAAACACTTTTTTATGGCAGTCGAGAAATGCATTTGAAGTTAGACTATCTAAGAAATACTTTGCACCAAGAAGTACTTCAATGCGTTCAGCAGAAGCGGAGTTATTAGCAATGAAAGATACTCTTTGATCCCCTTCGCGGTGTTCCCGTTCCTTCTTCAATGCATGGCACTGCGAAGGCCACGACGGAGCGGTGCGTGCCCACAACGCTCCGCCTACTGAACGTCACCGTGGCGCGCATTTCAAATTTGATTTTGGATGTTCACGTAGACGTCACTATTTCCGATTTCGGCGCCTACGACTCGTCAAGCGTAAAGTCCCTATATAAGAAAAGTACCGCCATCCTTTGATAAACGCCGCTTCCCTCTCTCCTGTATCTCCGATTGGACGATGATAGCGCGCGCTTTTCACTCTTTATATTTTCCTTTTTTCCGCCTCAGAGCCATGTTGAAAGTCCTCTGCGCAGCCGCAGTCGCCGGCGGCGGCGGCGGCGCGCGCCCGGCCTGAAAGTTTCAACGTGGACTTTCTAGGTGCGCCACCGTCGACTTGGCTTTCGCAAGCAAAAAGTAAAGAAAAAAGCAAGCATTTTAGGAGAGGAGGCGGCGGAGGAAAGAGTAGATGGCGGTACTTTTCTTATATAGGGATTTTAGTCAAGCGCGGTTGTCCTCAGCAAGCCGCAGTGCGCTCAGCCAGTGGCCACGTCGCGGCACCTCGCGGCGGCCGAGGTATTTACGTTGCGTAGCAGACCGCAGCTACATGCAACTGTAGTGCGCATGCGCAGCGTTTTCCTTGTGCACGACAGGGCTGGAGTGTGCGCTCGCGCTCGTGGGCTCCAGTCTGCCCGTGCTACGTGGTGCTGACCGGCTTTGTCCTGCATCAGCTTGGCCGGCGGATAGCAGCCACATCCAACTTGCGCATGTTGAAGCTCTGTCAAAAGTTAAATACGAAGCGGTGTCTGCAAGGCGTCTATAGCCAGGAGGGGCCAGGAGTGAGCACACGCTGACAAGCGCGCGTGTGGTCTGACGGTAAGCTTCGCGTGATTCGAGGCTGGTTGAGTGTTCGAAATTAGCGAGACCAGACGGCTGCGACACCGACAAGCGGTGGTGCCAAAGTTTAATTCCTACGCGGGCGGCCGAGCGTGAGCAGACGACAGTCTGTTTCTTCAGGAAGTATATAGGTCATTCTTATCCAAATTCGAAACGCACACTTTCGCTTACTTCGGCCCGTTTAATAAACTGTGTTAATAAATATACACTGTAACAGTCGGAAGAAGAGCACTGATCCAAACACCTTTCTTGTTTGATGTCAGCTATCAGCCAATAGCAACTGTTTGTGGGAATCTTCCATATGACGACATATGCAAGCCGCCGGTAGCTTCGAAGCGGGCAATGAGCAAAGCCTCATTTGAAAAGAGTCCGTTTCAGAAAAAGCTGACATCGCACTCCGCTTGAGAGCTCCACGCGCCGCGCGCGCGACTGCAAAATTTGGCTGGGATGCTCACAGCACAGTGTTTTTTTCACCAAGCCTAAAGGGTAGTTCAGGACTCCTTTAAAACAATTTCAAGCCTACCAATACTTTCTTCTTCACGCCGAAATCTGTTCCATATACTTCCATTTAAGGTCTATGATAATGTACAACTAAAACATCGTTTTCGTTCAGAACCATCCTATACATCAAATAGAACCGATCACAAACATGAAGTACAGATACCAAGTACAAAGCCATTTGACGACTTCTTTATTCCCACTACATCCAGACAATACAACTACCTGCCCGCCTCCGTCGCCGAAGTGACTGATATACTAGTATTTAAGGCTAGCTTCTGTTGAAGATGTATTCTTAGAAGTCGCATTGTTGTTGTTGTTTTTTCGCTGTAACGCTCGTTTCCCATTCCAGAAGTTTCCCATTCCCTTTCAAGACGTTTCATAAGTTGACACTTGTGTCTGTGTCTTCATGCGTCATTGTCTGTAGTTCATGCACGAAACCTGCCGTCGTGGAATAGATTCCCAATTGATCCAAATCCTTCTTTGTGTGCCCGTGGTGCCCAACATAACTCGTTAATCTTTCTTCAAGTTAGTACACTGGTTTAAAGAACATGCTCCATAAGAGAAAATTCCTGTCCTGGTTACCTCCATATATGAGCTTCACTAGGTTTGGTAATAATATATTGATGAGAGTACCGTGCCAGCTGGCACACCTCCTGGAGTTGAGTAAGATGGCTTTAATGGCGTAGTTCCCCTATATTGTGATTTTTGTAGCTGTGAGGTACCTCGGAGCATTTGAATACACCATAGCGGAGCTGTTTAAGCTCTTGGTTAGACCGCGTAGTGTGAACAAAAAAAAATTACACCATCTTCCCGTAGGGGAACCCTGAGTAGTATGCGAAGCAGCCATGGGGTCGACTCAAGGTAGTTTTATCAGCTGTATAAACTTGGACATGCAGCAGCACCAGCAACGCGCAGAACTGTTGTCGACGCCGTCGGCGTTTTGCCCGCGTTCGCACCGAACGCGCGCGGCGTTGATGACTGTTGACAGTTGCCGGTGCCTCTGGGGCGCCTACCGTCGCGTCACTAACCTAAGCTGCTTCGCATTATCGCGCGCGGAGCCGCAGGTGTTGCCATTCGTTGCGCAATCCGGAGAGGAGATGAACGTCGGAGAGGAGAGGAATGGGAGCAGGATGCGCACGCGCAGTAGGGGTGTGGACGCCGCACGGCGGAGGGAGGGAGGGAGTGACATAGCCCCAACCATAAGCAGCTTCGCATCTAAAAGCAGTGGCTTAGCTCGGCTACGCCAGGATATACGTAGCGTGAGCTAATAAGGTTCAGCTGGTTATTCTTAGCTTTCCTGGTTGTCTAGGATTAGCTTGATTGTCATGCTTACTGCTCCTTCAATGACACATCAGCCTCCTGGCGACGCCGCTTTGCTAGACGTTCCTCCCTTTGCTCCGGTGTCTCCGCAGCACGTTTAGCCTTCTTCTGTTCGTTCTTCCTACGCTCAACCGCTAATTGCCAGGCAACTACATCGGTATCCGATGAGTTAAGCTTCTCCGCTCTTCTGCGCCGCTGAGCAGCAATTTCTCTCTCCTTCTAGATGGCTATATCACACTGGCAAACACCCCGCTTTATGTATACTCCCACTGATACCTGTGCGCATGCGCACAAAATGAGAGACGCTATCAAGCGGCTCCGGCGCAGCGTCAGACTTGGCTACTGCGTAACGGAGGCGCACAGCTGGGCACGGGCCGGCGCCAGTGCATCTGCCGCGGCTATGACGTCACTTCTCTGAAATGCGCAGACCGGCGAGGCGCGCGCGGTGGCGGCGGCTCCGGCGCGCCAGCTGTGCGCCGTGTGACGTCCCTGCTCCTCGCGCAAGCGCAGCACGGCTCTCCAGGAGCCACGCGAAACTGCTCAACCTGGGCCAGTGTAGCTCACGCTACAAAACTGTGCCTGGCGATAACGTCTCCACGCGTTGCCTAGCAACCACCTCGCGGAGCGGCATGTGCTTCGCCTCCTCAACATACCGCGCACATGTTGCCTTGACATGGGACGTTAAGGAGAGGGAAGGAGAGCATGCGCGCGGTGTGTGCTATGCTCGGGAGAGAGAAAGAGAAAATGAGAGAGAGAAAGAAATTGTAGCAGCACCAACGAGGCAACGCGCAGAACTGCTGCCGACGCAGTCCGCGTTTCCCACGCGCGCGGTGTTGATGATGATGATGATGATGATGATGAAAATGATGATGATGATGATGATTTAATGGCATCCTCTCTGAAACGGGGCGGCGACAAATCGTCACCTAGCTTTCTTTATTTAATCAGATATACTATACATCTTCTTTATCTAGCATTTTCGTATACCTGTCATTATTCTTTTGCTTTTTTACCCGAAATCTATCTTCTACCACTACTCATGATTTTAAGAGATCAGGTCATATCAATATCTTCCAGGCTGTTTAAATGCGAAGCATTTCTTGGTGAACATTTCCTACTTTGACAGTATCTATCTATCTATCTTAGGAGGAAAACCTTGGGAGTAACGTTAAGAGACAGGAAGAGAGCGGTGTGAATCAGAGAACAAACGGGGATAGCCGATATTCTAGTTGACATTAAGAGGAAGAAATGGAGCTGGGCAGGCCATGTAATGCGTAGGATGGATAACCGGTGGACCATTAGGGTTACAGAATGGATACCAAGAGAAGGGAAGCGCAGTCGAGGACGGCAGAAAACCAGGTGGGATGATGAAGTTAGAAAATTTGCAGGCGCAAGTTGGAATACGCTAGCGCAAGACAGGGGTAATTGGCGATCGCAGGGAGAGGCCTTCGTCCGGCAATGGACATAAATATAGGCTGATGATGATGATGATGATGATGATGATGGTGATCTATCTATCTAGCCGCCTACGTCTTTGTGCTCTCATGGTCGTTTCGTTAACTTGGTAGGTACCAAAAATTGGCATAGTGTGACAGGACTGTATGACGAACATAAGTGATAGGTCATGACATAAATGTCATGACATGCGTGTCATGTAGGTCATGACAATGACCTCACATAAAAAAACATTAGCACTCAGAAACCACTGAAATGAATTCGGACGAGGGTACTAAGTGAAGGAAACACTAAAGAATGATGGTAGAAGTCATAGTCATGAGCATGACTCAGCATAAGTGACAATGACTCAGCGAAAAAAGATTAACACTCGAAAACTACTGGAATGGGTTCGGACGTGGGCACTAAGTGAAGGAAACACTAAAGGGTAATGGCGGAAGTCATAGTCATGAGCATCACTCTGTATAAGTGACAATGACTCAGCAAAAAAAGATAAACACTCGAAAGCCACTGAAATGGGTTCTGACGTGGGTACTAAGTGAAGGACACACAAAAGGATGATGGTAGAAGTTATAGTTATGAGCATGACTCAGCATAAGTGACAATGACTCAGCAAAGAAAATTAACACTCAACAATCCATGGAATGGGTTCGGACGTGGGCACTAAGTGAAGGAAACACTAAAGTATGGTTGTAAGAATCATAGTCATGAGCATGACACAGCAAAAATGACATTGTCTCAGCGAAAAAAGATAAACATTCAAAAGCCACTGAAATGGGTTCTGACGTGGTACTAAGTGAATTAAGGCTAAAGTTTGATGGTCGAAGTCATAGTCATGAGCATGACTAAGGCTTTCGCCTTAAGTTCTCTCAGGTGTAGCTAAAGCGACTCATGACATGCGTGTCATGTAGGTTATGAAAGAGCCGCCTACGTCTTGGTGCTCTCATAGTCGTTTCGTTAACTTGGTAGGCTCCCCGTCCACTGCTTCGCATAACATCGATTCCCACAGGGCGTGGGATCTGCCGGCCTTTTTCCCCACCAGTACTCTAATTGTCTCTTGCTTATCTCTACGATTGATCAGTTGATGTTTGCTTCCACTTTGAACCCAAGCGCTTCTGGAAGTTGTACGTTACCTACGGTTCTCGCTGGCTGAATCCCTTCGCATTCCATCAGGATGTGCTGAGCGGTCTTCGGATCTTTACTGCAGCATACACATGTCTCATCTAGTTCTCAATATTTTCTCCGATGTGTTTTGGCCCTTAGGCAACCGGCTCCAGCCTAAAATAGCAAGGCACTGCCCTTTGTGTTATCGTACAGATTTTTTCTTCTAATTTCTTTCTTCTCAGTCTTGCAAATCTCCGTGGTCCTTTTTGTTTCCGTTCTTTACATCCAATTCACTGTCTCTATTTCTCTCCCTTTCTTTCTGATGATTCCTGGTTTTCTATGATTGTCCGTGACTGCAGCCGGCGCCTCTGGCGGCGGCTCGGCAGGTTTCGACCAGCCAGGCCCCAGCAAGTGTGGAGGCACAGCTTGGCCATGACGTCACCGGGGAGATAAAGCTCGGAGCCGCCGCGACGGTGGCAGAACTCTCGTTGACTCTGTGGCGAGTACATGTAGCCTTGACATGGGACGACCAAAGAAGATCCGGACACCCGAAGAAGCCGCTCATCCTGAAGCGCGTCGCGCGGCCAAGCGAGAATCTGCGTGTCGTCGGCGAGCCGATTCGGAATACCGTACCTAGCAGCACTTAGCATTTCCTAGCAAAACTTAGCCAAGCCTAGTAAAACCTGGAAGAAGCTAGGCTGATCACTAGCTCCGCTGTTTACTCCCCCCTTGCACCACTAGTGCAAGCTGCCCGCATTTTTCGCTTATTTGTTGAAACTCTGAAGCGCCGAAAGGGCCACTACAGTAGTGGTAATACATGAGAGAATATATATCTAACTTTAGTATAGAATTTAACGCATAAACATAGCATCAAGCAAGGTAGTACACGTATTTCACGCATATATGGCAGTAACGCCCACATTACAGACATTTTTCAGATTCATAGTAAGGATAAGATAGCGCACAGTTATCAATTAGTTGCACACATGAAAAGAAAAGAAAGACAGCAATTTTAGGGACCTACGCCATCATAAAAAGCTTGAAGTACAGCGAAACACCATCAGAATTGGAGGACTTTTAAGCTTTGCCTTTAAGAGTAGAACGCGATATATCATTAAAAGATTGCTGACTGCTTCTCACGCTTCCCGGCAACTGCAGCTTATGTAACCGTAATGTTTACCGGGAAAGGTGGCGGCGAACGCTATGCACGAAGGCGAGCTTTCTGGTAGAAACGAGGCCTCGTGCGTTTGCCGATCTTGTTATTGTTTCGCACTTTTAATATTTCAGTCTGAGACGATTTAACATAAAACGCATGCGCTGTCGGTGTTTTGTTTCATGACATTTGTTTGTGGGCTGTCATTCTCAAAGTTCCGAGGAATAACTTTGTCAAGAATTCAAGACAAGGTATTAGCAGCTGTAGTGGTGATGTAATGGTGTTGCAATATAACCCGCCTATGCCGTATGTCATATAGCAAGGCGTGGCATATACATGTACCTAAATATGTACGAAAATTTTCGCTCGTCGGGACGCCGGCGCCGGACGCCGCCCACCGGATTTTCTGCGACACGGGGCCCTTAACTCTATCGCGTTAATACATACATGAATCAAGCTGCGTTCAAAACGCGTTCGACGAAGATACTACCATCCTGAAGCAGGTTCCATTCTCGAATTACCCTGGTGAAGTAGCTGCCTTTAAAGGTGCATCCTTTCGTGTGAATGGTGGCGATATACCGATACTATGCCAATCTCTTGAACGATCAACTGGCTGAAATTTAGGAAAATTCGACGCATATTTTTCGTTGTGAATTGCCCGGAAAAAGGTTTTAATCTCTCAAAGCTTGTCCTCAGTTATAGCGGTGATAGGTTTGCCGACCTGCAACGATCTGATATGTAGAGGAGTGGAAGTGGCGACACTTATTAAAGGTAAACCTGGTAGCTAGGCGTTGGAATCTGTCTAGTTTTGTGCAATTCGTTAGTGTGTGCGGATCTCTAACTACTTCGGCATAATCTATAATAGCCTTTTGTTAGTGTCCTATATGGCAAGCTTCTTTTTTTCGGGTGTCGTACTACGCAAATTACGTCTTTAATGTTTATCTAAAAATTGGAAACTATCGTGCAGAGCGAATCTTACCCGTTCGCTCAGCAGCTGTTGCGTCTTCATAACAACCGTAATGTTCTTGCATTTGAATAATTTGCTATCCCCGTTATTGGTCTTTCTTCCCGTAGACTGAAACAGCAGTTGTTGCCCCTTATAGTATTGGTCCATAGCCGAGTACTGGACAGCTTTGAATAGTGAATTTTTGAATCGAAAATCTAAGATATGAGGGCAGTTTCGTAGCAGTTGTAGATATCTTTTTCCCAAGTAACGCTTCAGCGCGGTGGTAAACTTTGTTACCAGCCACTGTTTTTTTTTTTTTTTCTTTTTACCTGCGCATCTAACGACGCTCAATTCGCAATCGAAGATTTGAATAATTTCCCACCCCACTGCTTACACATGCCTCACCGTACATTCCCGATCAATCGCTGGAAATAGCATAAACCCAAGAACATGCAAGACTATTCCCGACTCCCGCACAATCCGATCAGACGCGCCTGCTTTACTGTTGAAAACGGGACAACGTTCAAGAAACCATCCTGCTTCCAGATCCCGTGGACACTCGCGCCAGAGTTAATTATCGTAAATTTTGTAAGAAACTCTATAATACATGCGTTTCTTGCTCCAAGCAACAACGTCGTGACAGTGATGACCAGATTAAAGTGATCAGCGGCATAAAGTCTAACAATGAAATAAAATGAACCATTGGCGAACATATGAGGTGTTTCCGGCTCTGCGTATTGCTTCCGGCGTCTGTAGTGCGCAAAAGCGTGGCCTATAAGATTAGATTGTGTTACCCAGACGCAGCTGTCACGGGGACCCGGATTAGGACGAGACCTACATCAACGTGGAAGTCGAACTTGCTCTTCGCACACTACGCTTTAAATCTGTGGAAATTACTTTGTGGGCAGTTGGGGGCGAATGAACTTCCTTCCGTGATCGGCACGAGCTGCGATCAGAATCAATAGGAAACGATATGCCAACGGCAACAAGTGCAACATCGCAATGAGGTTAGCGGACGTGACAGTTGAATTGCTATACAAAGCAAACTTTGCTTTGTCTATAGGCCACCATGGTTTCGCGTCGGTCGGTATCTCGCCGGATATACCGGGTGTTTTAATTGCGAAACATTTCTTGGCGAACATTTGCCACTTTTGGAGTATCTATCTATCTATCTATCTATCTATCTATCTATCTATCTATCTATCTATCTATCTATCTATCTATCTATCTATCTATCTATCTATCTAGCCGCCTACGTCTCGGTGCTCTCATGTCGATTCGTTAACTTGGTAGGTGCCAAAATTGCCCACTGATGACGACAGCAGTTGACAGGACAGAAAACGCTGTGGCCAACGGTTTAAAGGAAGGAAAAATGCAGTCGCTAACAGTCGGAAGACCAGAATCGGTGCGTGCGGCCTAGTGTGAATCAGCCTTAAGTGTCCGCCGTCCGTCCGTCCGTCCGTCCGTCCGTCCGTCCGTTTGTCCGTTTGTCCGTCATGTCTGCGTGGTCTGTCTGTCTGTCCGTCCCATTTTCAAAAGCAGAAGCCGCGCCAGACCTGCGCGGCCCATGGAGCCACGCGCAGCGGCGTCGTTTCTTCGCGAGAAATGAGACCTTCCGCTCTGACTATGTTTTCCTCCACGCAAACGAGCGCACCAGCACGCGGAAACAGAACATGTGCAAGGAACAGCCGCCATCACCGCGCGGCGTCGAGCAAAACGCCGTAAAATGCAGTCAATCCGCATTTCGAGGTTCTGCCGACGAAAAGAATGAAATTCTCGCGCGCGTTTCGCCTCACTTTTCTCTCTATCTCTCTCTGACGTATCTCTCTCTCTCTATTTCTTTCTTTTGGGTCTGCATTCGTGCTCTTTCTCGGGCTTCTTTAACAAAGCGTGCACCTAACAGTTGTTGCAGAAGTGGGAATGTACACACTGCCGGATCCGGCCCCGTCCGGTATGTTTTCACACGGTCAGCGACGTTTGTAGGAGAAAGAAAGAAAGAAAGAAAGAAAGAAAGAAAGAAAGAAAGAAAGAAAGAAAGAAAGAAAGAAAGAAAGAAAGAAAGAAAGAAAGAAAAGAAAGAAGATGGCGTTGAAGCCACCTGCTGCACACGTGCAACTTCCTGTCTCTCAGAACTAAACTGAGTGTCACAGGCTGAGTGTCACAGGCAGGCTCATAACCAGCAAATTACGCGACGTTATACGAACTCTGATGAGCAACACAGAGTCATTTAAGACTGGTGAAGGATTCACTCAAAGCCACGTTTTCAATCAATTAGCTGAAGAAGGTTTGCAACTAGTAAACAAAATAAAGGCGCAAAGTTTACCTGTATTGAGTTTCGTGCCGAAGTCTCAGCACTGGTGCATCCCTTTGATGTCTCTGGTTTCGAAGTATATATACCCGTATGTGGACCCGTTTCATCGCAGGAAAAACGATCAAAGCTTGCTTGGTGCAATAGTTTATCCATGTTGAACATGTGTGTGTGTGTTTGTGCAGCGTGAAACAGACACAGCAGTCGGTGTATGTGTGTGCGCGTGTGTGAGTGTGTACAGTACTCACGGATTGAAACGGGACAGGCAAATTTTTGGTAGATCACTCCTTATGTGCAATTACTCGAGAGTATCATGTCATGTTGCTTCGAATCTGGTCACAAAAGGTGACGCGGACTCTGATCTAAGCGTACGAGTCGAGATTACGCTGATGTCACACGAACTACCGACGGTGGAAACAAAAGCATGCGCATTGGTTAGGCCTAAATTGTCTCGTTTCAATCCGTGAGCACTGTACGTGTGTGTTTGCGTGTGTGCTTGTGTTGTTTATGTGTGTGTTTGTGCGTTTGCGCTTGTGTGTGTTTGTGTGCGCTTGCGTTGTGTATGTGCGTTTGTGCTTGTGTGTGTGCGCGCTTGTGTCGTGTATGTGTATGTTTGCGCGTTTGTGTCCTTCGTAATGTTTGTTTCTATGCGTGCGTTTGTCACGTGTCTGTATGTTTGTATGTCTGTGTTTCTGCGCGTGTTTTATGTACGTGTGCGTTCGTGCGTGCGCTTGTGTTGTGTGTATTTGTGTTTGTGCGTTGCGCTTATGCGTGTTTGTATGTGTGTGTTTCCGGGCGTGTGTTTGTGTGTGCATTTGTGTGCGCGCTTGCATGGGTGTTCGTGTGTGTGTGTTTGTGTCTTTGTTCGTAATTGTGCGCATATATACGTGCGTTTGTGCGTGTGTCTGTATGTTTGTATATGTGTGTTTCCACGCGTGTGTCAGTGTGTGCGTGCGCTTGTATGTGTGTGTGTGCGCTTGTATGTATGTGTGTGTGTGCGTGCGTGTGCGTGTGTGTGTGTGTGTGTGTGTGTGTGTGTGTGTGTGTGTGTGTGTGTGTGTGTGTGTGTGTGTGTGTGTGTGTGTGTGTGTGTGTGTGTGTGTGTGTGTGTGTGTGTGTGTGTGTGTGTGTGTGTGTGTTCGCGTGTCTGTACACGTATGAGTGCCTGTCTGTGCTTGTGTTGTACGTGCTCGTCAGTATGTGTGCCAGTTTGTGCAGTCAAGGCGTCGCATCACGTTGAAGGGCGCTCCCCCTGTCCTAAACCTGCTAAACACCTATCGCCCATTATTGGCGCTTCGGGCACTCTGACGATCCTTATTAACTGCGCGTCGATACGAGAAGGATCATTAATTTTCGGCAGGCCCTTGGGTGGGGTGTACGTTGCGGGCTACGCCGAGCAGTTCCGCGTATAAATAGATCATCTGCCTATCAGCTATTGGCCGCATTGTCCCGAGGGCAAGACGTTTATATAGCAAGCGCGTCCAGGTGTGCAATTAAGGCCACTGCCTGTCCGCGGTCACATTTCAAACGCGGAAAGACCCCACACACAGTGTCGAAGGCTCGCGCTACAACCTGCCATGGCGCCCTCGTGAACATAATAATAATAATAATAATAATAATAATAATAATAATAATAATAATAATAATAATAATAATTATTATTATTATTATTATTATTATTATTATTATTATTATTATTATTATTATTATTATTATTATTATTATTATTATTATTATTATTATTATTATTTATATGAAATTAAATGAGAGGTTGGCAGTTTTTTTTGGCGTCGGCTACTACTCTTCGCGGGGCACGGCATACTAAAAACACGGAAAGTACTGAAAAGCAAGCATCACGAACCTTTGCACGCGAGTAAAAAAAAAAGGCACAGAAGAGAGCGAAACTTTTATTGTCCTGCTGACATAGCCCGCCAAGAAAATCTGCCAAATTCTGCTTTGGCGGGCTACTGCTACTCGCCCTTGTCTTCCTGCCCGCAATATTTAGCGGGCTATGTCAGCGGGCAATACCAGAAGCCGTCCAGGGCCTATGGTGTTTCGCGTAACGCGAACCATAGGCGTATCGACCGGGTGGGCAGAGGGGGGAACTTGCCCTCCCCCCCCCCTTTCCCACCAGGTAGATGCGCCTATGGCTCAAGTTACACGAAACACCCTGCATAGGCCCTGAACGGCTTCTGGCATTGCCCACTAACCACAGACGTATCTACCGGGTGGGCAGGGGGGGACTTGCCCTTCTTCCCCTGCCCACCCGGTAGATATGCCTATGATTCAAGTTACATGAAACACGCTGCATATGTAAACAGAGAAACACACAAACGCACGCACGCACACACACGGGTATCCGTGCGTGTGTTTTATATGTGCGTGTATGCTCCTGTCCTCGACTTCGTCCCGCGACGTTTAGGCATCCATTAAGAGAGTCGTTAGAACTTTCTCTCTGTAGGGAACCACCACGGGGACCTCTCGGAACTGAGGACAGTGTCACCGCGGACACGGCGGCCGCCGCGGCCTCGTCCTCCTCCGTCCTCCTCGGCCGGAACGAAGCCCTGCCGAGGCGAGAGCGACGTCCCACCGCACGACGCCGGTGCTGCCGGCTGTTGTGCGTACGCCGTCCACCACCTCTCGCCTGCCGGCTCACGCGCGTGAATGTATATACAGCGGGTGTCGCGTGTCCTGGTTGTTCTATTAAAAGCCGTAGTCCAACTCTCCCCTCTTCCTACACGACGTGTCCGCATGTCTGCGTGGTGTGCGTGTGTGTGCGCCCGAGGGGGCGACGTAGGTCGTCGTGCCTTCCGATTACACGCGGAGAAAGCGGTCCGCTCGGCAGCCGCCGGCTCGGCGGCAACAGCAGCAGCAGCAGCCGCCGACCGACGACGACGCAGTCTACGAGAAACAAAACGAACGAACCAAAGAAAGGCAAAACTATAGCTAGCGGGAAACGCGAGCAAGCGGTCCTCGGACGCGTGTTTTCTGGGACGAGGAAGTCGCGCTCCTCTCTCCCCCCTCTCTCTCCGCCCTCTCAACCACCGCCCCATCTCTCGCCCCTCTTTTTCTCCCCCAGGGGGCCACAGGGTGGGGGCTTTTCTGTGGGGTGCTCTCCGCCGAGCAATCGGTCGACCGGCCAACGAGGCGTCGATGTTTTGGAATCGAATAGAGTGCAGTGACGACCTCACACCAGGGGGCAGAATTCACAAAGGTTTTCTTTGGTATAACTGATTTTTGCCATTGGCTAGCCACCTCCGCTAAAATTGTGTCCAGCATCAGGATATGGGGGGCGACATGCAAAAAAAAAAAAAAAAAAAAAAACGCCCGTGTACCGTGCGTTGGGTGCACGTTAAAGAGCCCCAGGTGGTCAAAATTAACCCAGAGTTCCCCCGTACGGCGTGCTTCAAAATCATATCGTGGTTTTGGCATATCGCGTGTGTGTGTTCACTGCGCGACAGCGCATGCGGGCCTGCGTGCCGAATGTTGAACGTCACGTGATCTGTCGATCTTCGGAAGCCCGGCACAGTTGAAATGGTTCAACGGGTCGGCAGCACCGAACGTTCGCTTTGGGACAAGCACGCACGCTCACCTTTGCCGGCGTTTCTCGACGCGTGACCGTTCTGACCGTTAGTGATCGTGATCATCGAGTGCACTCTGTTCATTTGTGTGTACGGGAGTGACACCCGCGTGTTAGTAGGCGAAGTTATAGTAAGCGAAATGTTGACTGCAACCTATACCGCCCACAAAACTACCGGTAGCATTACTTCGTGTAATATGCCAATACCTCGCTACATTGAGAAGACTTTAAATGAATATATCTATCCTACGCGGTGCTGCAGCAGACAATAAGCTAGCCGCTTAACAGCGTAAGAAAGGCGCAGTCACGATTCTGAATCTGTACGAATGTGTTAACTGCATGATGACCGGCCCTTTGCGATTGGGTCGGCGTTTTGGCACCCTTAAAGTGTTAGTTGTGATCGTTGTTTAAAAAAAACACCTCGCTAATCAACGTCAAGAACACAGAACGAACGTCTCGGAACACGGCCGACGTAAAGCCACCAGCTAATTTCTGTTCACTTGTGCGTTCGGTTCCATAAGTTGCTGTCAGTAAGTGTATGTCCGCCCACGGAGCGTGGCGTCATAGGTAGCTAAACCAGACTACTCAGCGGCGCAACCAAGGTCTCTCTTACTACAAGGCTAACAATACTCCCGCAGCATTCGGGCTAGCAAACAGCTAGTGGGGCCCGTTTGAGTTATACGCTCGACGCAAACGTGCTCGAAACAGCACCCACAACGGGAAACAGTCTATACCCGCAGGCTCAGTGCGCGGCAGTGCGAGTTGACGGTTGTTTTGCCTTCTATTTTGGGGGCGCAAGGAGAACGTGAGAGCCCGAGTGTCGGTTGCAAGAGACGAGTATTATTGACCGCCGAATCTGTCCAGCTCGACAAGATGTTTACCGCGCCTTCAGTCTACTGGACGCTGAAGACGATCTTGAAATGTCTTTTCTTACTTCATTCACTTCACCGCGGGCGACTACAGTCCCTCGATGTATGGTATGCACCGAAGCTTCTGTTTACGCTATACGTTGTCGGTTGCAGATCGTTAACAGGCGCCGTCTTTTGTTCCTCTTCTCTCAACCCACTTTTGCAAAGCTCGTCTTTTGTTTTCCTGTTTTTTTCTTCGAAGCACGTTCTTATTGCGTACACCGCGTACACGCCGTATAAGTGTACATTCAACGAGGAAACGAAGCTCCACCGGCCACTTTGCACAGTCTACAAAAAACAGGAAGACACGGCCTGGCTCTTGCAAAACGGGAAGGCGGGGTGGGGGGGAGTAAAAGATAGAGTTGCACCCCCTCCTCCTCAGCTTTCGTGCCTGATTGAGACAACAGCGGACCGGAAGAGCGCGCAGTGGACGTTGCTTAGCTGCAAGGCACGGGGATGTCCCGGAGAATGCGGGCTATATCTAGCCGTCTCAAGGCAATCCCGAAAACGAGGGGTGGCTTGTACTCAATCTGATCGAAACGAATGTCTAAAATATATCAGGTGAACAATCAGGTTTTATTACATTGCTGGTATTATTGGTTGATTGAGAAAGAGAGAGAAGAAAGGGCAAAGGCAGGGAAGTTAACCAGATGGGAAGATCCGGTTTGCTACCCTACGCTGTAGATTGAGTACGAAATGCACCCTATACGGAAGATTGTATAATAGCCGGCGTGGACGCCAGCAGTAGCAATTGCAAGACAACCTTTTATTTCATGAAATATTGACCCTTTTCGCAGCGATCCCGTAGGCGCTGCCATGTTTGATCACGTGGTAACGCGTCCATTGCTTGCCTCAACTGCCTCAGTTGCCTCCGTGTTTACAATGGATGTGTATGACGCCGGTGCGGCTTAGCAAACCTCTGTTTTGGGAGATATCGCAGACTGTGACTGGGTGGACGACAGGAAGCTTTGGCCAATGCTTCAGAGAACATGCAAAAGCGCTTTCGGAGCTGACTAAGCTATGTCCAAACGGCACGAGCAGCGTATAAGCTATGTCCAAACGGCACGAGCAGCGTATATGGTGCTTGTTCTAAAAGCGGGGCTAAATATGTATTGCAAGCTATCCAAACTTTCCGCTCATGAATTGATTCAGGATTAGTGCATTGCTCGTCCTTTATTTGGCAAATATTTTGAAGCAGCGGCTTGTCACGTTTCTGACTCAGTAAATTTCCTCGGTGCGGCCACTATCTGTTTATTTTCTGCCTAATTGCTCACGGGTGTGCTCAGTTCCGTTGGATTTGTACTTGCTGCGCACAAGGCTTCAATGTAGCTGTTTTGTACATTGTAATGCCTTCTAGCAAAGAGGTATTATCGCTGGTAACTCGCTTACTCTTACTGGACCGTCACGAAATATTTAGCTTCGAACATTCGTGCGCTATCGGTGTAATCCGTCATTTATTGTGTGTATAAAGGTACGCATATATAGGTGTGCGCCCATTCACTTATTCATGACACGTTGGCGATAGAGAGGGCGTAAGTTTCCGTGCCAGTTGGGGTAGATGTGTGTAGATACTGTGCGCGAAACTTACTACGACAGGAAGTGGCGCTACTCCCTTTGTCATTGTTTACCCAGTGGTACTCACTCTTGCCCACGTTCCGGGGCTGAAGCCCTTTCTTTGAAGGTTAGCGATACAACGCCTGGCGGAGGAGCAAATTTCTGTCTCCTCGAGAAGAGCCGTACATCTCGAAGTGCCGCTAACGCGTACGGACAGTCGCAGCAGCGGTTCGCAAACTTGACCACACAGATTCATTCCGTTCCTTAATATACAAGTCACTATTTTTGCAGCCTACTACTGCACATGTCTTCAATCCACGTGATTCAATCCAGCATGATCGGAGCATATTGCGTTTCCAAAAAACTCAGTTGCATTGCCGACAGCTGATTGCACAGAAGCAAGGTAGACGCGGTAATGGTTTCGTATTCGTGCGCTGTCGCTGAGGCCACGTGAGGCGCGCCGCCGAAAGCGCCATCTCGTTTCTTTAGGACAAAGTGCTCCGCGAAAAGGGTCATTAAGTACGATACGTTGATTACCGGCGCACCTGCGATTAGTTTAAAATAAAGAACGCTTCGTGTACGTGAGGGCGCAGTGCACCTGTATTGAGCCAACTGGCGCAGTTATCACAAAAAAATATACAAGAAAATATTTGTATTTATCCTAAATGACTCAATTTATTCTCAATACTGCTCTAAATAGACTAGAAAACTTCCCGAAAGGCTGTTGACTGGAGCGCCATATTCCTCCGAGACAATGAACGACCTTTTTTGTTCTCGTTTTCGGCGAGAGGTACGCAGCTAAAGAAGCACGCCATTCCTATTCGAATCAATTACTCATATTTAATTGTTCGGGAACGATTGATTGATTGATTGAGTGATTGACTGATTGGTTGATTGATTGATTGATTGATTGATTGATTGATTGATTGATTGATTGACTGATTGATTGATTGATTGATTGATTGATTGATCACACAATACCTCGAGTAGGATGGCAGGCTGTCAACTAGCTTCTCATTTAAGATAACACCCTGTCTTCAGCAAGGTTGACATTTGGGCGAGTTGGCACGAATCCAGGGTGAAATTTGGGTAGCGCTACAAACGAGAACGAAGAAGACACCACAAGAGAGAAAGAAAATTTAATGGTGTACAAAAGACACCGGAATTTCATTTACTCGCCACTGATGCTTGTTTCTTGGAGTCCGTGTTTGTCGCGCTACCTTTATTTCACTGTGAACACACACACACACTCTCTCTCTCTAAGTCCCAAGCACAAGACCGAAGCTGTGAGAGACGGTGTAAAGTGGGGACTTCGGACTAATTTTGACACCCTGAGGTTATTTAAACGCGCAACAACCAAAGCTGGATACGCGATCGCTGTACGCGTGGTAGCTACACACGCTGTAGTGTCAACTATACACCGCAAAAGGTGTAGTTTCTAGTACTCCCTATACTGTTACAGTGACGATGACGTAAAACATGAAAAAAAAACGCACGGTCACTCACGACTACGTCTGCCACAGCGCTTAGTTTTAGCATTGTTCTGGAGTGCCTAAGGCAGAAATCATACGTCACGAGTCGAGGTATCGGTCCGATATACTGGAATACATGGGAACGGGAAAACGGTTTTAATGCGAAAGCATTATATGCCCCATTGTACGAAAATCTGTCGGCGTGATCGAAAGATGGTTCCGAAAATGGCCGCCGACGGCGCAAAGAGTAATAAGGTGTCAAAAGTGCTCGGGGATTGACGTCAAATTTCTCAGGCTGGTTCCTGTAGACAAAGCGAATTAATGGCGTTGAAAAGCAACGACGGAACGCGGCGAGTGATAAATATTGGTGGCCGAATTTGTTTGCGTAGCTTGGCTGACTAAAGGTTTCACCAAATGGACTATATTGCTTTCGTATTGCCACACGTAACAGTCATAAGTGGCTCTGCCGAATTTGTTTTCTCCCCTTGTAATGCACCAAGTTTGGTGAGGTTTCTTGCGTTTCAATGAAAAGGCTATAGAATGTAGGGGTTCTATCAAGAAGATTATTTTTTATTCATTTAAGGGGTCATATTTTGTTTTGAAAATGTCAAAACTGAAGAAAAATTGAACTATCAAGTTGTCAACTTCTGTAACTCTGTAGTAAACAAAGATATCGTAATCCTGTAAACTTCACCTGTTATAACATATAAAGCGGTCTTAAATTTTCTTCACCATATCCAATTTTTGAGAACTTATGCAAACAGCAGGAAGTCCTAAATGAATATTATGCTTCCTATACAGCTGCTAATATTGAACTTTCTCTTCCGAACGCAACAAATTCTTGTTGCAACAATTTCAACGACTTTCATGAGAGCATTTCGGCGTTTTACATGTATCCGAATAAACTATTCAGATTTGGCCCAGATCAGCTGCCAGAAAATTTCGGACTGCCTAAAAAAAAAAAGCCTAGTTTCAGATATTTGAGATGCATAGCAGCTTCCGTGCAAGATTTTACACTTGATACTAGTGAATGCACCACGAAAACTTCGCAAAAGTACAAGTGCTTCATATCGAAACTGGGGATGCGGAACATTGAGAAGTAACGAGGCGTCTGAGCGTGGCCTCCGAGAGTGGCGCAGTGTGTTAGGAGCGGTTAAACATCTCGAAGGCGGTGCACTGAGATTTGCGTCATGTCCGCTAACCAGCAGATGACTGCGTGCTTTGCAAAAATGCTATTTTAAAGTCGAATAATAACAAAAGATAGACACACCCCTGGCGGTTGCTTTGGCAAGATTGCAACCAATTTAGCCAGCGGGCAATTTTCTTGCATTTGACCTTTAACGTAAACAAGTTGAAATAATAGAGGGAACAAAGCGCGCACCTTTTATTTACTGAGCATGCACCAACAAGCCTAGCTACAAATACTGCAGAGTAAAAAGACGTTGGCGAACTTCGCCAGCTGAGAACTGTCCCAACTATGCGTAAAGAGGTCACCTCCGTATAGGTTCCGAAGACCAACACACGTACGACGAACGCTCAGGAAATCCAGCTATTTGGCCAAAGCACCGGTGAGATCGTATCATTTTGACCCGACGAACCGGTACACGCAGCGCGATATTTCACCCGTTTAATTGCGGGTGACGCGACATTTTTTGAGATATTCGAACTTTGTACCCAATTGCGGACTTGTGCCCATTATTTTGAAGCGACGAGTCTGCTGGGAGTTTCGCATCATAATAATACAATCAAAAGTAAGCTCATTGGGACATTTAATGGACTAGCTGGTGCATTTCTGTTAGCTTGATTGATTGCGCAAGGAAGTACGAACCCCACAAGGAAATATGTGCGGCACGAGAGCAATGACTCGGCGTAAATTTCTTTGCGTGGTATTTCTTCGTAGAGGCAGTTACTCACGCTGACAATGAAGTATGAACTCTGAACTGTGCGCGGCCAGCTGACAAGCCCTTCATGTTGGTCTAGTAGGTGAAACATAGCTACCAGAAAAGGAGCGCGGAAATTATTACTAAATTAAAAATTACTACTAACATAGCTATTACAGAAGGGGCACATACAAGCACGAAATAGGCAGGACGCGGGGCTCGTGCTGTCTACACTATAAAACAAATTACACCCTTATTCATCCGGGTGTAATGAATGTAATGAATACGGGTGCAAATCGGTTTATAACACATCTTTACACCCAAAAAGACACCCCAACCGTGTAAGGGTGTGAGTTATAGACCCTTTTCACTCGGGTGTAATCAACGTATTTAATAAGGGTGTAAATCGGTTTATAACTCACATCTTTACACCCCAAAATTACACCCTAATGGTGTAAGGGTGTGAGCTATAGACCGATTTACACCCATATTCACTCGGGTGTAATGAATGCAACGAACAAGGGTGTAAATCGGTTTATAACTCACATCTTTACACCCAAATGGGGTAAGGGTGTGAGTTATAGACCGATTTTACATCTTTGTTCACAGTTCAGGGTGTAAGTCATTTTACAGTGCACTTCCTTTACGAATGTGGTTATTTCGCGCCCCACTTCTAATACCTGGCGAGCCCTTTGCTGCCCGCCGTCCCACCCGGCAGAAAACGAAGCGGGACTCAGCATGGCTTCCGACCGCTCCGTCGTCTACTTGCCCGTCGACCAAAAGATTTGGAACACACCCTTAAAGAGCTCTAGTCACGGCATTACCCGATTTCCTCGTGCACACCGTCAAGGGCGTGGTGGTAGCTATAGGCTTGACGACGGAGCGCGCACGCCGCCTCGTGACATTTATGTCATACCGTTGCGGAACGCATTGCGTGCGTTGATCTGGCATTTATATACAAGGCGGCCGCGTAAACACGAAGCGTTTTCGTTCCGCGCGCTGGCTTATTGCGAGCCGTCTGCGGAATCCGGGAGCGCCAAGTGAGGGAGGGAGTGTGCCACCGACGTCATAACATTTCCTCCCGCCTCTCCCTCTCCCTCAAGGGCTGCAAAAGATAGTGCCAACCTTTCCCTTCTTCATAAAGAACCACTTCTCTCCCTCTCTCTTCTTCCTCTCAACGGGCCAAATTCTCATGCGTTGTACTATAGGCTATAATACGAAATATGACTGCCGCGTTCCTTTGGATGTGTGTGCGTTTTTTTATCTCCCCCTCTTTCTATGTGTGTGCATCTTTTCTTTATATTTATGTCTCGTCTTACCCCTGCCCCAATACAGAGTAGCAAACTGGATACCAATCTTCCGGTTAACCTCCCTGCCTTTCGCATCTCATTTATCTCCCTCCATCTCGATGTGACGCTCTTGTTGGGCCTTGTTTTGCTATCAACTCCTCTTGGCTACAAGCACAATTCTCATGTTCAAGACTGTTCGTAAGAGCAAATGCTATAGCTATCGCGATGTCGCCCACATTATTAGGAAAGGTGGCTGGTTAATGGCATATACAGCACTCACGAACAAAATACCGAATTCGGCCCCTCACCTCCAGAGGATTAGGCCTAACGGCCCACGGGTATACAACTATAAGCTGTATAGATAAACGCTGCGGGGAAGGATTGCTTATTTACATGTCCGCATTTAAAAATGTCAAAAGAAAGGAAGCGCAGTTGAATACTGCAAGAAGATTACGTTGTGCAATGAGACTACAAAACTTGTAAACAGCGCTGAGTCGGCTAGGTCAAGACATGGCCAGTTGGAGATCTCTAGGAGATGCGTTCGTCCAGCACTGGGCATAAATGACTATGATATTGAGGAAAACAATCAACCATGCTGTTGAGTTTCACTAGGTGGCTGTTTTTTTTTTCGTTTTTTTCTGAATTCCTACTTTGTCGTTGTACTGCCTCCATCGTTAGGGAGTCAAACCGCGACCTTATATTCACAGCCCCACAACGCCGTAATGGCTCATCAATCATCAGCACGAGCCCATCACAACATGTCGAATCGCTTTTGTCACTGATCATATGCGTATAAACTGTTGTGCTTGCACTACTGCCATTGCGTAATTTAAACGTAAAGGGAAAGGCAGAATGATGCACACTCGGGGTGTGTTCCAATTCTGGCCAGCATTGTATAGACCGTAGACGTTGACAGCTAAGAAGACAGTTTCGAGCCCAGGTAATGGAATTAACTCCCCTATTGAAAAAAGCGCCCACATTCCCCATAACTCCTACATGCAAAACATCGTATGACATATAGGAAAAACGGGTTTCTGTATGGGATCCTACATGTTTCATATCTGATTATCGGATGGATTTTCCAATAGGGTCGTCTGGAACCATCGGGAAGACGTCTCTGTGACACGACGCCCCCTCGCGTCAACAAGGAAAAGCTAAGAAGCGCACATATTGTCGCTGTTCTTCAACACTTTGCGTGTGCGATCCTATGAAAAGACAACGT
Organism: Dermacentor silvarum; assembly: GCF_013339745.2. NCBI lineage: Eukaryota > Metazoa > Arthropoda > Arachnida > Ixodida > Ixodidae > Dermacentor > Dermacentor silvarum. The sequence continues at coordinate 30,019,741 of NC_051158.1, forward strand.
GGCTTACATTAATCGCATTTAAAAGGGGTAATTCCCGTTTTCCTTTGAGCAGACGACCTGAATTCCGTCGAGTCGCCATCTTGTTTGGACAGCAAAGTACCATGTGTAAAGGTGGGGAGGATGCCCCGCTGTATCGTCCCTCTTCTTCGCTACACCTGCATCGTTTTTTACTTCAATGCTGCCTTCGCGAAGCTGCCTTTTTTTTTTTTTTTTGCCGGCTTCTTCAGAAATGGAACAGAACTTGAGATGGCCTCTGTCCGCTTAGCCGTCTATTACGCCGTCTACGGCGAGTTTGGAACACAACTTCTCTTTTTTCGCGAGAAAACCTATGTCCCTTGCTTAACTTCCATTTTCTAGAGTTATCTTGCTCCAAGGTGAACGAAGCACGTTCGCACTGCTTCAGCATGTCTTACGTCAGTTATCTTACATTAGTTTTGTTGTCATTGTTGTTGTGGTGGTTGTTGTCGTTTCGCCTTTGTCATGTTCTTCCACCCGTGACATAGGTGTTTCTACTTTCCACAGGTCACAAGGAGAAGCCGGTACCATTTCTTGGTAAAATATAGCCTCCCTTAGTCACGTAAGTATAACAAAAAATTATTCTTGTCTTTGTCCAGGATTTCATAACAAATCAGATCCGAGAAGTACGGAACCATGGCATTATCCTCTTCTTCGTCGTGATGTAGTCGTCATCGTAGCACGGTTGTGGTCATCATCGCCGTCATTGTATCTGTCGTCGGGCAAGAAAACGCTATCGCTGTCTTGGATGGATGGCCCGTCCGGATTTTCTTTCAGTGGCACATCCCAGCAACTTTCTTTCCCCTCCTATCTCTCTCTCTCTCTCTTTCTTTCTTTCTTTCCTTCTCCGCTACTTTCTTTTCTTCCTTCTCTAGTTCTTTTGCTAGAGACGTTTCCATTTCTCTTCAATGTGAGCTGGCGAGCTACGTTCAGTGGAAAATATTTAAATAACTAGAAAGGAGATTCCGACAAAAGTGGAAAGAAAGAACATAAATACTCGAAGACGTAATGTCACAATTGGGCGCGGGGTTCTTTCTATTCTTTCCTTTTTTTTTTTTCTCAAGCTCTCTCTTTCGTTCTGTCTTCTTTTCGTTCGTTTGTTCTTCCTCCATGTCATTCTTACTCTGTTTGCTTTCTTTCCTTCTTTTTTTCCCTTCCTTTTCCTCACTCTTTACGTTACCGCGTTGGAAAGCACACGTGGCTACCGCGCGAGAATGGCGTATACACGCTTGCTCGGCACGCGGAACAACTCCGATCAGCGACCTCACCTTTTTTTTTTTTTTTTTCTGAGATCGTTGTGCGTCGGTGCATGAGCGCGCATCTGTCATGTCGACGCGCTGTGCGAGCCGTGGGAGAAAGGGTGCGCAATCTACAGGACGTCTCCGAGTCCCCAAAGGTGGAACCACCTAACAGCAGAAACTTGCATTTCCTACGGGCTTCACGGCTGCCGACGTTGAAAGTGTTCCAACCTATTATAGAGCTAAGATTACGCAGCAAGGTATAATTTGTATTCCATTACACGTATACAAGCATTAAATGTGGTGGGATAACCTATCATAATGTGACCTCAGTCAGTCGGTCAGTCAGCCAAGTCAAGTCAATCAGTCAGTCAGTCGCTCTGTCACCTGGTCATTCGGCTGGCCGACCGACCGACCGACCGACCGACTGACTGACAAAGCAAACTGCCAGCTTTGAAGATGCGGGTTCACTAAAGAAAACAAGACCAGGTGGTACGCTATACCCTAGCATATATTTCGCCAGCATTGTTCGTGACTTCTGCTACCTCACATCAAAAAATGGTTCCCGACAGTCTACAGATCACCTAAAGAGCTCTCGTAAAACGCTTTGCCTTCTTACATAACTCTTCTTTATAAGATACACTTAAGCTCGATATTTACAAACTATAATCCGCCGGCTTAACAATCCCGTTTCCTGCCACCCATTATGGGCCATTAACGTTCAAACCCATGGCTTGCAAAACGTATAGAGACACTTACGCTAATTCACAACCTAAGAATTCAGTGCACGCTCCACCCACGAAACCGCAGTGCACCCGCCTCCCATTCCACCGCTCTCCGCAACATAAACAGATGAAGCCACCATGTGCCCCGACTTCCCCTCTGAAATAGAGCCACGCCAGCTGGAAGAAACTCACAGCTGAATTCCTAAACGCTAGGCTAATTGGAAAATAAACACTCATTGTTTACCTGTATCTGACTTCTGACATCGCGATTTCCTATAGCAGTTGCCAAGATGTTCAGGTTTCATCCTAAAATTTGTGAACACAAAGATATACATCTCTGTGCGATGAAATTAACCATATCAAACACGCAGGAAAATACAAGGCGCCTGACGCCACGTGTAAGTGAGCGAACGTAATTGGCTGGCCACCTGTACTAATTATCTTCGAGTTGGACTGCAGTTCATATGCCTCTGCACTTTTATAGGTTGTCGCCGACTATAGTAAAGAAAGATAGTAAAGTCGTTATTCCGTAGACTGTTTACAGGCGTTCTTTACAGGAAATAACGTGCGTATGTATTCTCGAGAAGTGGTCGTATGCGTACCTTCGTTGTCTTGCATGATTCCAGCTTGAACTCTCACTTTTCAAAAGCAATTTGCAAAAAACTAGGTGAGGAGCGAGTTGAGTTTTGAGTCCATAGTTACGCAAACTTTCTATTGACTGGATAAATCGTGTCAATAATGCAAGCATGTACTACCAGCTCTGTGTACTGTCCGCTGCTCCTTGTTTCGTTTTACGTGATGTTTCTTTCTGTCCCGTGTAAGTCGCCGTCAGAACAATGAAGACACGTGGCTAGCGGCTTAACGTTTATAAAACGTGGACTGTTAGGAGCAAACATAATACTGCTTTGTAAGGAAGACGCACGAAGCTAGCGCCATTCAATGCACCCCAGCACGATATCTCCAGCATACTTCCTAGAAGGAGCGAAAAATCCCGCCAGCACCCATCTTACGACGACCGTCATAGATGTCAATGCGTTTAGCCTTCAAGCAATGTACAGATGCACCGTATTGCTGAAGACGCCCTCCATTTCCAACCTTCGCGGTCATTCTCAGATTTTCAATTCCTTCGGACAAATGCGACACACAACACTGTCTCCGGCATCGGCCCATTTTACGGCCAGGAAATTGGCCCTCACCACGACGTCATGGCTGGGCCCTGAACATGACGTCACGACGATGACTGTATGACGACTACGACGCAGTGATGACGACGATGTTATGACGCTGACGGAACGACAAAGGCACGATGACGTCAACGGCCCGATGACAATGCGGTGACTGTTCTGAAATGGTTAATGTATGGCACGACGACGGCCTGACGACGAGGACGTGGCAACAATTGAATGACGTGATGACGACGGTGACGAGAGTCGAATGAGGAAGACGGATCGAATGACGACGATATAACGACCACGACAGCATCGCGACCACGAGCACGCAGCTAGTGACACAAGCTAGGCGAAAACTTGGTCACTATGTCGGCTTGAGAGGCTTGATAGATAAACATACGAAGTCGGCAAGGGATGCTAATTGCATTGAAAAGGCCCTGAATGTGAATTCGAAATAAATATGACGGTGATTATTTCACTAAGTTAACCAACAAGGCCAAGGATGGTATACACGCGCAAAGAAGTTCTTACTGATAGACTATTCGTAAGAACAGATAACTATGCTGATGTCGGACATACTATTACCAAAGGCGACAGGCCCGTGGTCAACAGCACCTAAGAGAACCATCAGATTCGTGAATTAGGCTCCTATAACGATGAATGAGCAACAGTATATGAACAGGCTCTCCAAAAAAATTGAATAAGTTTACGAGTGTGCTGAAAGTTCACCAAGCCAGGTTTGGATGGCAGTCCTGAATTTCAAGTTACCCTCTTTTGCGGAGAAGAAAAATCGGCATTATCGCAGAATTCTCCATGTCGGTGTAACTTTAAAACTTGGGGGGAATACGCATTCGCCGCTTAACGAGCGCCGCGCGCCCAGTCGTACATACAGAAACCCGCAAAACCGCCCGAGACAACACCAGCGGAGAGAACGCGCTCGCTTTTTTGCATTTCGCCCGGCGTGGAAATGCGGCCGACGTCGGCGAGCGGCGGCCTCCAGACTCCGTGTCCGCCGCCGTCGCAGGTAAAAAGCGTGGCGCCGCGCAGCGGTGGCGGGGGGAAAAGAGAAATAAGAAAGAAAGCACCGCGTTACAGGCGCCGCCGCCACCCTTTGGGACTGTGCACCGGCTTACGAAGACGTAGCGAAGAGAGGCAGGACCTCCTCCACTTCTTCTTCACACACCCCTCGCCCGGACTGACGAGGTAGTGGCTGTGGTGGCGGTGGCGAGAGAAGAGGGCCCGTGACGAGGAGGCGAAGGAGAGGCAAAGTTGAGGCTGAGGAGGGGGCCGTCTAACGGGACTCCATCCACAAGCGGGACACCCTGAGGCGAGAGGCGCGCGCGCCTGCGCATAAAGACGCTCTTGTAAGCTGGGCCACGCGAGCACAGTCACAGCGCCCCAGAGAGGCAGTGAGAGCAGGGGTGTCCGTCACCCCCCCTTCGGGTCCGTAAACGTATTGTGTCTTGGTGCGCGAGGAACGGGACCCCACATCGACGCGAGGCTCTGCGGTTTCTTCTTCTCCGTTAATTGGGACACATCAGCAGTGGGTGGTGCGCTGCTGAAGCAAGTCATCTTCTCTTATTTTTTTATTTATTTTTTTTTATATCTGGGACTCCGCGACGAGAGGGCAGCGAGGGAGTGTGTGCCTTCCTAAACTCCGTGGCCGCCAAGACGACCGCCCCCCCGTCGGCCCTGGATTAACCTCGGGAGGCATTAGACAAGGTACGTGTGAAACACCCCGATGCTCACGAAAACCAACTGCGCAAACCATGGCATGCAAAGAAACGTGCGGATTCGAACCTGGGTCCGAATTCGCGAAGTATTTCGTTTGTAACAACTTTCGACGTTTGTTGGTCGGCCTCGCTGATAACATTGGCGATAGTGGTGATTACGATATGTACAGATGAAGAAGATGAGTTGCGAAAATTGCTCTCACAGTATGCCCTGCACGATGATCAGCTGGCGCCTGCTCTTCAGAACAGCGTAAGAACGTTTTTTTGCGAACGCGGGCCTTGATGTCCTGGCAGTCCTGGACTGCTACTTCCGCCAGACGGAAGGTTCAAGCTTCTAACGCGCTGTTCCGCCGTGCGCGCAATAGCCGTAACAGCGATGCCGCGATGATGACCTCAGTCCTGGACTGAAGATTACGAAAGAAACTACCGCTGGCGCGGGAGGAGGGGGGAGGTTAAGACTCGGTGTCACATTCTTGAATATACCGCGCTGACACCGGCGAATTAAGGGGCGCCGGCGACGTGAAGACATTTCGGCAGATTTTAGCATGCAACCTGCTAGGATGCACGTTCACACAACAGTCACGTGATCTGTAAACACTTAAAACGTCAGAACTTTCGGCACACTCACTTGGACAACAGGAAACGCTCGCCGATCGATGTCTATACTATTGCAGTTTCCGCGGAATGTGTCCTCCCCATTCCAAGTTTGAACAGCGCATCATTCCAAATTGTAGCTTCTGGAACCGCATTGCTCGTACTCTGTATATACGACTCCGCCGGTCCGCGACGCGCCGAAGCATAAATGCTTGTTCTGTAGAAAGACTCCTCGATGACGAGACATGGGATCGACGTGTCAGCATGGGCGCACGTGTAATGTTTTACAAAAATTACAAAAATTATTTACGCCTTTCATTGAACGTCTGCAGAGTTTATATGCAATGTCAACAGACATCTCGTAGTTAGCTGGTAGACTAACGGCGGTACACACCTATCTGGCCTGCTATTGTCTATCACGTTCCCACCATCGACCAGTTCGGTGGTCTAGTAATCATCCTGGTTATCACGAATACGTCCATAGAAAGGACACCGGTTACTATTTTTCTAGACGCTGTGAACAGTTTATATAGATAACCGATTCCACATAAAGGCAAATATGTCTACGAGAAGTTTCTGGAATGCGTTGCGTAGACTTTCTAAAACGTACCAGGGCGGGTAGTCTCGAAACCACCGAGAGTAAAAGTCGAAGCTCCGCGGGCGAGTAGATTTCAGCGCGAGCTGGAATACGAAATAGGCCAAAGAAAAACTTGAAGCACAACTCCGCCCGCTGACTTATCTATACGTCGCTTCTTCGGCTCTGCCCGGGAAAGTGACGTGGAAGCACGCGCGGATAAGATGTAACAGGTGAACCGGTTACGTTCTCAACCTGCCATAAACGCACGACTGTTCTGCGGCGACTGTATCCTCCACATCCTGTAGCTGTGACCAGTCATACAGCCGCGTTCGCCATGAATTCGACGACGCCGTGTATCGTTACATTTACTCCCCTTTCCCCTTACGGCGGGCCCCACGGCGAAATGAGAGTATGTACCGAAGCGGGCAGGCAGTGCAGAGACCCCCCCACCTTCCAACTTCAAATCCACATCATACCAGCGTGGCGGCTGGGGGGTGCAGCAAAAATATTTGGGCTACGAGGCAGTAGGTCACCAGCTCCCAAGGGGGCGCGCTTGGTGGGAGAAAGGCAGGACGATAAAGAAGAAGCCGCCGGCCTCCCTTCGCCCGCCGCCGGTTCTGTAGCTTCTTCTTCGTTCGCCGGTCAGTTTTTTTGCGCTATATCGGCCGTGACGTCAGGAGGCAAGCATTTCGGTCTCGTTCGAGCGTTACGCAAGAACCGACGTCGCCGTCGCCGCCACCACGGGCCGGTCGGTCGGTGCACGCTGCGACGGTGGTCGGAGGACACAGTCCAGCGGGTTCTGCCGCCGCAGTTGCTGAGACGGGGCTATATCGTAAAGAAGGACTATTATACGTTCACGCGGTCTTGGCTTGGCTTTTTTTTTTATTGCGGAATCGACTCACTGTTCCAAGGGCTGTGGCCTATTATAAGGCAGTGACTTTCTCGTAGACGGAGTGTATCTAGGCGTATATTGCGGTAAGGACACAGTCGAGCGGCTACGACTGGATGAAGCTCCGTAGACGAGTTAAACAAAGGTTCCAACTCTTGCCTCGTCGAGGTGTTGAGGATTTTTTTTTTCTTCTTAAGGCGGTCAGAGAAGGTTGTCACTGTCTGGAGAGCTGAGGGAGGTCCGGGCGTGTATTGCTGGGGAGGGAACCAAAAGACGGTGCTTGGTAGTGCTTTGGACGGTTTATGTGATTCTGCGAGAGGGTTCATGATGGCTAAGATCAACACGAGGGATCACTTACTGCATACGCGGTGTTAGCATAAAAGGATGCTACCACGCTCAAACTGCAGTCCTTACGACAGCACCATGGCTGATATGCATGAACAGCGCCATTCATCAAACACTGTCTACGCAGAGGAGCAGTGGTTAAGGATGCTATGTAGCACGCCAAACTGGCATCGTAGCCGACGCGCGTTACTGAAATGTTTCGCGAGTGTCTCGATCGGTTTTAGTAGTCAGGTTTCAGGGCGTCTTGATGAGTATTCTTATACGACGGCTGCGTCTGATCAGTGCACGTCGGCTGTGCTGTCTTTTTTTGAAAACGCTGAGGGCTGCCAGCATGCCTTTCGGCTACGGCTAACATAATAGGCTTTAGTGCAGCAGCGTTTCTTTATAATTTCTCGAAACATGCGGGAAAGGCAATGCCACAGCGCCGATAATTATACGGCCGTGATTCTGACACTATACGTCCAGTTATCTACCGTCTCAAGTCTGAGGACCACTGACGGAACTCTAGGGATGTTTACCACCTGCACGTTAGCCAAAATGATGTTGTGCGAATTAAGCGCGTACTTACAACCATTTGTAAGTGAGAAGACTTAAAAAAGAAAAGAAAGACGAAAAAAAAAAGTCATGGAGGCATGACAGCATATCCGCGGTATAACTTTCGCATTGTATTTGTGACCTAACCTAACCTAACTAAAGAAGCCACGGTCTTCTTTGAGCACCACGACCTTATGTCGGGCCGTAACCAGACAGCGTGAAAGACACTTTGTTGCGGTGCAACTAACTCGAAAAGAAAAAAAAAAGAAAGAAGAGGACCGAGTGTTTGGGTTGATTGTGGCGATGTGTGTGGTTCCTCGCCGAAACGTCATTCTCATGGTTGCTGAATTGGCTATTCAGTTTCCACGTCCCTTTTACCAGTTGTTTGGGTATCACCAGCCCCGTTCGGTATTTCGGTTTCAAGCTGATTACGCAGCACCTCGTCCTCGACATCAGCATCGAATTAGGACGTGTCTAACCTCTCAAGGGCAAGATCATATTGCGAAATTAAAAAAAGAAGAAAAGGGAAGGGGTGAGGAACCACCAAAAATGTCTTTAGCATGCACTTCTCTCCGCGAGAAATTACAGAGGCATATCGCGCGCAGTTACTGTCCGACATTTGAGGGGATCGTTTTCGGTCTGCTGGCGGCGAAACCACACTGAACTGCTCTTTAACGGTTACGACCGAAGAATGGAGCGGCAAACGCGCCGCTGTTAAACTTGTAGAAAGTTGGCGTGCAAGCGCGCCAGCCAATTACGTTCGCTCATCTTCGGTGACGAAATGGCGGAATTGAACTTTCCTTTAATATCGGCTTCCCTCGGGAACTGTTGTTTTCAAGCGCGGCAGCACAGATGCAGTACGGTATTTGTGGCCGGAGCTTGTACTGAATCCTTACGCTGTCACCGAGTAACGTTAAGTCAAACCCAAATATGACAAACCCGGATATAGCGAATTATTCTGTATATGGAACACGCGAAACTTGCTGACCGATACGCATGTAAAGTAACTCTTTCCATAACGAACTAAGACATTGACTATATCTAACTCGAGGCGCCCGCTGCGAGCGTAATGGTAAAAATAAAAATAAAATAAAAATAATAAAGATAATGAACCGTGAACGGAAATGGGCTGGAGCCCGGCTATCTGATTTCGCTTGGCTTGATTTGATCTGTTCTGTTTTTCTTGATACATTTCTCGATACTATGCAATCTCGTGCATCGAGAACACCACTCTTAATGACGCTGAGATACAGTTCAAGGCAGAGGAAATAATTGCTGCCTACCAAGGGTAGTTTTTGTCTTCAATAAAGGGATTTTTTTTTCTTGCCTCTGTTCTCTAGTGGAAATAACAATATCCAGCGGGGATAACAACTCCGCATATAGCGAGTAACACGTCACAAATATATCGTTCGGGTAAGTTATAGGCGAGTTTGGACATATCTAATTACCTGACGCATCGAACTATTTCCTTGCGCATAAGTCTGATTCATTATAGCCGGCTTTGACTGTACAGGCAGGGTCAAAAGATTATGGGAGGGGGGATCCGAAAAACAAAAAACGACAGGCAGAATGTTTCTTGAAACACGGCACGCAGCCTAGGTTTCCCATGTGCTACGTGCAATAGTGCACGCGATCAAAATTGCGTTCTACTGATTTATTCGTTACGAGCTAAAACTGGCCAGAGATTACGCCTACCTTAGCGGAACCTGTATCCCGTAAGCTTCTGACCCTCCCTGTACGTATGCAGAGCCGGCATCGAACCGCCATTGCACTTCTGCACTGACTTTATATTTCTTTATCGTTGACAAATTTTCTTTCTCGTTTCCTTTTCTTCTTTTTTCTGGGTTTTTTTTTTTCCTAAGCTGACTAAACAGAGCTATAGCCAACGGACTTTCAACCGCAGCATTTTTCAGATTCGAACAACTCAGCCCAGGCGCCCACTCTCGATAATATTTCCTTACATCGCGAACGAACCAACCGGGACAAAAACGTGACACGTCTTTGTCCCTTTTGGTTCGCTCGCGCTGTAAGTGAAGGTGCTAGGAGAATGCCAGCAAAAATTGAAAAAGGAAGAAAATGAGAGGCAGACATAGACAAAGCGACAGAAAGGTGTCAGTCGCTTTGTCTATGTCTGCCTATCAATTTTTTCAACCTTTTTTTCTTCAAATTTTGCTGGCATTCTTCTAGCATGACCACGTACCAGCTAGCTCAACAAGCCACTCTCAAGTGGAGATGCAGTTAGTACCAACTCGCCCAGCTAGTGAAACCGTACACTTCACTCTCGATCAGAACCGAAAAATGAACTAAAACCGGCTCTCACAGCATGGAGAGAGAGAGAGTCCTTCGGTGTCCAACAAGGAAAAAGAAAAGAATGCGTCATCGCGGAACGGCTCGAAGCGTTCCTGTATAGCCGCGAGCAGTCTCCGGTTGAGCCGTCCCTCCGGTAGGGCGACGCATTTCTCTCGACACAATTTGCCGGCCGGCCGGCCAGCCGGTCGCATAACGGTTTGGGCGGAGGCCGCTATACGATGGCACCGAGCCATCGGGGAATGCGGTTTTCGACATCGCCGTTTGAAAAGTCTCGCCGATGTCCCGTTGCGCCGCCTGCAATAGCCTCTGCAGATGAGACGATGCCCTTCTCCTGGAACGCTTAAGCGTGGCGCTCAAAAAGATCGCTCGAAGCCCACGCATTCCAAGATTGAATCACTCGCAAGAAAGTTTCCCCGTCGAATCGTTTGGCAGCGTCTTTTTTTTTTCAATTTTTTTCAGCTGTTGACATATCTTCAAGGAGGGAAAAGAGCTTGTCGCATATTTGCGATTACAACGGCCCACCTGTCTAATTTGGGAGATGACTCGGTATTGCCAAGTATATTCCTGAAGCACACACAGATGACTCGAAGTACAGGCATTCGAAGATTGAATATCTCGCTAAAAGTTCCCCGTTGAAGTTTGGCAGCGTATTTTTTTTTTTTTTTCAATTTTCGGCTGTTGATTTATCTTCAAGGAAGAAAAATACTTGTCGCATATTTGCGATTACAACGCCTCCTGTCTAATTCGGGAGATGATACGGTATTGAAAAATATATTCCTGAAGCACGTACAGATGACTCAACGTGCACAAATCATTCGAAGATTGAATCTCTCGTATATATAGCTTTCTACTGTTAAATCTTTGGCAGCGTCCTCGTGGGTTTCTAAGCTGATGACAGCCGTTCACGTGGGTCAGAACGTTGTCGCAGTTTTGACGTTCCAACAAACTTGTCTAATTTGGGAGACGACACCGCATTTGCCAAATACCATTCCTGGACTAAGTACAAACTACTTAACATTCCTCGTGCCAATCCTTTCGGGCTTCGTTAATAGACAGGATGCATCTCCGAAACAAGATAAGCTTTCAAACAGTTTTGCTTACCGTAGACGTTAGATAAGACTGAAGGAACAGGGTCGGCGGTGTTTTCGCATTTGTTGACCCGTGAGCGAACATCATTTGAAGGTAGTTCTATAGATCCTTCGAAGGTTTTGAATACAAACGCGAAGTGAGCACTGCCTAATTAGGAGATGACATTACGAATTACCGACGCGCAAAGTTGCCAAGCTGAAGCTGCCACCGATGGCAAGTGTCTTTAAAGGTGCGTAGCTTGGAGATTTCACGCGTTTCCCTGTGAGACAATAGCCAGTTTCCTAAAATTATTGTTATAGCGTTAGCATTAGGAGTGTCAAAGTAGAAAAAAAGTGTGTGTATGCTGTGTGTGTGTGGGGGGGGGGGGGGGGGGGAGGAGCCGGTCACGTGGTAGAGGTAAAGAAGGCATGGGGGAGCTCAGAAAAGCGTGTCTATGTGTCTACAGAACGTCTATGGAGTCTCAAGCTTGTGCTTCACGAGGTGTCGCTGACAGCCCGTCTGTTTTGGGCTTTTTGTTCATTTATTCAGTCAGTCAGTCAACTTGTCAGCCAATCAATGAGCGAATTAGCGATTCAATCATTAAATCAATTAATCATTCCGCCCGCTAATCATTCAATCAATCAGAAGGTCAGTCAGTCAAATCACCAATCAACAAGTGAGTCGACAAAGCAAGCGGTCAATCATTTAGTCAGCTAGCCCATCGGACATTCAATAAAATAATCATTTAATCAGGAACACAGTCAGTCAGCCAGACAGTCAATAAGTCGGTCGGTCAGCCGCGGAATCAGTTAATCGTTCAGTGAATCTCTCAATCAGTCGATCAGTCAGCGAACTTAAAATCTTAGACTTAAAAATCAATCGGCCACCTAATTAGACACTCAGTCAATTTATTCAATTCAATCAGTCAATTTATTAGACAATCTACAGTTGCTCTACAGCAAATTTCATTAAACAGCATGCCTTCTTTTTTCTCTCTCTCTCTTCTTCTCTTTCTTAACTGCAACGTCGCACCAGCTTCTACACGTCACAACAGGCCTGCGCAGCGCTGTTGCCGCGTGCGCAGTCCTGTGCGTTTTCCGCCACGCCATAGAACAAGCGGGGCCCCGCGACCAGGCATTATGTAGGCCACGTCTGAAAGGTGGTCTCGGCGCGTAACGGAAGAGAGAAACAGACGCTCGCCGCAGCTTCCCCGGGTCCTTGTTACGCGCCGGGCCTCATATACGAACGAGACGCGCGATCATCCCAAGGGTGCCCCCACACACAACAGATCGTCTCGGGGATGCGTGACGCCTCCGCGTAAAAGCCACCGCGACGCCCACCTAGATGCAGGCGGAAGCGCCCAGCCGCCGTCGGGGAGGTCTCCCGAGACCTTCGCTGTGCTTGCTCGAGCGAGACAGCTATAGCCGCGCCGGGCCTGGCCGGGCCTGGCGTGCAGCTGCTCGCCTCTTGTGTAGCACGTTGAGGGAGCCCGCGCCATTGTTTCACTCTTACTTTTATTTGTCTACGCGCGCCGCCTTCACTGTATCTCGTTAGTTGGTTGGCCATTTAGAAAGCGAGCCTCGAGCGAAATGAGCGGTGGTCTATATGTTCGGGCAAGATCCTCGACGCCCCGCATTGTTTGAGTGGACGATAGTCGCACCGGCTTCGGCTGTCGTAACGGAAGCCGACGAAAGGGGCTGTTATTGGTCGACCGGGGTGTTGTTGGTCCTTCACACACACAACAAAAAAGCAATTCCTTGTTATAGTTTAATAAGGCTTGTAGAGGTTTACCTGCGATGTCTATAGAACGTCTATAGTGCTAAATGTGTGGACTTATTAGGGCAAGGCTTGTAGACGTTCATCTGTGATGTGTACAGAACGTCAAAGATAAATATGTCGACTTATAAAGGGTTCTCCAGCTAACATCTACAGAGATTTTTGCAAACAAGCTGTTTAATTGGTATAGAGATCAAGATAGACAAAAAATGTACATGTTAATGGCTTTTTTTATATACCGATTCTCAACGGTCGCATTGCTTGAGCTGGCGATCGCATTGGTTCGGCTATCGCAACAAAAGCCGAAGAAAGGGCGTTCTATTGGCCAACCGCCACTATTAGACCTTCGAATGGATGGTCTAGGCCTGTAAACTTTTTCCGTGATGTCTATAGAGCGTATATAGACAGTTTGTGGACTATTACGGCATGGATATTTAGATAATACGCGTATGCCATCACCAAAAGAATCTGTTGGGCGGTCTGAAAAAGCTTGTAGGCGGTTTTCTGTGAGGTCTATAGATTGTCTATGGGCAGTGTGAACACGTTATGACCTGCACTTTCTTTCAGCTAGCATCTACAGACTTCTTGCAAACAAAAAACGTTGCGATGTATAGAAAGTCGACAACACAAGATACACAAGAAAATATACGTGTTAAGCACTTCTCTCTATATAGGGTGTCACTGTAGACCTTTGATAGCGAGAATGAGAAGTCATAAGGAGGGAAAATGTCTACGAAATAAAGGGGAAAGTCTACACAGATCAACGCAGAGCGAGGACCACAATGTAGACGTCGCCGTAAGGTAGGCTTTGTCGTGGAGAGAGCTTTAGGGTGATCTTAACCGCTGAGAAAGAAGCGTACATGGTGCAATTCTAACAAGATGTAGGGTCACATTAAGTGTAAGAAGGGATAGATTACCTTTTTTATTAATGCTGAATACGCTAAGCTCTAGCCCATTCGACTGCAGTGTCAATCCAGCCCTTGGCTATAGGTCTTACGCCAAGGTCTAAACAAATTGTCAAAGCATCTTCTCTAGTGAAGTAATGTCTCGGGCGTCGGATAATTGCTAGACTGGCGAATCAACGCGCATTCGTTGCAACACGTCCTTTTGTTGTCACCGTAAAGAGCTTTAAAACTAAAGCCAAGAAATATGACACGTTCATTGTCTCCGCATTAAGGCCGGTGGTCGTTCTCGTGAATGAAACTCCCTTCGCCATCAAAATTGTCTGTCGCAAGGGTCGTCCTTCGTTAATCTCTCGCAATGCGTGCACCGCTGTAATTGTTTTAACGGGGGCAGCACACGCTCACCGGATGCTCGCGCCCGGACGAGCCGAGGGACAAAAGCCCCACGCACTGCCGCTATCTTTACAGTGTCAGCGCGCGCCCTCGACGACGTTCGAGGCAGAAGCAAACAGGTTCTTTTATGCCCGAAGGTCGTCCCTCGCGATTACGAATCGAAGAAGAAGGCACGCTCGTTCTTCGAGGTTTCATATACGTGCGTGCGCTATTTGGCACGATTGTGCGGTCGCCCGCGCACTGGATGACTCTCCATTGGGTCGGTCTCGTCCGGCCGAGCAGGTGCATAGAAATCCTGCTGCGTTTTTGACGACTGTTTGTTTGCCTTCAATTTACTTTCCATTGAAAAACAATTGTATATCGTGATTGAATCAACTGACTTTCTATTGAGAATCACTTGTATATATCGTGATTCAATCGTCATCTCAGCCAATGTCTCAGTGACGTGGAATTCCGTGCTTTCGAAGCGCGGAAACAACTCGCTTTCTGTCTTTATGCCTACACTGACCCCTATAAAGTTGTTACGCACAACCCGTTCTGGGAAAAGTTACGTCGAACTTTCCAGTACAGGTTTGGCTCACTTCGAGATAGCAGCGCTTCCCAAACCTAACTGCATGAATGTGATGGATCCGATACGGCGGTTCTCCGACTCAACAGGAAATTGCTGCATGCACGACAAACTGAGGAGTAAATCGAGGCCCTTCCCATGACTTCCCCGGCAATGTCCTTCACGATTGCTGTGGGCATGGACACTGCAACGTGTCTACCTATTTGTGCGTGTCGTCTTAGCGGCAGATATGTCTTTCAGGTGCATAAACAAATTGTTGTGTTTTTACTGACTTTTTTACCATTCAGTTAACTTTCTGTTGAGAAGCAATTGAATGCCGTGACTGAACCACCCCCTCGCCGGATCGCTCCGTAACGTCGACCACGTGCGTTAGAAGCGTGGAAATAACTCGCTTTATGTCTTAGTTGACCCCTAAGCAGCCAAAATCGTTACGCATAACCCACTCTGTACCGTTACGTCAAACCTTCCAGTATACGTGAGGGTAATTTCAGTATAACGGCGCTTCACATGCTTAAGTGTATACGACGAGGGTTCCACTGCGTCTGTCCTTGGATCCAACGCGCCATCGATGCGTGCACGACAAAATGATCCGAGTAAATCGAGGCCCTTCTCATGACCTGTCCGCTGGCGTCGTCCTTCACGATCGCCGTGGACACTGCATTAAGCCCGTAACCGTCAACGGAACGCCTTATTTCTACGTGCACCACAGTGACGTCAGTATGTCGTGATCTAAGTGCAGTGTGTTAGGTTCTCATCGGGCGGGACGTTACTATTGTACGTCATGACATTGTTTTCTGATGAGATGTGTGTGCGAAAGTAGCAAGCGGTTTGCGATTGTGACGTCATCGACCATTCGCATCTCAGGTCGACGATGGCGCTTGCCGAGAGTCATCAATGACCGGGCGCAGGAAATGATTGCCTGTGACAATGCAAAATGTAGCAGCTTGTCCACTTTCTCGGCACTCACGTTCCTAGTTACATTGGTGGGTGTGAGTGCCCTTAACCATTGTTGGGTCTGTGGTCTTGAACTTTCCTACATGAAGCGGCCGCAAACAATACTGCTTGGCAACCACTGCAAGATCAGTCATTACGTTCAACTGCTTCTCAACAACAACAAAAAACAAAAACAATTGAAGGCCAACGAAATGTCAGCAAGAACACAACATAGTTTCCATAGCAGCTCTTGCAAGGGAGTCTCGCCCACGTGCCATGCGACTGATAATCGAGGTAGCATGGCTGCTCTTTTGGAATGCATCTGCAGGGTCTACAGACTACTGATTCAGCGAGATTCTCACTTTGGCAAAATAAACTGCAGATACAAGCGTGGCAGGCAGCCTGCATGCTACGCCAGGTCATGTGTGAAACGTCAGAAGACAAACAGTTTGAACACATCTCAACTGCCCCAAAACACGTGCATATACGTGGACATACACATTAATCGCTCGCACACCCACCGGGCTGGATTCGTAAATCCTGCTCTACTCCGATGATGAAGATGATTATTATTTATTGGCCTCCCCTTTGAAACGGGGCGGTGACAGTCACCTAGCCTGCTTGAGCATGGGAACAGGTGTGCCATCTTTAATAAGATATGCATGCTAGCTCTTTATTCTAGCATTTTTGTGTATATCTTAATATTTTTTCTCTTCCTCGTAACTTCTCTATCTGCCTAGCACCGCTACCTACGCCGCTACCTCCACTGAATGGACACAGCGCCACCCTTCGACTGAAGCAGATACTCACGCATAGATATGGGCTTGTGAGAATAAGAAGTGTTCACAGTGCAGTGTAACAACTTGAAGCTACGTGAGTGTCATTAGGTGGGGACTCCACAGTGGTGGCACGTGGTGTATATCTGGGTGCAATAATCCCATATATGTAGTTTTATCGTGCGGACCAAAAAGATAGTCATGAAGCTCTTTGGCCAACGGCATCATTGCGCCATCAAAAGTTGTCCCTCGGTCAATCAGGTTTAATACTGTCAGAGGGGTGTAGGGCCGTATCCAGGAGTACGCCTGTTATAGGAAAGCGAATTGGTAGCTGATAATATATTTGGCTAATTTTGGGGTACTGTCTGTGGGACTCTTGGTTGGTTAGACGAGAGGGATGATCTTGAGTCGAGGTGTATAACGTTGAGTGGACGAACGTTTAGAAAATGGTGACTAAGCTCTTTAAATATCCTTGAGATTCGTGGCCCTCGGGAAGAAAGCTCGCCAACCTAATTTAGATGAAATAGCTTTCTAATTTCCTAGCGGCTTCGAGCAATACATCGCTTATTGACGGTCCCGAGGTCACTGGTGAGAACAGGTTCATGATGAGGACATGGAAAGCCCTCAGTCTGCCAAGCCATGACTACTGTACTCATTGTAGGACAAGTGATGGTGTTGCTGCTTATCGTACCCAACGCGGTTTACAACGTCCTATAGGCACACTAGTACGGCACATCGACTTCGCAGAAATGGAGTGGTGACCGATATTCTCAAGACCTGAACAACGTTTTTCTCTCTCTCTCTCTCTCTCTCTCTCTTATACGAGCAGCGGGCAACTTGTGACGGAAAAGGAGGCTTTACAAGGACGCTGATGATCGCCAAAGTAGTATGTGCCAGCGTCCGCGATGCATACGTTAGCGCAGGTCGTTTGAGGTCGTCGAGGCTTTACCGATCCAGATGCATTTAAAACAGTAACTAGTTTATTTTATTCTTCGACGCCGACGCTAAGTGCCGCTCGCTGACTTAATGTACGACGTCATGACGTCACATTTGCTCAGGACTGTAATGCGATAGCATCCTCTAGATCTGCTCATCCACACCATGAATTACACCGCCTCCGGAATCGACCTAGTTTATTTTGCATCGACGCCAACTGAGAAGGCCGGTGAATACTCTGTAAATGCTATCGCATTAAAATGACTAGGTATATATATATACATTGCAGCACTTTGCATAGCAAAAATCTGAACAAATATTTTTGAGCGAAGTCGCAGCGAAATGCTAGCGCTCTTCGCGTAACCATAGAAACAAAAAAAAAACGTAATGTTAAATAAATGTATCGTGGCATAATGTGAAAGTATAATTCGCCGAATGTTGGAACGGAAAGGGTCCACCTTACATGGTTGTCATGATTAGCTGTCATGGTTACCTGGTTGTCATGTAAGTGAGTCCGCATGTCATGCGTCGCAGTTTATTGTGTGACTGTCGTTCGCGCCCCTGCATCAGTAGCACGCAAATACGGCCTGTGTACAGGCGTTGTCAAATGTTCACGGACCGCGGGATCCAACAAAACGGTGGGTTACCGAGAAATTAGCCAGTAAAACCGGGCAGCACTAGTTGTCCGCATATATTATAGTACATGCCGGGAAACTCGAATACTAGGAAGGGCTGTGTCAAGGCTGCTGAAATATTTAGCCTTCTCAGACCCATGTGTCTCGACATTAAGCCAGAAAAATAAAAGCTAAAAACATTCCGGTGTAACGTTAAGCCATATTTAGGCGGCACTGTGTGTCATATGAAACGTTAATTCATTTTGTCATCCCCGGTCGCTGAGAAAATTGATACTTTTTGTGAGACTTATACCATTGCATCATCATCGACGACCCCCCAGGCGACGCGGCAATTTCCAGGATGAAAAGTCGAGGCAACGAATTGCCACGTGATCTTAAGCCTTTTTCCCACGTGTCCACGCAAAGAAAGAACGCTTGTATTTGTACAAACTGGGAAACTTTGAACAAAAGCTGCGGTTAAGCAGCTTTTTCACGCCACCCCCTTTCTCTTCTTGAGATGAATAAAGTTGTTTGATTGATTGATTGATTGATTGATTGATTGATTGATATATGCCACCTTACCTAGGAAGTAATTCTTCAGAATCGTAAGGCACCGGTTTTCAATAACAATAAAGTCTGAAAGATATCCTGTGACTAGCGCTTCGTTCAGTCTGAGAGGTATATAGCCTTTCTTTTCTCAGATGGCCAAAGTCGATAAACACCTGGCGTCGCCTGTGCGTGTACACTTTCACTATGCAGCGCATACGTGGCCACGTTACGTGTTGTCTCGCAAACAGGCCTTGGTGTCTCCCACGATAACGACCAGTCCCGCCTGTTGTTCTTGGAACGCGTTTGGACAGCTTTCAATTTAGCATCGGCCTTGGAGCCACGCTTCACCGCAACTGGTCTTCGTGACAACCCGCGCCGAATACCTCGTTGTTCGTTGCCTTGACTTCGGGCATCTTGCAGGCACACCTGATTAGTTCGACCGCGCTGCTTTGAGCACGCGCGAAAGAAGGATTCACCGAGCAGTTGCTTTCAATTCCTTCGAGGATTAGCGACGCCTCTGTGCGCGCTTCAAGGGTTTTCAAAGGGCACGACGCCAGCTGGGACACTCGATGGCCTTCTCGGAGCATGTTCGTCACCGTGTATGGATGACCAGAGACGGTCCATGTTTTGGCCTGCGCATGACGTCACGGACGCCATATTTGGTACACTCTGACGCCGCAATCGCTCCGCTACGCTCTAAAGGCTGTTTCAAAGAAATGTTTACACCCTTTGGGGCGTATCTCGTCGCCCGACAATAATCGTCATCCATCTGGCGCGTGCTTTACTTTTTTCATCGCGAAAGTGTGTTATGGTGGGCTTCAGGGAAAGTCTGTACCATGTACGAACGTCACGCGATCATCGCCACGCTAATTTCCTCGCATTCCCGCGAGATGGCGCTACTTTGCCGTTTTGTGATGGAGGGAAAAACAATCTGGGAAATGATTGATACGAACGGATCCGTTACAGGCATAGGTAGCGGTACAAGGTAGATGTACCAAGATGTACCAGCAAGGTAGAATAACCAACTAGTCCAGTCAGCCACCTTAGATGTAGAAGTTTTCAGGAAGAGAAAAAGATGAAGGACGAAGGATGTATAGATATCGATGAAGGATATATATATATATATATATATATATATATATATATATATATATATATGTCCACTCCTTCTCTACTACTATCATATTTACTGTCCTCTCTCCATGCCATTTACTATCACGTCCCATTCCGCGCAATGCCGGCCCCCACTCACAGGTCAACAGGCTCATCCAGACAGCGTCCGGCCAGCAGTAGTTTTCCTGACAATTTTTATGTTCCATTATCTTTTTTTTTTCTTCACAATGAATAAACAACGAACTACTAGTGCACTTGGAGGTTGGAAAACCATACGGCGCGTCAACGGCATCACCTGTAAAACGCGCGATGACGCTTCGCTTCCGGCAGTTCTCTATAGTAAACCGCGCGCCTGGCACGCTGTGCCAGATGCCTCGATCGCTACTCCCGTCACGCCTGTCAAAAGCCCTGTCAAGCGTGACAGATTCACTCCTATCAGGCGCGACTGCGCGCGTTTAGGCAAGGATGCCAACGCTGTTACCGCTACCAACGGTCCACTTACGAAATCTAGTCGTCAACGCTGTCATGGCTGACTGACGAATCTTTCAACGACGTGCCAACTTGCGGAGTAAATTCGATTTCGGACCTGTTTGCTTCGAGAAACTGCACTGCACCTCACCAATAGCGTAGTATTCAACTGAGCTAGTTGGTTCATAGCTAAGACGAGCTTCAACAGCTGAACTGAAACACGGGACCAAGGGAGACAGACAAACAAAGACGTCGCTGAATAATCGATTGATTAAAAATCAGTTAACAGTCGTTCAGCGACGCTCTCCCTTTGTCCCGTGTTTTCAGTTCAGCTGAAACCCCAAATTCCTTCCCCTGTGCTTTCCTTGGCTTCGTTACTTTTTATTTATGTCCTGCAGTGGACATAAATATAGGCTGATGATGGTGATGATGATGATGTGACTAACAATTAGGGAGTGTGCGAATAGTGATTTTGAGACTGAATCAAATACGAATCGAATAATGGCAGAAACGAAGCGAATCGAATAGTCTTGGAATAGTGAACATCCGTTATCACAATTAATGTAAAGCGTTGTTCGCCTCCTAGTATTCTTAAAGTTAGCAAGTTCCTGTCAATACATAGTACGTTACGAAGCGTTGTTTATTAAAAGCAATAATGGGGCAGCACAGAAATAGTTTCTTCAGATGCACATGACTCTTAAGAAAGCGCAAATGATCGTTGTATAGCCTGTAAAGTACGCTTACTTAAGCGACGTAGCCTGCTTTACTACGCAAGTTCTCATGTTTTATGTTACTACTATGCCCACGGAGGTGAAAATTTACCGTACTCTTGCTCCAATTTTATGTTTAATTAGCGTTTTGAAATATTCGCAAAGGTATTCGAAAAGTATCGCCTTTATGAATAGTGACTATTCGATTCGTAGACCTAATCGAATAGGACACTACTCAATTCATTATTCGAAAGTTTCGAATATTCGCACACCCCTACCAACAACCCTTCTTCTTGCTCATTGCACAATGAGTGTCTCGACCCCGGCAGGTCTGACGCAGGTCAGGTAGCATACAAGGGTTTATTGGTCAGCTACCTGGCTCCCAAATGTTCATGTATACTACGTGACGTTATCGGTCAAAAGAATGTTCCTCAAGCGCCACTACGGTCATGAGTAGCGCTGGCTAACACTCCTCAGGTTGAATCTTGTACACGTACGTAAATGCCAACAATGTGGACGTGAGAACAGCCAACCGCCGTACGCAGCACAATTGGCAGTGCATAACGCGCGCGGAACGATTGATTCAGCTCCCACCGGCGGCAAATTGTTTTTTTTTTTCAGCCATTTTCATTTTCCCTTTTGCTTATCCTTTCTACACTTTAATTAAAGCTACCAATAACTTCCCCACGCTTTCCTAGGCTACAGTGTATGTTGGCTTCGTATGGTTTTCTACACCGTGTGTCCCAGCTAATGTTAGCCAAGCTGTTCAAAGAAAAAGAAGATTTAAAAAAATCACGGTGCAAGATACGATTATAAGACCTCCTGCGTTCAGTCATCAGATGTCTGACGACAGAACGCCGTGAGCCTTAAAATCGTATCTTCCACCGTGTTTCATTGCGATAGAAAATGTATGGACACTCCAGACGAAATTCCGCCGTCGGCGTCGCCGTGACGTTCCGTATAAAGTTCAAGTGCGATAACATCGCGGCCGCGCACCGTACTCTGTTAGTGTTGGTGTTAGGTTAGGTAGTGCACATCTCTTCTACTTCAGCTGCAGCGGTTGAGCGCGGCCGCGCGCGTCCGATCTTGGAGGCAATTTGCGCTGGGTTCGAAGGTTAGCAGACCTGAGTTAGCTGATGGCTTCGGGTGCACTTGTATTCTTGCGCGCCTAGTTCGCGTTGAAGCGAGAGGCGGCACGAAGACGAATTCGCTCACCGCTGCTGCGGCTCTTTATCACGCCAGCGCTCTAACAGCGAGTGTCCGCGGTCATCGAGTGAGATGTGTTCGTGTTTGCCTGTGCGTGCCTGACAACGTTCTTCTCAATATGATTAGTCAGCGAACCTTTACAGCAGTTTATACGGCTGATAAAACGACTAACCTTACTTCGTATGGCTGTCTAATGATTCGCTATCGCAATCAATGCTTCGCCTGTCGAGCGAAACTGTGACTTTCTCATTTTCTTTTTTTTTTTCTTTGAAGCTTGGTTAACGTTAGCTGGGACAACCTCCAGTATAGAATACGTTCGTGCGGCTTGGTTAGTCGCATCAATTCGGTCATACAGGCATTGCCACTGTCACACTTGTTCCTACCGGTGTTTACGCGCAATTAGCGCTCTATCATCATCGTCAGACTATATTTATGCCCACTGCAGTACGAAGTCCCTTCCCTGCGATCTCCAATTACCCCTGTCTTACGCTAGCTATATTCTACCTTGCGCCTGCAAATTTCCAGACTTCACCACCCCACATAATTTTCTGATTCCAACTTGCGCCTGCAAATTTCCCAACTTCATCACCCCACCAATTTGTGTGCCATCCTCGACTGCGCTTTCCTTCTCTTGGTGCCCATTCTGTAACTCTAATGGTCCACCGGTTATCCACCCTACGCATTACATGGCCCGCCCAGCTCCATTTTTTCCCTCTTAATGCCAACTAGAATATCGGCTATCCCCGTTTGCTCTCTGATCCACACCGCTCCGCGCTCTGATCCACACACTAGGCTTCAACCAAGAATGGAATCGCCAGAATGGGAATTGGCCTCCCTGGTGCAGTATTCGGCCACTATACCTCCCTCATGCACCCTGCAATTAATAACGCTCTATATGTTCCCACAAAACGTGCTTTACAATGTGGCGCAGTTCGAAGGAGACGCAATGGACGTTTCAGCCGTTCTCTCGGTACATATGGCTTGCAAAATACGTCACCCCCACGGGGACATCGTCACCGACCAACCGGCCCGTCGGCTAGCGCGAGAACTGGAGATCCCTTCTCTTTTTTTTTTTTTTTTTTTTTTTTCTGGGTCGGTCACACGGCGGCATCTCGGCGTCGTTGCTGCCAAGGAGGTTTAAAAAAAAAAAAACCTCCTTCATTGCGACGAGCAGGCAACACGGGTTTTCTCTTCTCTTCTCGACTGTTCTCGGATTCCCATGGATGTCGAAAAGCCCCCCCGCGGCGTTTCCGTGGACCGCGCTCGCGTCGAACCGATAGGCATCGCTTTCGCCTTGCGCTCTGCGCTCCAACTAGCAGAGAATGCCGTTTGCGGGAGCCCGCTCGCCTGCTCGTGCTTATATTATTGTCCCCGCTCCGACGCTCGTCGCCATATATACCTGCAACCTGTAAACGCTGTATACCGTATTTATTCGTGTAATGGCAGCAGCGTTAGAAAACGACAATCTTTGATATATATATATATATATATATATATATATATATATATATATATATATATATATATATATAAGCACAATTGCACCTAAGACAAGGAACAGCGGAAATGTCGCGTACAGGGGACACGAAAGTACACAGGGCGATTGCTGGACTACGTGAACTTCATTGTAGAGACGAGCCTTCTGGGGTCCTACTCATAGCATGCTTCAATTGAAGCCTTCCAGATAGAGAAGCCCGGTGATATCAGCATCAGGGTAGCGTAGCTTGCCTTAACTTGGAAGACTGGTCGTATCGCATCCACACTGTAAAATATATTTGCACTCTTAATTGTCAATAAGGGTGTAAATTGGTCTATAACTCGCACCGTTTGTGGGTGCGAATGACAGGCCGATTTATATCCTTATTCACCTTTAAAGTGTGTAAATTATTTTACTTTGTATAGAATCATGATTGGGATAGTCAGTTTGACTGCTGAAGTGTGAAGCACGTTGTAGTTGTAGTGTCGCATGGTGTTGGCGCATGCTCTCGGCGAGACCTTGAGGGCTTAATTAAGTCAACAATACAATTCAGTCGTTATAGTCCAGCCTTTGTCCTGTGTACTCCTCGTATCTTGAGTATGCGCCCTTTTTCTCCGATTCTCGTTATACACATAGTTGATCATGTACCACTTCGATTGTTCAGTAAGTGCCACTCGCTTAGGTGACTAGGTATACAAGCTACGCGAGTGCAAGGCCCGCACCGTGGGAAGCTTTCGAAAAACTGCGAGGCTTAAACGAGTAAATGCGGTAGTAACGGTACCTGCCGGCCGCCCTCGTTCTCAGCGCGTTGCCCACTCGCGCTTTCGCTAAAGCCGCCGCCTGCGCCGTTTGCTTTCTAAGAATGCCGGGCACACTGCCACGTGCTTTGTCTGCGACTCGCACCAACAGCCACGCCGCAGGCGCGCGCGTGCATGCAAAGAAGGGAAGTCGTAAGGAAATGCGCGTACAGTTTGGTGCGCCAGACGGCGCTACGCGAAAAACAATGCTGAATGGACCGGCGGTTTCTTTGGAAAACAATGAACGCGCGTTACATTTGCGGGCAGTGTGGAGCTTGTTTTGTTGACGGGGGGCCTATAAAGGGGAGCACGCGATCTCGTTAGGAACGTGATTCGCGTCACGTCGATTATCTTTTGTTTTACAAACGTAGCTGTAAAGAGGATTTCCACGAACGTTCTTTCGCGCGGTGGTGTGGACCGCATCGAGGAAGCACACGCACGTTGTGCACAGCGGAGCCGGCGAAGTAGAGCCGGCTCAAAGATTTGCCTTGTAAAAGAAGCTGCCTATATTCTGTAGTTCTTTAACCAGACGAGCATTCTTTGGAAACTTGGCACACTTTTCGCTGTGTCCATCCGTATCCACGCCAACTTGGGCCACTCGTCGATATGGGTAGTGCTGGGTAGTGCCACTGGGTAGTGCCCATAGGTATGTGCCACTGCGCATGCGCCCGGACAGGCATATTGAAATGATTCTGGGGTTTTACGCACCAAAACCACGATTTGATCCCGAGGCACTGCCGTAGTGGGGGGACTCCCGATTAATTTTGACCACCAGGGGATCTTTAACGTGCCCCAAATGCGCGGGTCATTGGCGTTTTTGCATTTCGCCCCCACCGAAATGCGGCCGCCGAGGCCGGGATTCGATCCCGCGACCTCGTGCCTAGCAGAGCAACACCACAGCCGCTAAGCCACCGCGGCGGATCCAGGCAACTTGGAAGTATACGACTTGGATCGTTGGATATGTGAAACTGGTCATGTGCCTGAATAGACATTTTCGGGAGGCTGGCCGGTAGGTACCCGGATAGGCAAGCAGAAAAAGAGACAAGAAGGGAAGAAGTGGACATCAGAGAAGTAAAAAATATTTTACAAAAAAGTCGGCATCAAGAGCAGCCGAGGTGGACAAATAAAGTGAAGCGAACGGAACGGGACCAGAGCGTGCATTGGGCAACGAGCGTTGAGCTATTGGCTATACAGAGAAGTGAAGAAGATGTCGGTATCAGAAAACTGAAGAAATTGACTAAGCACAAGTTAGGAATTTGGCAATACGGTGTGTCGCTAAACGTTGCTTCAATGCTGATCGCATTAACTTCCACACTCGTCGTGAGATGGGTTCTGCCGCAATGCTTTTTTATTGTTCTTGTCATGTACTGCCAAGTACGATACCATCTGAGACCAGCCAAGCTAAAGACGTTTACAGCGTACACTAGGAAAATGAAAATTTCACTGATATGAATACGGGAGCATGGAGTCTCATATGGCGGAAGTGCTAAGCTTAGATATAGCGAATTGCTTCAATGGCACTGAGTCATGCTCCCTAAAGGGTTGGAGAAAAGAGCGCCTCTTCCTCTTCACAATCACTCTACCTCTGAAAAGACTCGCGTGTAGCAAAGGAATTGAACCGGATACAGCGAAGCGTTTGCAGATCCTTGGGTAGCTTTCAGCCAGCGGCAAAACAGACCACTATAGTACTTCCAAAGGCTGTGAGAGCTTGCTTCGCTATCGTTTCTCTATGAGTATGAGTTGCTCGAATTTGCATGCATCTGCGAAGTTTTATTTATTTATTTATTTATTTATTTATTTATTTATTTATTTATTTATTTATTTATTTATTTATTTATTTATTTATTTATTTATTTATTTATTTATTTATTTATTTATTTCTTCCTTCCATCTTTCCTTTCTTCCTTTTTTGCCTTTTGGTCGTGCATAAGCAGCATAACACGGTGGTCGATTACGTACGGGGTATGCGTGCCAGTGAAGGCTATGCTTGTCTATACACTCGACATGCTCGACATACTATAATCGACACTTCCGCATTCCTTCCCCCTAAGGGCTGACTTGCGCTCTATCCGCACAGCCCTTCCGCGCTTCCTTCCGCACGCGTGCGGACAGCTGCGCAGGTCGCTCACAGGTGCACAAATTTCGGTTAACACTGATTAGTGTTAACACTCAGTGTAATATAAGCCCGATTAATATAAGCCGAAATTTGGGCATCTGTATGTGGCATGCGCAGCTTTCCGAACGCCTTCCACACGCGTGCGGAAGGCCGTGCGGACTGAAAATATGTTGGCCCCAAACGAACGCGGTCGCCGCTGGCCGGAATTCAATCCCCTACGGCCTCGTGTCTCGGGAGCAGAACGGCTCAGCCGCTGAGCCACAAGACAGGGTTGATTCTGCCGTCACATTTACCAACAAACAAAAAAAACGAACAAACAAACAAGGACAATCGTTGACCGAAACGCTCTCTCCGCTAGCTTTCTCCGAGTTAGCCTTGCTCGGGCAGGCCGTAAGTAAAACGTCGCCGTGCGTCTCTTAAAGTGAATTTACGGGGACACGATAATCGCCGTGCAATCATCCACTGAGGACGTGTGTACGCCAGGCCCCCATTAAACTGTTTCCCCCACTTCCGTCCGAGGCACCAGAACAATAGGACTACTGTGTTGTGTGCGTAAGACAGTTTTATTGTCCCAGCCCAGTAGAGGGCTCCGGAAGTGTATTTTGAGTGTGAGGGCAAGATCAGCGGCTTATTTCATCTACACAAACTTTCTCTCTTTTTTATTGTGAAACCTCAGGGCAGTGATAGTGTGTCCCCCTCCCCATTCGGTCATTAGTTGTTTTATATAATGCAATGTAATAATTTGGCTGTAAATGTTCAACTGGACCCGAGAAGACGTTATCGAAATTCATGACGTCATGGTGCGCTCGTTAGGGAACATTGGAGCGGCGTCGCCACCGTACTTTCGTTGCTATTTTTCTCTGTTTGCTTGTATTTTTTGTCATTTTTATTTGCCATACCAAGCCACCTCTCCCGTAAGAGTGTCCGTTCTGACACTGCAGAAGCGTAATTCGCTAAAACTCCCTAGCTTGAATTTCTAATTTAGGATGCGATCTTGTACGCGTTCCAAAATCCATTCCATCGAGCCGCACACGATTGGCCAATTTGATCGTCACGGTTCAAATTGACCAATCGTGTGCGGCTCATGGTTCAAATTGACCAATCGTGTGCGGCTCGATGGAACGGACCGCCTCCGTTCCATTTTGGAACGCGTACAAGATCGCGCCCTTAGTGTCCATTTGAAGTTCGCCTATCGTTTTCGGTTTCATATCGCTTGACTCTCCACTCTTGGCAAACACCCCAAAAAAACGTGGCGAGAGAGCATGAACATGTTCAATTATAACCAACTATTTTGTCCGCAGTCGAAATGCAGCAGCCGCCGTAGCCTGCCGCGAACTCGAGCTCAGCAGCGCTTTGCCATAGCCACTGCGCCAAAACGGCGGGTGACACCTGTTTTCCACTCTGTGTTTCCTGGAATGCCGCTTTTGCCATTCGCTTAGTTCTGCCCGTCATATAACACGAAGTAGGAGAAAGAAAGAAACAAAAAAGTAAAGTAAGAAAGAAAGAAGTAGCACAAGAAAGAAAGAAAGAAAGAAAGAAAGAAAGAAAGAAAGAAAGAAAGAAAGAAAGAAAGAAAGAAAGAAAGAAAGAGCAGATGACACCTTGAAAACATGACAGCGTAACCCACTGCGTATACAGTCAATGAAATACGGGGCGTTGCGCTTCGTTTACGCTGTGCCACCGAGTAACGGCTCGGCACGAAGACGGCAAGGTCATCGCCCTTGACACCGCGGCGACGCCAAGCGAACCGTGGCGCAAGCCGCGCCTGCAACGATTCCTCGCGCACTTCAAAGTCCGTGAAAGCTAAGTGACAGCCACCGAAACGACTCCCAAACAGATTCGATGCGCCCGCCAGCGACCGCCGTCGAAAAGGTCGAGACTTGTCAATTACTTCAAAACGCTACAGCAAGGACAAAGTCGGTATGAAAGACAGTACGGCGTAGCTGATATACGGCGCACATATGACGTGGGCGTAAACGTACGCAGCCTACGCGCTTCATTTCAGGTGGGATCGTGAGCTGTCGTTATCAATGCGAAAGCATTATACGTCCCGTGAGAAAGAAAAGCTGGTGCTGTAGGCAACGAGTGGTGCCAAAGATCATCATCAACATCCGTGACGTCATCAGCGTCTCGTACGAGGTCAGCAGCAATATCGAATTAAAGTTATAACAAGTTAGAGTGAGGTAACTTAAGGTGAAGTAAAGCGAATAGGGTGGATTAAAGTGAATTAAGGTGGATTCAAATGGCTTAAGGTGGATTAAGGTTATTACAAATTAGAGCAAGGGGGATTAAGGTGGATTAAAGTTGATTAAGGTTGGTACAAATTATAGCAAGGTGGATTAAGGTAGAGTTGTGAAGGACACGTGACAATGTATGACGTCACGTATCATGAACGTAACCAATTCGAGAAGTCATAATGCTTTCGCATTAAATTCGTGTAAGGATACTTAAGTGACTGTCAGTGTTTTACAACCTTACAGTTTCAGGTCACTTCAACATGCCGTAGTTGCATAGGGCGTGTCTAAAACATATGGCACCCGCTGTGGTTGCTCAGTGGCTATGGTGTTGGGCTGCTGAGCACGAGGTCGCGGGATCGAATCCCGGCCACGGCGGCCGCGTTTCGATGGGGGCGAAATGCGAAAACACCCGTGTACTTAAATTCAGGTGCAGGTGGTCGAAATTAATCCGGAGCCCTCCACTACGGCGTGCCTCATAATCAGAACTGGTTTTGGCACGTAAAACCCCAGAAAGAAGAAGAAGAACGTTAAAGAACCCCAGGTGGTCCAAATTTCCGGAATCCCCCACTACGGCGTGCCTCATAATTAGATCGTGGTTTTGGCACGTAAAACCCCACAGTTTAATTTCTTTAGCACATGGCAGCCATGAGGTGTTTCCGGCTCCTCAGTTACTTCTGGATCAAGAAGGGGACAAATGCATAGACTTCGACATCGTTTCTGTTATTCACAGCCAACTGTTTCTGGGGCGTGTTCTTGGACACCACCTATTGCCCACAAAGAGGAAGACGCGTTATACCTTTACTCTCCTAGTTGACAAAGTCCTTCCGACGGGTCACGCTAAAAATAGTAGCACCAGGAAATAATTTATTCCTTTATGAATGAAACTAAACCTGGAAAGTATCGCTAAATGACTAGGACGTGCTACGCTTGTGGCTTACGAGCCCCACCAAGAGGAGCGTGCTGAAAACTATTAGCTGATTTCATGGCCTCCGAGGTTTACGACTCATGCTGACGTAATAAGCGTCTTTGTCTCTCTCGGTCTCGACTGTGAGTCTGCGAGGGTCTACGCAGGGGCTCCACGTGTCTTGCATATTTTTTGACAGGCTCGCAAGATTGAGAGTAATCCTGGTAATTGCTGCCTGGACCTTCAGGACCTCAAGCGAAGCCTTATAGGTCCTCGTCCTTTCTACCGCCACAGATAACTTTGGCCAGGGCGACCGTTACACCAGCCATAAATTGTACCTCGGATCAACTATATAATGACATGTAATGTCTAATGTCCCAAGTGGTCCGTTCCTGCATATGCAGCGCAAGCGCGCCATCTACTATGGACGTGAGCTGGGACAAAGACAGTCCTCGAAAGGCTACGTAGAGGTGTGAAGCCGAGAAGTCACCAACATGGAGAATATAAAGAATGGCTCTTCGACAATAGTATTTATAAGTCGCCATTGCACTAGTAGCTGCATGAAACGGGCCTCCACGCTTATATTTAATTTTCATCCTACATTATGCAGCGTGACCACACCAGGCGAATAAAAAAAAAGATAGACTCCGAGCACTCGGAAGTTGACTTCCAAAACAAACTGATCTCCGTGCCTCCGGGGCGGAAATGTTTCCGATGTGAAACGGCGACAAGCAGGAACGAGAAGCACGCGTTCTTTCATAGTATATTTCGCTTCGACGCAAATCAAGTTATCAGGGTCGTTCCAAGGTAACAAAAGCGATCTCTAAGAGACGTCGCGTAGTTGTGACGCTCCGCATTCATTTCTACCACCTGAGGTTCTCTAACGTATACGCCAAAATGTAAGTAGACGAGTGTTCTTGCAATTCATATCCTTATATAGGAATGCGGCTGTCTCTGAAGGGACTCGAACCCACGACGTGGTGCGCAGCAGCACAACGCCGTAGTCACTGGGTCATCCCGACCCGTGTAGGCTTTGGCCGGGCGTGGCAGCAAGCGCTGATAAGGTGCTTCGCTGCAGCGATGATGATGATTGATGGATTTTCATTGGCGCAAGGGCTACACATATGATCAAGGAGTGCTGTAGCGAGTTACTGCCGGACTTATCGATCACTGACAGTGCACGTGCCCGTCCCCCCCCCCCTCCCCCCTTTCACGCTTGCATGTTTTCGTGAACACAGCTGCGAAGTCTCAGATCCATGCGCAAGCTGGTAGACGGAGACTACCAACATTGAGTGCTCTGAGAAAGCCAGCACTTTCTCAGTTCCTCCGTTCTCGACCACAGTCGCCAGCCAGTTCGGGCACCGAAAATAGCTTCGGCAACCGGTGGCGCGACTCCGATAAGCATCTCCGGATCGGGTGCGC
Source organism: Dermacentor silvarum (assembly GCF_013339745.2). Taxonomy (NCBI): domain Eukaryota; kingdom Metazoa; phylum Arthropoda; class Arachnida; order Ixodida; family Ixodidae; genus Dermacentor; species Dermacentor silvarum. Next base: position 30,050,835 of record NC_051158.1, read on the forward strand.
GTCGAAGCAATCGCGACGTAAACGCACCTCCGCCCTGACACGAACAGGTTCTGTGGTCACATAAAACCAGCGTCTATATCAGTATATGACGAGCTCCTTTTTTTTTTTCAAGAACCACGAGAGGTATAAGCACTTGCTTACCGTCTCTATTCATGGCGTCAAGCGAGTTCTACAAGTATCACGTCACGGGCAGGGCACTTAGACCATCCACCTGTCGGTCTGTCTTGATTTCTGGTTTTATTTTATTTTCTTATTTTTCCCGAAGTAGTCCAGGCCCCGCCATTCGTGTCAATGCAACTCGACGCTTCCAGACACTGACAGCCGCGTCTATGTGGTCCCTGGTTTTCTTATCTTTAGTGTGCGCGAAAGAAGACATCGATAACTTTATCAGACTCAGCTGGTTACCCTTCTAACACATAGCGTATGGACAAGCATATTCAGCAGCTCGAGGAAGTGACCTCTAAAATTTTAGAGACAGTTCGTTGAGTCGTAGCGCGCTGCTTCTATAGGGTACCGCGCAGTAACTTCAAATAACCGTAACGCAACTACAACGCAACCGAAGCCAAAACCACGCCACAACCGCACCGCACCCGCACCGAAACCGCACCGAAACCGCACCGAAACCGCACCGAAACCGCACCGCTGCCACAGGGGCTCCCGCAGGCGAAAGGTAAGTGCAGACGTAACCGCAGCGCAATAGCATCGCAAACGCCAGTGCACTTCTCAACACTCACACTTTTCACCAGTAAGGCTAGAAAATTCAGCTTTCTTTCACTACGTGTATATTTTTCCTGTTGACATTCCGCTGTGCGCAAGCTTCTGTCAGCGACAGCGCGCTGGAGCACGATCCCAGGTACACATAACGCGATGCGCAAAGTACGCAACGCTCTCGACTGTGTACGCAGCCGTAACAGCACGCTCAGACAGGTCGTACAAGGGGGAAAGAAAACGTGTAGACGAAGAGGAAAGTGGCCGTACCGACTTTTCCTTCTCGATTTCCTCCTATACTTGGCTTGCTTCGACGAGCGCTCAATTCGGAACGAACCACCGAAATCCCCGCCACTCCTCACCGCCACTTGCGGAGAACAGTGTTGTTTAAATGCGAGAGCATTAAAATTCCTTTGCCTACTCCTACACACTTTGTTAAATCTGGGTTTCTGGCCTTCATGCGACGCTACAGGGCTCCATATGTGACTCCACGGCGCTGTCTCCTCAATCAACGACATTCGGCTGGCGCTTCCCATGATACCCGTGACGATGATGACGATAATGACGAGGACGATGGTGATGATGATGCCAATGATGTCAATCTCGGTCATGACCACAGACCATTGTGATGATGCCGACGACGTCATTGATGAAGATGATGATGCTGTGACACCTATGATGATGACGAGGACGTTGACTCGATGCCCTTGACGGTGGTGACTACGATGACTCCTGCGGTGAGAATGACGATTGATGGCCGCATTGATTACGTGATGATATAGTGATGACCATGTCTGCGCTTGGTAATTATTCAATTTTGGTGGTTGTGAATTTATGGTGGTGATGATGAGAATCCCCCCTTCCCTCCACAGACGATTCTTCATTCAACTGTTCTCGCACTGGCATTGAAAGTCTTCGACAGATAGGTTCTTTCGAAATGTTTACGTTTTTTCTTCTCTCTCTCTCTCTCTCTCTTTATTTTTGGTCTCTTTCTGCTCTCGGAGCCTCCATATTTGCCGCAGCTATGCACGGGATCGAACACGCACCAGATACTCTCCAGCTTCCGGTGAACGCAGCCATAGTGTCTCCATCATTCCACAAATTTCGAAATGTGTCAGTGAAACCGCGTAAGCAGTCCTTTCTCACGCAATGCAGCGAATCCAGTCTGTAACCTTTTCTTTTTTTTTCTTTCCTTCATATTTCCTCCACGCTGTTGCCCGTATCAGTGGAATCGCTCATGTGCGTGTTTATCCTGTACTGGCGCACCGTACTCCGCACTTCCTTCCTCAGACTTACCAAACAGTTGTTTTTGTTTTCTTCTGCTTATATCCACGCGCGAGTGCTCTGTTTCGACGAGAACAAGCGCGAGGAAATGGAGCTAAGAAAAATAAAGCAGGAAAGACGTTTGTCAGCGAGAGTATTAACGCGTGACTTTAAGCCATAGTTTACACCGCAGACGGCCGCTTTCGCTTCTACGGCTGGACCTCAGATTGCCTTGCTTTTTGTACCGTCTCCACGTCGTTAAGCCTTTCTATGCTTTAACGATTCGTTGTTTTCGCTAGATCGCCCTAAGTCTAATCGTGCCGCTTTCTAAGTTTCCTTCTCTTGTCAAAGGTGAGTCGTTTCAGTAAATGCAATGCTTTAAATGCCCTGGCAGTTTCCCAAAGCTCCGTGTTCGAGAACAAAACGCCAGACTTCCTATTTAGGCCGCGCATTGTTCCCTTTAATGTAGGCCCAGATCCGTGTGATAGATAAATCAAGAAAGAAGAAATGCCGCTTCTATAAACGACTCTAAGTAAGAGTAGCTGAGGATCAAGCAAGCAAGCAAGTCGCCGCTTTAAAACTTCAGCCGGCTGCCCAGCTGTGATTCCGAGTTCAGTCATTGGACGAAAGCGGGTGAAAAACGTTAAACAATACCGGCTGCCTATTGTTTGCTCTGCACAGAGAAAAGACTGGAAGTGGAAGCAAACGAAAGATTAAGCACTGCAAGCAGGCATGCAACTTGAGTAGCACCCGTCACGGCAGCCCGGTGGCGACGGCCGTTGCTGCTGCCGAGTACGAGGTCGTGGGTTCGAATCACGGCCACGGGGGCCGCATTTCAATGCGATAGGAATGCAGCAGTGCTCGTTTACCGTGCATTGTTCTGCACGTTAAAAAATACCCGGTTGGTTAAAATTAATCCAGAGTTCTCCCAGTATACGGCGTGCCTCATAATAAGGTCGTTGGTTTCTGGCAAGCACAAAATCCCATGTATTTTTTTTTTTTAATTTAACCTAGAGCATGTGTGCTTGCACTTAAAGGGACTTTACTTGCACTAGGTGTACAATGACACCCATTCATGATTGCATCGCCCGTGAAGACAGACCCTCGTACCCCTCTTCAATACGACAGGTGATGATGTGAGCATCACCTTTTAACTCGTCCTTTGAACGTCTCCGGTGCATACCTAAATACGGGATGTCAGCGCGATCACCTAAAGCTCAGGGGCGTTAAGATGACCGCGACTTCAGCTCCGCCTGCTGGGGCTATAATGAGGAACTCTCCCCACACCGTGGCAGCCGCCCTGCCCATCAGCACATAAACAGAAGAATGAAAAGAAGGAACACAGAACGGTATACACGCGCTGAATGCGGAACACGAACGACGCAAACAGCGGCGGTCCAGCCAAAACAGGCCGGGCCCCCACCATCAGAAGGAGAAACGTCTACGCATCTGCTGTACTGCTCTTCGCGTAGCATCCCCGTCCACCGGCCGTTCTCTATCGCCATCGCCCTGGTTTCCAGGGGCCAATGCCTCCGCGTCGCATCGACGCAGGCGCGCCGGCCGGGATGGGCGCATGCTTTCACCGGCCAAGGGCGATTCATCGGACCCAACGGTGGCCAATCGCTTTTAATCACCACGCCAGCCGCCGCCTCTAATCGACTGTCGTCATCTCGCCGGCGCGAACGTTCGACCGCCTGGCGTGCAGCGAACCGATCGAGATGGCATACCTCTGATCGAGGCGCGCGCCTTCGCCTCTCCAACAGGGCAACCGTATAGTAAACAGTGGCGCTGACGACGTCCCCCAATCAAGGACGCGACGCGTGCCTAAAGCCGCCGCGCCCGCGTATGGTGGGACGTCGAAGTCGTCAAAGCGTGCAGGAATCGACGGCGCGTGGATGGCGACCGACACCCGCGCCCGATGGGCGCCATTAAAAAGGGAAAACGTCCTTTGAAAGCGCCCCCCGCCTCGCGTATCTTCTCCAGCGATGCATTAAGACGAAGCTCGCCGGCGTGTTCCGTCGCTTCCTGTTGGACACGTCTCTCCTGTACATGTTTGGACCGGCAACGCGGCTATTGCCTTCCCCCTCACGCACCTCCCCCCCCCCTCCAGGGCCCTTACCACACTGGGAAACATACACGCACATTGCTTCGTGTATATCCGCAAAGCTGGGCAGAGAATTCAGAGGCAGGCCTTCGAGAGACGCCATCGAGGGTAACAATGAATCAGTTTACAACCGTAAGGTATTCCTTCAAAACTACTTTTATCAATCTGACGAGAAAATTTCGATTACTCGGGTGAATAACTGTATTTCTGGGAACATTACATTTGGCGCAGTCGTAAGAAGTAGGGAGGTTACGTTCACAATAAAATTGGCGTCAGCCCTATACGAGTATCACCGTAACGATGGCCAAACTTTCCGCATTTTAAATTTGGGTCCTAAAACCGATTGTCAGTGTGACGTGACAAAATTTCAAATAATTTAGGCGTATTTCCGGCCATATTACCGCGGATAAATGTCGTGGGCTACTTGGTACATCGAGTCTTCTGTTCCTTCAGAGCACAGCGTAATCGTTTTTTCATCCACAAAAAAAAAAGCGAACCAGTCCCCGTGCAGACGCAGTCAAAGCTAATGACGTCACGAGGGAGCTGGTGCGAGAAATTGAAGGTGGCGTCGCTACTAGTCTCTCGATCTCGCGCCCTTTCTTGGCCAGTTGAGTCTTGCACTTCGAGTATACACTCGCTTTTTTCGGTATTCTTGAAGCGTAATCAATGTAGCTTGACGTATTTTACCCGTTGAATGTCTCTTTGACCATTTCTTTGTCGATCGGGTTCATTTTTTTCTTTTATGTTAGCGATAGCCGACCCTTCGGTGGCCTATTTTCACGAGTTCTCATCGTTTTATAAACTACAGCTACAACTATAAGAAACTAGATGCGCTCCTACAGTGGTCCATACGGACTCCTTGGTGTGGAATCCTGTGGACCGCGAACAATATGCGACGACGTCAACGAGAAAACACACAACATCCACAGGCACACTCACCTAGGGGCTATCTGCTTCGCTCTGCTAAATGCTGCTCGCCAGGGCGTTGCATTTCCTCATTTCGGTGGGGTTTTTTTTCCGATAGAGATAAGATAAAACCGGGCTACGAGTGTCCAACGGAGAGTCTCGGAGAGTCGAGAGGGATAAATATGCCAGCCGAAATAGCGCACTCTATGAAGATTTATCGCGTGCTCCATTCAGACTATACGGGTGCGCTGGGGCGGCGCTGCGTTCGCCGCAATGGCACCGAATCGCTGCGTGGTTAAAAGCCCCGAAGCAGCCAACGAGGAAAGATGCCCTCTCCAAGAACCACAAGAGCGAGCCGACCGGGCAAATAATAATAATCGCGCAGCTGCAACGTCTATACGCGAAGTATCCATGGTCGCAAGCTGCATGCATCCGTTGGCAAAGTTGGGGAGATCTTTTCCTGGACCCGAGAGGAATGGTCGCAGTAACTAAACATTCCTTTAATACCGTCCTCTATTTTATCGTGCCTTATTCTAATATCGCTCAGTGAGGGTGCAATTGGTTACCTACCTGTTCGCCTGGTCTGATTATAGACCCCTTGTTGTTTGCACACAGCACATAGGTACAGATCCCAAAAGACTCCCGGTTTCCCCCTCTGGAATAACCCGCTAAATTTAGCGGTTAGCTACAGGAATAAGAGTCTCAATACTCTGTAAATATAAAGGACCTTCCCGCTGTTAGTAGCACTGTTTGATTTAAAAAAAAACACGTTACTACCAAACGCATATGAAAGCTACATGCATAATCTCAATGCGTGTGGCGTGTTTCTTATATTAGAACATAATAATTAAAAACATGTTTATGCAGGTGGACAACGTAGCTCATTTCACTTCATAAACTTTGGTGCCAAAAACGTTCGACCGGAAGTTTCGTACGATCACAAATGCATTGCTGGTACAGTGCCGATAAAATGGTCTATAGCAAGTACTCGCATGACGTCACGTACGCCATATTGTAGTCCAAATCACAGCTTCCATCTTGCTGCTGGAGGTATATAGCTGATCTAGATAACGCGTAGCTTGTCATCGTGCTGGCTGTACTGCAGTATAATGGCCTCGATGACGTCAGGGCATTCCTTCTATTCAGCTCCGTAATACGTCACTGTTTTCAGCGAAGCACGCTCGTGCGCAGGAGCACGATCAAGTTCACGACCAGTTTTTCCATTGCCCACTTTAAACTTTGAGCTAATCAGTAGAAATTTTAAAGATGTATCCTAATCTTCTTGTTTAATGCCATCAAAGCTAGAAAATAAATGTATCCGGCCAGTGGGCGTAGCCAAAGGGGGGAAAGGGGGGGGGGGCATACCAGGCACCCCCGTGACACCCCACCCGGAGAGAGAGAGAGAGAAAATGATTTAATGAAAGGCAGGGAGGTTAACCAGGACTGAGCCCGGTTGGCTACCCTACACTGGGGGAAGGGAAAAGGGGAGAGAGAGAGATTAAGAGAAGATATAAAGTCCGCTGTTGATATCGCCGACATTAGCAACAGATCTCTGTTCTATCACTGATGATCAATCAGTCCGGATCATAGACGACGACTCAGTTCTGTAGTTTTCAAAAATCGCAGCAGCGCTTTTGTGGCCTTTTGCAGCTGTGATATTCGAGGCCATGGTCCCAAGATCTTGCTCAAGGTGAACGGTCTTCTATCTAGCCTATCCCCACCCGGAAATCCCTGCCTTAGTATGCGGCCTGCCCAGCAAACCCTTCCCCTCCCCCCTACCCTCCACCTGAAAAATAATTTCTGGCTACGCCACTGTTTCCGGCCAAACGTTCACAATATAACTTCATCCGGGGCAGTTCAGAATTTCTCCCGGTATACAGAGTTCCCAGCTTCGACCAGGCGATAAATCTTTATTATAGCCCAAGCAACACACACTCACAGCGCATACAGAGTGAACGTGCGGGTGAGAGCACTGCGAGTTTCTGAAGAAAACCACTAACACTAACGGCGCGCCAGTTACAGGACGTCCGACTGGCTCGTTTGATTTCCCGAAACCGAACTGCTAGCCTTGTCGTGTCCTCGCCACGATGGGCGCTTCGCTGTCGTCCTTCAGTGACTGAGTACGGGTCAAAATATATACGTGCAAGCTAACTGGCCATTCATTGTCTCCTTCTCCCCCCCCCCCCCCCTCTTTTTTTCTTACCGCGATCAACGACTCGCGGCGCAAATGTTTCCAATACAACGAAAAGCAACTCCGACTTCGGGAGCTGTCAATCTCGTCGCGATCCCTGTGACAAATTGCGCAGATCAAGGACAGTGACAAGAAGAAAGATGCCACAACGCCCGGAACCTTACGGCCCCACATTAACATGGCCGCCGTCTCAGCGTCAACCCACTTTCCAACCGTCTGCCTCAAAGCCCCTCCGATCTTCTGTACGCCACGCAATCGAAAGCAATAACACGCCCATGGTAAACACGCACCATTCAACTCTCACGCGTGGCCCCTTGCTGGTTCGAATATTGTGACCCCCCCTCCAACCTTGTTCGACCGAGCTGACCCTCGGATCTGGCACGACCCCAAACGCCTCCTTTCTGCCCCTGCCCCTGCGGCCTGTTCGTGAAAACGGTATCCCAACGACCGCTCGTGTAACAGCACAGTTCTTCGCGCGTTGTATCGGCCCACACACGCACCGGCCGCTGATCACGTGTGCATTCAAGACGCGTCCTCCCTCTCTCTCGACCCTCTGACCCGCCGGCCTGGCACGACGCCACGTGTTCGCCCACACTCTACGTCACGAAGTAGTGTGCATCGCTGTGAAAGCTAGAGATCTCCCAGTGAGTTCTGTGCTTTCACCGTGCACGCGGTCCGGTAGTCTGCTTGCAACCAGAACTTTAGCAGACGACGCCTGCAACAATAAAGTTCTCTCTATCTCTCTCTCTCTCTCTCCCTCTGCAACATTTACGATGAAAAGCTTTGATCAGCAAGTGTTTGGTGCACAGTAAAGAATACGCGGTGTGCATGCGGTCGAAAGTTCGTAAGATAGCATTTTATTTAGTTATCTTCATTTTATTTAGTTATCTTTGCCTCGCAGACGCGAATGTAAACGCGATTTAGAACCGTCATAGAACCAAACGCAATAAAGAAGATAACGATAAAAAAGAAATACGATGGAATGCAACGTAACGGAGCAAGAGATACAAAACACACTAAGGTGCCATCTTACAACAAACCTTTCTGATTTTGTTTCATTCAAACACGGTAACGAAAATACTGCTGTATAGTGCAAAGATAACAGACAGCTGTACCAGAGAAGACAGGAAACCTGCAGTTCGGTTACGCAAAGTAGAAAAATTTGCAGATAATATGAAGAGCACTATCGACTGAGCTGTCGTAAAACGGGACCCTCTTGCATCTTTTCCACGGGGAAACAAGGGCGCAGCAAACTCCTGATCGACTAAAACCTTCGCCTCCCTGTAGCAGTAAAAGTAGCGGTTTTCGTGTTGCAAAAAAAAAAAAACGAAACAAACAAAGGGTCCCTTCCGCGCTTTGGTAAACACTCCAATGTTTCGAGCGTGCCTCGTTTTACATTTCGCCGTACAACTGCGCGTACAATTCTCCACGAAGTGTCGCCCAAAACTTTTTCTCCTGCAGGCCCTATATCGTCGGGTGAACACTCGAGCTCGCTCGCCTAGCTTCAGTGCACATTTTTTCTTTCAACCACACAACTGCACGCTTTTTTTTTCTCTCGAAACCGGCTTATACGGATTAAGCCTACACCCGTGCGCTTTTTTGCCTCGGATCGGTTTCTCACTTTCCACGCTTCGGCGACTGCGACGGCTTCTTCATCGAGTCTGCAGCCGCCGGCGCCGCGAGGGATGACCCACTTTCTTGGATGCGAGGTTGTGGTAAGGGGGGGAGTGTAAGAAGCTTCCTAACCGGTCCTCCCTCCTTCTTCAGGGGGGGAGGCAGTCCTTGAACCCGTGCCTTGAACCGCGAGCAGCGGGTCTCCTCAAGGGGGCACGCGCTCTTGCGGCCTGCTGTCGTTATATAGTCGTCGTGGCGGTGGTCGTCGTCGTCGAAGCAGCTGGTCGACCTTGCCACGGCGCCGGTGAGAGGCACCGCGCACTGCCGCCAAAAGAATGCCGTCCCGGAAAAGAGAGAATCGCAACAGCGGTTGGTTGTGCGTCGCGCGTTGGTTGGGTGATGATGGCATGCCCCCCACCGGCTTTGGCGAGCGAGAGGGCCGAGCGGCTTCACCGCGCGCACCGGGTGTGTGTGTCTGTGTGTTGCCCCCCCGACCGGTGGAACAAGGACGAATGAGGGAGGAGGCGGGAGAGGCAGCGAGAACGCCGACGAGAAACTGTGCGATATACGTGTAGTGCGGTTCTCTTTGGTTCTTCGTATTTGTAAGAATTTAATTCTAGGGTTTTACGTGCCAAAACCAGCATTTGATTATGAGGCAGGCAAGCCGTAGTGGGGGACTCCGGATTCATATGGACCACCAGGGGATCATTAAAGTGCCCCCAATGCATGGGACACTCGTAGTTGTAGGAGCAGCGATTTCAGTGATATTCGGCACGACAAGATGTCGACCCATCTGCGGTTTGTAAATTAGGGAGCTCCTTCTCCATATTCCACTGGCAATATTACGGCTGCATTCTCAATAAAGTGATTGATTGATTGATTGATTGATTGATTGATTGATTGATTGATTGATTGATTGATTGAGTGAGTGAGTGAGTGAGTGAGTGAGTGAGTGAGTGAGTGAGTGAGTGAGTGAGTGAGTGAGTGAGTGAGTGAGTGAGTGAGTGAGTGAGTGAGTGAGTGAGTGAGTGAGTGAGTGAGTGAGTGAGTGAGTGAGTGAGTGAGTGAGTGAGTGAGTGAGTGAGTGAGTGAGTGAGTGTGAGTGATATGACCCATTACCTGGGTGATATAAAGCAGAAGATAGCCCTATTCTGGTCACTGACATCAGATACTGTCCTGCGTTAGAAAAAGAGAAAATACGGGGAGGGGGCGAAATTATATTCAATAATTATTGCGCTATTTATGCAGCAGACACTAACGGGGTCAAGCGGAAGACCGGGCAGGAAGGCAAAGCACAAACTGACGCGAAGAAGCGCGATCTACCAACCGGTTTATTATCAGATCAAACCGCTTGGTTTACTGCGAACCCGACCAATCCATTGCTGCTGCGTGAACAAGCGAGTGGGGAATCTAATCTATTAACACAGCCTCTCCGATCGCGCCCTCACGCGTTTGCTTTCCTGGATTTTCGTTAATGTGCAGTCACCCACAAAAGCTTACGGACCACGGAATCTCAGAAAACGTTGAATTACCGAGAAGCGTGTAACAGTACCCAGAAAAACCGTGCATCACAATGTTGTTCGCATATACCTGGTATTCCTGCAAAGACCTTAAGCAATTTCTTAAAAATTGCCTGTAGCAATTAGCACGATTCTAAGCCTTGATCTAAATTACTCGGTGAAGCGGCCATCACTTCTACAATAAGTCGGAATTCATAATTGAATAATTAACAAATTACGCCAATTAACTATTTATTTCATTAATTTAGGCCGCATATTTCAATCTACGAATTGTAGCTCATGAGCTTGCAAGGCATGTCCACGTGAAAAGTATTGTGTAGATGACACCATGCATTTTCGAGATATGCGCCATCAAACTTGTGGTAAAAGTGCACTGCCGTTCCACTTACTTTCTTAACAAAACGTCGTTTTCAGCATTGAAGCACAAAATTAACTCGACCACCAATGAATTTCTTCGCAAGGTTCGGGAATTATTATCTCGAAACTGGTGTCATTTTGAGGTGGAACCGCCTTGCGAATTCCTCGGCTAGAATTTGTAAATTGCAATATGTAGCGTAACGTAATTGGTTAAAAAAACTTCATTAATGAATTTTTGTTAATTAGTCAATTGTGCATTTCAATTCCTCGTGCAAATAATGTCCGCCTCTTAGAGGCGACCAGCTTAAGGACTAGAACAGTGTTATCTGCCACAGGCTATATTTAAAAATTGCTTGAAGTCTTTGCAGAAACAACCAGTATACTAGTACAGAAAAAAACATGGGGTTTTGCGTGCCAAAACCACGATTTGATTATGAGGCACGCCGTAGTGGGGGACTCCGGAGATTTGGACCACCTGGGTTTCTTTAACGTGCACCTAAATCTAAGTACACGGGTGTTTTCGCATTTCGCCCCCATCGAAAGTATACTAGTACAGACTGAAAATACTAATACCAGGCTGGCGTAGTGTGAGGCTGTGGAGATATTAAACTTTTTATCGGATCTCGTGGTCCGTAAACTTTTGTGGTTGACTGCACCTTATCCGTGCAGGTGCAACGCGCGTGTATGTAATTATGTTTTGTTCGCGCAGTCGCAATCATCGTCGAGTTCGCACTCAAATATGTGATTTGATCCGATAAATGAACCAGTTGGCATAATTGGCACTTCTTCACATCAGGTTGTGTCTTCCTTCCTCGACAGTGATCCGCTTGCCCCAGTCATTGTGTACTGCATAGCCTCCCGAATAACATCGCTCGAGCCTCGTCTGCTAGGCTGTCATCTTCAAAAGTGTGCGCACGCTAGCTTTGGAATATGCGAGGTCCCATTGTTCATATTCCTGGTAGTACATCGCGCTAACTAATGCTTTCTTCAAGACAAGGTTTTCTTAGCTGACTTACCCGCGTTTGGTGTATCTAGGATCTCGGTATTTTGTAACCACTTCCAGCAAAAAAAAAAAAAAACGACCCTTTTGCGCCTCCAGAGCGTCGTATCGAGTCGCAAATGGTACCGTAATGTAAGTCGCAACAAGACAAGAAGCGATAATTAGTTACAAAGTGTACAAAATTAATGATACGTAATTAGCGCCAATATAGTCGTAATATAACCACATTGCGCTCTACTCCTGTAAAGGGTGCACCACCGTAGATAAAGACATGTTGAGGCAAAGCCGCCGTGCGGCACATTTTTGAGAGGAGCGAGTTGGTTTGTACTAAGCAGGACTCACACGAGGGCGAGTCAATGCTGTCTGGAAGGCAACTTTGCCGGTACTCCCAAGAAGTGAGAATTAGTCGCAGAATAGATAAAATTAATGATACAGGGTTAATGAGCGCCAATATATGGGATCGGCCCATCTGGTCTCTTGGTTAAAAAAAATAAAGGGTCTACTAAGTAAAAGGATGGACAGTTGGGCGAGTTGGTACGGTAACAAGTTCTTCGTTTAAGCGCGAAAAATACGGATGGTGGCAGAAGAAGAAAGGACAAGCGCTTGTCCTCTCTTCTTCTGCCACCGTCCATGTTCTTTCGCGCTTAAACCAAGAATATGTCTACTAATTAAGTGTCGACGCTAAGGAAGACAAAGTAGACATGATTACTCGTGAAATACTATTCGAATAAGATACGAAATGAGTTAATAGTGAACTTTAAGATGAGGCAGAAAGAGGCAAAATAGAGATATATGATCAACATTTAGGCATGCAGTCATTTGAGCCACCATGAACGTCAACGTTGTCTTCTTTAGCGTCGACATCTTGGATTTTTATGTGAATTTTTTGGCGCAGGTCCAGTTATACGTAAAAAAAATTGTAACTCGCACTGCAGAAGACACATTTTGGTCGTGCGCGTATTCCGCTTCACACCGTTGTTGTAAAGACGACGGCGCCGGTTAACACTGGCAGGGCGTCTGCTCTCCTGTAGGGAACAACCCGTAGCAGACGACGCTCGCAAAGGAGAGTACGCTGCGCGCATGCGCGTGCAGTATCGCTGCATCTCACCACTTTATCGCCGTTATAAGGCACTGCAGACATGCCATGCGGTCGATGCTCCCGTGATATACTTAAACATCCGGGGTGCCGTATACATAGCTCAAGAACATTGAGTGCGCACCGCACAATTGCGTGCACAATTCATCGTTCTGTTAGAGGATATATTTACCGAGGGCCGCATTGCTTTCACGGACGAAATCCCCACAACGGCTGCAGGCACTGACTGCGGCTGTTGTCAGAACACTCCGGTCATCATCGAGCAATGCATGAAAGCCGGCACTTTCACGGGGAGCCGTAACACGACAGGCTACGGCCGCATACTTCCCGGAAGAGAGAAACGCACTTAAACCGTACGTGCCTGACTCAATTGTTTCCCCACCCTCGCAGACGAAGCAGACACTTCCCTGAGAACGAAAACAGAACCGACGACCATTGTTGAGTTTTCAACTACCAGGAACGGCAGTGAAGGAGCCTAGTTAGTCCAGCAAATTGCACCTCCTCAAGCTTGGCATAGCGCGTTCAACGCGTACCCGCGTAGTCATTGTAGAAAAGAAAGATATATTAGGAATAAGCAAATAAATAAAAAGAGGACAAGAGTGGGCAAGGTCCTCACGCGTGACCTGCGCTGCTATTGAGTCGTGCGATGGTGCTTCAGCGACCATCCTTTGCGTGTCACATGTCACTCGACAAAGAGCGCACTTTTGAGTCCAACTTCGCGAACACCTCCGGGAGAAACGACCGTTGTTAAGTTGCCTCAGTCTACACTGTAAATGCAAAAACAAAAATAATATGAGAGAGAGAAGAAACACCCATTCAACGACATTACATTTAGTGCAATTCGCCAGCGCAGTCTCCTCTATTCACCACAGCCAATCTCCTCTCTTCAGCCGATAAACCGTCCCATTAGAGGATAACCAGCCGACGAACAACTGGCAAGCAGCTTTGGATGATAAATTCAGGTTGTGTCCGTCCAACAGAAACCTAGATTTAAAAAAGGAAGACAGAACATTCGGACTCACCTACAGCGGCGGCCCCTTACCTTAACTCACAGTAAAGCTATCGGAGTACAGTGCTTTTCTTGGACATTACGGAACCGCGGGGAGTCAAAAGTAATGCGAAGCCAACACCAACGGCGCCTCCCATATCCCCCAGTGTTGTTGTGGTAAATGCGTTCAATTATCTCGAATTACCATTATTTTGACCGCACATCTTCTCTTTCTCTCTGCGCGTACAGTAGGAAGCTGAGATCTAGTCCTCCGACCAGCCTCCCCTCCTTTCGCAAATCTATCTATCTATCTATCTATCTATCTATCTATCTATCTATCTATCTATCTATCTATCTTTCTATCTATCTATCTATCTATCTGTCTGTCTGTCTGTCTGTCTATCTATCTATCTATCTGTCTATCTGTCTATCTATCTGTCTATCTATCCATATATCTCTCTATCTATCTATCTGTCCATCTATCTATCTATCTATCTGTCTATCTATCTATCTGTCTATCTATCTGTCTATCTATCTATCTATCATTCTATCTGTCTGTCTATCTATCAGTCTATCTATATATCTATCTATCTATCTATCTATCTATCTATAAATTCCGGGTCTTTCACAATGAGCTATATAGCGTTCATGCTGGATATTCGGGATTCGACGACCAACTCTACGCATTCCTCGATTGAGGCGTGCGAAGAAAAGATTACTTGTGCGTATGGCGGTCAGACACTTCACTTCGGTCGCACGCCTCTGACGGGAGAAACAGCTTGCGTGTGAAGCGAACATACAGAGGGGCTTACGCGTGTATATAAGAAGCGCGGCGTGCGGCAAAGGCAGAACGCCCGCGTGACCCGCGGCGCATACTATTATAGTGCGTGCTCGTACACGCGTAGCCTTTGAAGCGTACACTTAGAGTCAGCCACCTATAAAGGATGATCCGGGACGACGATCGCGTGTAGCACAAAGCCCATTCACGATTATCGGCGTATTGGTATACAGACTTCACGGTCGGAGCGGGAAAGTGGGCTAATGACTCTTGACACTGACATGGCACCGATGCGGCGCGAGTGGTCCAAGTTCACGGTGAGCTATATGGACGACATCCATATATCGGGGAAAATACGGCCGTGGTGTGTGTACGAGCCGCGTACCGGAATACATAGGAGCTCGCACAGCTACTGCGCATGCGCAGTCGAAGCCATCGGTACACGGGCGAAGCGTTGGGGCGTTAGGCGGTGGCGTTTGTTTGAGCGTCATTGGCGCGTTGTCGGTCACGTAAAAGACAAGTGTCTACACGTGCACAGATGCCGGAGTCTTGTGTCTTAAAAGACTGGAAAAAGTAAGAAACAGTAAGCTTTCTTTCGATACCTCTATTCCGGCGATGGGCGGCCAACTCGCTTTGATGAAGTTCGTGAAAGGGCTGTGTGCTGAGAGGAAATAAGTTAAACGGTGGATCAGTGGCTATGGCTCTCCGCTGCTGAGTACTAGGTCAGGAGTTCGACACCCGGCAGCGGTGGCTGCATTCCAATGTTGGCAAAAAGCAAAAAAAAAAAGAGAGAGAAAGAAAATTACCACTGCACTTACATTTAGGTGCACATTTAAAGAAGTAAAACTAACCCTGCCGCAGTGGCGCTTAGACCACTGTTGCTCGGTCGGTCGGTAAGTCGTTCTCAATGTGGCAGACCTCGGGCAGAGTAAAGCAGACCGCGTAAGCCAAGTCGACCTCAACGTTGCGGACTCGGGCAACGAAAATGGCCGCTCCAACGTTTCGTTGACGTCGTGGGCCGCGAGAGGGCGTCTGTTGTTGTTTGGCGACAGGAGATGTGGGAAGGAAGCGTTGAACGTCGGGGTAGAACCGGCGCCGTTCCAGAATCGCAGCTAACGTTTCCCGCGCTGCTTAGCGGTACGTTGCAATTATAGCGCGCCTACGCGAGTTCGCGCGCCGAGGGCTGATAGGAGCTTCCTTCATCGCTTACCGCACTAGTGATGACGGATGACGTGGGCACAACGGTGTGTCTGGTTACGGTATATGGAAATATTCCATTACTAATGCGTGCCCGCCCACGCAACGTGGTCGCATGATGCTGGTGATCAGGGACAGCTTGCACTTCAAACATAAACGTTCCGGCAGTAACCACGTCTTTAGAGTAGACAAGTTGTAGACGAAGAAATCTTGAGAGAAATTGGGCGATGTTGTCGGTCAGCTACCATGGGGATTGTGGGTAGTACATGGATTTGTCTAATCCGCGTTCTTCGGGCTTCAGACGTTCTCGTGGCTTTATTCGTCATGATTTGGCTTTCTAAATTTCCGACCAGTCACGTTTTCCTAAAGGCAGCAAAAAGTATTTTGCGTACGTGCGTAATCATTAATAATTGCACTTGCGTGATCAGTTTGCAAAGACAACAAACTTGCGCAGGTCCAACGCCTGTTTCGGAACCGCGAGAAAGCGAAGGTTTCGAAGTGTTTGCGTGAGCATTGTTGCCTGACGCAGATGCCTGATGGCATTTGCTACATAGGGCTGACGTTGTATTATGACTTTCCGCTTTTTCGGAGGTAGTCGGTAGCCTATAGTCGGTGGCAACCAAGGAGGTTGGTGACAACCTGAGGATCACAAACAAGCACCACCCACAAAAACGCAGTGCACCGGCTCTGCACCTCTGAAAGACAGCTGAGCCAGCTGGAGTCTGCTCAAAGCTCAATGAACTTGATCTGCTAATGGATAATGCTAGGCTAATTGGCAAATAAAAGCTAGTTGTTACAAGCTAAACTGTTACCTTTCGCTGAGTGTGACATCAGGGTGGTCAACCGCAAAAATTTGCCATCCCGGAGCTCACTTGACAGACGTCGAGTGAGCTCCTGCTCAGCGCGCGGACGCGTCTAGGGGTGCCATTCCACCATATTGTCAGATTTGGAACAATAGCGGTATTTTGAGCCAATCGGAGAGGCTGTGGCAGACCTCTGGGCCTCTTTGACTGGCTCAAAATGCCACCTTTGCCAAACTTGATAACATGGCGGAATTTGACAATGTCCAGAATGGCAACCCTCCAGTGCTGCATCTCGCGAAAGTGAAACTAACCTCTGAAGTCATCCTCCGAGATAACCCCTCCAGGTCGTTAGAATGCGCAGCCTAATGCTGCGACGTCGGTGACGTACCATCACAAAATGCCATTCACGCAGCCCTTCGAGGCCATCGCAATGAACAGCCGGCGTACGTAGAGCCGGTGCGGACGTACTGGAAAATGTGCCATATTATCGGATACAACGACACGGTTGAACATATTCGGGTATAGCGAAGTAATTGCATCCGGTTGTAATGAAGGGTTTGCGAAGTCTATAGGGTATATTTCGGGAAGTGGCAAACCAGACCCCTAAGGGTTCCGAAAGGTGGGAGAACTCGGTGATAGGTGTTGTCCATATCCACCCCCCAGCGACGACTCTCTTCTGAGAAGCAGACACCAGTCTCGAAAGCTGTGCTTTTGCTGGCTGCATGCGGCGGAAGCAATTGCAGAGCCGGAAACAAGTCATGGACGCCATGCTTTGAAAATTACATATGTATCATCGCTTCCTTCGATGTACGACGTCGTCAGCGTAGTTGTCGTCACGCTGTCGTCGCCGATGCGGTGCCAGGGTTGTCTGTTTGCAGCGACACAATAATACATTACGCGCCCTCAGAACGGCCCCTATCCATCGTCTTCAAGATTGGGCGGTAAGCGAGAGACAACGCGCACCGCCCGATCTCGGAGGCAATGCACGAACGATTCCTTCTTTGCTAACGACTCGCACATAGCGAACGACTCCTCGTTCGCGTGATATGCGCGAGTCGTCGCTCAATTTGTATAACTTCTTTAGCGCGTACACACCTATTTGGATGCTGTTAATTAACTCTCTCATGCGCGTTCGAGCCTGTGATTCAGCGTTTCTGAAATATATAAAGTGCAATGGCTCCGTATAGACTAAACCGACTTTAATTACAAGAAAATTGCAGGAATTTTTTCCAACGAGATTTTTTTTTCCTTTTCCTATTATGCCTGCGCTCCTAAGGCCCAATATTACGTAACTTACGCAACGACACGTTTCAGCGAAGGTCCACCATAATTGGTGACTGAAAGGGGGTTAACATTCCTCTCTCGTGCAAGTAAATTTTATGCGTGTGCTTAATCGACAAGCATATCGACGGGATTTTTAGGCGTTCCCGTACGTACATATACAACCTCGCGCGCGCCACCACGCGTCCAGATCGCGAACGAACGCGGGAGTGGCGAAGAATCTCTTCGGCCTCGGCGCGCGTGTGTCCGTGCTTCGGCGCCGAGGAACGGTGCTGGCCGATGTAGGTTGTCGGTCGTCGACCCGCCAGCACCATCGGCTCTCCAGAGCCGCTACAACGGCGATTGACCTGCAGCGGCGGCGGTGTGGCCCTTTCTGTCTATATGTGGGCCACGCGGACGCCGATTCGATGCCGCACTCCCGTCCCCGAGCACCGGGGTTCACGTCTTTTCGACAGTCGCCGCCGGAGAAACATTCCTCGATGTCCCAATCGCGAACCGAACCCCGTTCGCTGTAGGCGTAGCACAGCGCGCCGAATCCGAGACCGCCGAAATAAGACTTACGTCATGTATTACCTCAAGAAAAAATAGCAGGACGGTCGGCGCGAAACATACAGAGTGCACGCGCTGACGCGTTTCGCGTTCCTTTTTTTAATTTTTTTTTTCCTTTCGTGCTTCAAGTGGCGTTATTACGTTTACTCATAGACTGGCAACGCAGCTTTCAACATCACAGCAGGCGCGGCAGTGAATGAGTAAGACATTTTTATTGATTCATTCGATAGTTATTATTGAATCAAATCCAAAAGCTATAATATTGATTCATTCGTGGCGTTTAATGTCCCGAAGCATCGAACCAGCAACGAGAGGAGCGGCGGAGTAGGGCTCCGGCTTAATTTTAACCACCTGTTGGAGTGTTTTTTCGACGTTCACCCAAAGCATGGTACAGGATCATTTTTGCACTCCGCCTCTATCGGTATGCGGCCGCTGTTGCCTGCAGTCGAACCTGCGACCTTGTGCTCGGCCACAGAACGACAAAGCTGCCGAGCTACCAAGGCGTGTGAACTCAGGCTTCGCACCGTAAAGAAAACCAGCTGGTTCGGCGTCTCTCATAGTCCGCGACCCATCGTCAGTCTATTGGTCAATACACCAATTAAATCACTAATCGCTCCTTATGACAGCGTATCAGCGGTTCAGGACTTGTTGCGTCGTCAAGGCGTACACCTCTGAAGGCAAAGAAAAAATTCAACAGGCGTGGATGAATGCGAAAGCATTACGATCATCGCGGGATGCCTATGCTCTTTCAGTCGTTAACTACATGACCGAAACGTTTAGATGCATTGTGTAATTGCGACAACCAACGGTGTTCGCCACAAGGTGCGCACAATGCGAGGTCGTGGGTTCGACTCCCAACAAAGGTCGTGGGTACGAGCGCCTTAATTAACTCTACCTTAATTAACACCAAAGATCGTGGCCACGTTCGAGTGCCGTAATGAACTCTATCTCAATTAAACCTGCCTTAATTAATTTTGCCCATCAACTGCCTCGATTAGCTTGCTTGGGCTCCCTTGACTTTTTGGACCATCGTGTGGTCACGCCAACGCCGACAACGCCGAACTTCACGCCTCATGAGCCATATATAATGCTTTGGCATTCAAATCCATCTGCATCCCGTTCTGGTGGTCACGTCATATATTTGTGACCGAAGGCTCGCGCTTGCGTGGTTATTACTCCCAGAAATGTTATGAGACCGCTGGACGGTGTTAGCGGGGAAGTTTGGGTAGGCGCCGGCGTCCCAGAGGCCTCGATGACCTTCGGTGACCTTGATGACCGCCTTCCGAGGAGAAGCGCAGTTATCCGGCATTCCAACCATCCCGTCGTCGCTAGGGTCACGCAAGTCGAGGTCGCAAGTCGCGATCGCGCAAGGATTATCACGGCACACATGACGGCTCGCTATGCTCCAAGACGCTCTCTCGTGATTATAGCCGACACGCGAGGTGCCAAAGAATTCCAGCGTCACCGGCCTTTTATGGCATTTCCCGCGACCTGTGCAAGCATATTCGTGGCATCTTCTTCGAATACGCGCTCAGAACGAGGGACAAGGAGCCGGCGAGTTGGTACTGGTTCAACTCGGCCACCGTTGCCGTGTACTGATGCCAAACATGGTACTCGTGGCAGCTTCAGCTTCTCGTTATACTATGAGGTGCTCCGCAGAGCTAGAAAGGTCGCGTATAAGGCACGAACTAATCTTTATTACGGCACTGAAACAGCGCTGATATGTTCCTTGAAAGAAATTTATTATGCAACAGAGCGTGACCGTGTGACGCTGTGTCTCCTCGGCGACGGTGTTACGCCAAAACACTACTGGCACGGAAGAAGCGACCACCGCGTTGGCCATTGGCACAAACCCTGCGAGAGACCACGTCATTGGTCTTACAGACTCACAAGCGCCTTGCAGAAATCAAGCTACAGGTGGAATCTCAGAGGTATAGCGCCTTTCTATGCTAAGAAAGTATACCCTGGCCAGAACAACCACGATAATCTGGACCCCAGGTCACGAATATCTCGCTGCGAATCTGAAGGCACACCTCTTCTTCATTCTGACGTTTTTACGTGTCAAAACCAGTTCTGATTATGAGGCACGCCGTAGTAGAGGGCTCCGGATTAATTTTGACCACCTGGGGTTCTTTAACGTGCACTACAACGCAAGCACACGAGCGTTTTTGCATTTCGCCTCCATCGAAATGCGGCCGTCGCGGCCGCGATTCGCTCCCCCGACCTTCGTTCTCAGCAGCGCAACGCCTTAGCTAACTGAGTCACCGTGGCGGGCCTGAAGGCCCATGTCTCGTCGCGAGCGCAAGTCCACAGAGCATCTCAGCGAGCTGATCCCGAAGAGGGGAGGCACTAACCCACCCCCAAACAGTCTCAGACCATCTTCCAACACTCTAGACTTCGAAGACGGAAATGGCTCCAACCCGGGCCCACGCATCACTCACGTGCGACGAGGCGGTGTCGTGGAGGCAATTATAGACGAAACACAATCCCACACCGCAAGCTATGACACGCGATGTATCCCACACAATATCCATACACACTTGTTCCGACAGCAACGCACCGGCCACGCTTTACCGCGCCGTATGGGCATGCCAACAAACAATCTCCATACCGCGCAACCCGCACACCGAGTCGGTCCCGGAAGGCTTCCGGGATTAACTTGATACAGTCGAGAAAGCTAGGGGAGTGCCCCGGTACGATTTTGTACTCCATAGTATCTCAATTGGTAGCGCAACGCACACATAATGCGGAGATCGTGGGTATACGGCTCCCACCGGCGGCAAGCTTTATTTCTTTATTTCGTCCACTTTCCTTTCTCTGAAGTTTATCATTACAACGCTTCAGTTAAAAACTACAGATACCTTTTCTAGAGCTTTCCTTGGCTTCATGATCTGTCGGTTGCATATGATTGCGACTAACAAAAATCGGGCCCCTCGGTCCCCTTTATTCGCGTTATGTGCCACTGTGCGACCGTGCGACACTGCGAAAGACTGATATCAACAGTGGTTTAACGAGGGATGTGTCTCAGGCTGGAGCCAAGAGGACTTGTCGTCTTCAGGGGTCCATGACGAAGACAAGCCTTCGCTTGTCCTGACGAAGCCAGGGGTCCTGACGAAGCCTTTCCCGTGATTTCCTTTTCCTGACGAAGACGAGCCATGTATTCGAAGCGTTGCCTCCACCCTGAGACATCCCTTGTTCGACCACCGTTCGTAACTTAGACTCTCCACCTTACTGTGAACGGGTGTTTTGTTTGGATTTCGACTGAATCGGTGTTAGTTCCGCTGCACGTGACCTTGTGTTGTAATATACCTTCAGCACAAATTATAATTATCAGTTGCCGTTTCTGGCACCAAAACTGACGCTTCGACTGGGTCATTATGAGTCGGAAGCCCTCCATGTAGGTTTCCTTGACTGACTCGCTGACAAATTGATTGACTGATCCATCACTCGATTGATTGATTGATTCATTCATTGGTTGATTGATATACTTGTCGATTGGTTGGCGATTACCTATGGATCGGTAATGTGGCTGTGCGCTCGCCCGATTCATTGAAGAATTCATGTGCCAATTAATTGGCTCACCCTCCGGTTGATTGATTGATTGATTGATTTTACCGTCTCAAAGCGACACAAAGGTGTCAGAGACAACGCAATATACATGACTCCGGATATACATTTATAAGCCATTTCACTTAAGTACTCGTGAGTATGGGAGCGGGAAAAAAAAACATAGATAGATGTGGAAATCGAAAAGGAAAACAGGTGAACGAGAGTTGTCGGCCCCTTATTTATATCTCCTTTTATATATATTATATCCGCATTCGCTTCATCCCGAAGCGTTTTCGTTTTTCGCTATACCCCGAAGCAACGCCTCACCACGTATCTGGAATTTCACGCGCGCGGTTGCACGCGTCGCCACTCAACTGCGACTTCTTCCTCATTTTCTGTTCACTCTTTCCCTGCCGCGTTTCCGGTATTCAAGTATTGCGACTTATTTCAATGATTCGACTTTTTTCCCCCCAATACGTTCACATATTTATAGCCAGGCCAACAACAAAAAAAATCCCGTTGTTAGCATCTCCTTTCCTGAAAATTTGCAAATTATCTACCAGTTAGTTTTCATAGCGATCACAGATGTTACGCGTTGTGTTAATAATTTTTTTTTATAACGTGGTCTTATCGTACCCTACACGACGTTCTCTTCACCTAGCACTGACAAGCGTTAACTGTTGTTATCCTGTGCTGGCAGCAGCAGTGATTGTGCGCGTGTGCTCTGTTTCTTTCTCGATTTCTTTCTTATCTTTCTACGTTCCCTTCCGTAATTCGCCGGTGTAGGGCAACAAGCCGGATATTTGATCTGCTTTACCTCCCCGCCTTCCATGCCTGCCTGTCATCCTTTGAAACAAGGCACGTCCTTGACCTCGCGGACGAGCACTGCCTTTGCATCTCGGGCAACGAAAGCACTTTTGTGTTTTTCTTAGAGACACTGGTCTCAATGGGACACTTCAGTCGAGCGTTAAGTGCTGTGTTTTTTTGTGTGTTGTGTATCTTTGTTTGTGAACTGTGCCCATCATTTCGTTTTTCATTACATTCATCTTGATTAGATTGCCGGGCGGCATGTTTCCAGGATTTAATAAATCTCTCTCTCTCTCTTCCTTTATTAGGTATCTGTCTTTCTTTTATTTTTTTCGTTGCCCATCATCCTTTTTTGTGTCTCCTGTAAGCGCTGTGATGGAGCAAAGGAGTTTATTTAGGAAATGGCAAGAGACGTCGACCTGAGATTGACTCCTCTATAGGCCTCGAGTAACTGTGAGGTAGGAGTGCAAAGACGGACACATGTACAGAAAGAAAATGCCAAAGCAAACACATTTCTTTCTACTTGTAACCGTGTTCGCACGCCTGACTTTCTGGCGGACTCACTGATTGATTGGTTGATTGATTGATTGATTGATTGATTGATTGATTGATTGATTGATTGATTGATTGATTGATTGATTGATTGATTGATTGATTGGTACAGCAACTGTACGTAGCATGAAGCTACAAAGGAAACCCGTACGCGTTGCTTAGAAAGAAAGCTTCCCAGTTGAAGAAAAATTCATCTTCGGTCTGAGTCCAGGTTTGCCACGTCAAGCCATACTTTCGGCACTCACACGCGGAGAAATAAAAGCAGCTTAACAGTTTTTACTGGGTTCTCCTGCAACGACACCGAACAGTATCGAGACGTTGAAGAACCTTCCCAACCATCAGAAAGCAAATAAAACGCTAACTAGACCGCAAAGGGTCTAGTAGACCACAAAAGTCTAGACCGCGAAGGGTCTAGCCAGCCCGTGGGCATCGACAGTGTCTCAAGGCCTCGCATCTCCCCCAACGATACGGAAAGGCATCCAGACGTCGAAGCATCGGCGAACCATTACAAAGCAATAAAACGCAAACGCGACAGGATAGACGCGTGCAGCAATGTTCGATGCCTCAAGGCCTCTCTTTACGGATCGCACATTCGCGCGCGCACGCCACCGCCACACAAGAGAAAAAAAATTGGAGGACGCTTAAGCTTCGCCTTTAAGAGTGGAACGCGATAGCATCCAAAGATCCCTGGCTGCTTGTCAGGTTTTTATCTCGTATATTCAAATTACAATCCGACGCTATATCACCATCTGTAGGTTGTGGTTAAGTCGTACTTTACGATTTTTCTGACGGATTTTGAGAAATTCAATTTTTGTTCACTAACGCCTTGCGCCACGCGAAGGGCCTGCCCGGTCGGGGTGGTTCGGGATGACGTGGTTCGGCATGATTATTTCGGTCAACGACGCCGGCGCTCACGCCGACTCCGGATTTTCTGCGACGCGCTGCCCGGCTTATAACGCTATCGCGTTAAAAAGGGACCTTCGCGAGCAGAAACGACTCCCCACCTCCGAAAGGAACTCTCGAAATTCAAAACAGCGCTCGAGTCGTTTTCTTTAACGCCGTATACGCACGACTTTCGCGAAGCGAGGTATATAGTTGCGGCGCCGGCGCATCGCTGAGCGCGCGACGGTGGTATCGAATACGCGTCGTCGAGTGGCGATGTGTTAGATCTCTCGCGGCAGTCGGAATGCGGCCACCAGCAGAACTCCCGCGCTCCGCTTTGCCGTGATCGAGACGGAGGAAAGGAGAACGGGGAGGGTCTGGCGCGAAGTGAAATTCCAACAGCGATCCGCTTTCGCCAGCCCGTGGGAGAGCATTGTTGCATTTTAAACGAGGCGCGATAGCGCGAGACGGGGAAGAAGGCAGGCGCTTCAAACGAAAGCGAGCGCGCAAGAGAAATCACGCCACTAACACAAGGCGCGCGCGCACACACACACAGTCACACGGGCGTGTGAATTAAGGGAGTGCGGCGTGGGAGTTGCGATAAGGTGCCTACACCCCAGGTAAGCACCCAGAGCTGAGCCAATGTGAGGCCACGTTGACCGATATCGTTTGACGACGGACCAACGTAAGGCCAGCGCCACGCCAATATGGCGCCACGTTGGGCCAACAGTCGCACTGCTTTGTCCGAGACTATTAAGGTGTTTTCGTATATTGGTGAAGGGAGGACGGTTCGGGAAATCGTTCTACGTCTCTTGGGCAGTTAAAGGCCTCGCACGTCAGGCTTTACTAAACGATATGCGGTTGTAGTCCCAACATTAAAGAGGTGTCGAATTGAGCTGCCCCTGTTGGGCCAATATGAGTCGCATCATTAGAATTACACTGCCGCTGTTCCCCGCCGTGCGGCGCTGGGGTTCCTTTTTCTACGTAGCAAAATGATAATTCTGGATATTGTTATTTCACGTTGGCACGGCAGTTGAAGGAATTGCACTTGAGGGCCCTACCGATGTCGCACGAGCGTGATACGATGCTGGGCGGGCCATTGCTGTCTCACGTAAGGCCAATGAGTGGCCGCAATCGGGCCAATCTTGTCAGTCGCTGTGCCTATACCGGCACTCTTTCTTGGGCGGCGCTGGAGCAGCTTACTGCACGTCATGACACACGAGCAAAAGAAAATCATTCAGGATATGCTTATCTCACATCGGTTTGTCATTTAAGAACATGACACGTGATGCCCTGAAAACGTAGCCTATTTGTTGGTTTTCTCCGTATCGTGAGCTACAAAAGAAACAACCACTGATCGATCTACGGTCGCAGGTACGTGCCAGGGTATAATGGGAAAGGGGAAGAATATATTGAGCCCACGTACACCGCTCCAACGTGAGAACAACGGTTATAGCAAGGGCAACGAAAAATACGAACACGTCGTGAAGGAAAAGAGGGAAACTATGTTCGCACACAGACGCCGAAGAGTTCTTAGGCACCTGAATATATACATGGACTCGGTTACGTTCTACCTCGTTTTCGGAGAATACAATGACCTCGAGAAGCTTTCTGGTCAAGGGAAAGCCTATAAATGGCATTCACCTTCCAATCCGAAGAAAAGAACTTGTCGCTTTTCCGCATACAAAAGCTTTAGCAACTGTCGACGCTTAAACCGACGCAATGGAAATTTAAACTCTGTCACATTTCTATACGCATACGCAATTATGTCGATCACTCACAGTTCGAGCGCTTCTTGTGCGTGTCTTGCAACGCACCAAATGTATTCCTGTGGACTTTCCAATTCATGCCGGTACACTGAAGTTATATTTTCCTTTCCCGTTCCTACCAAGCTTCAAGCATCGCGTGGAATTGGGCAGGGGGGGGGGGGGGGGGGGGGGGGGTGCTGCATTGTCAGACTCCATGACTGTAAACAGCGCCTGACACGAGCAGGTGGAGTACAAGCTTTTACTTGTTACATCGAACACAACAGTGAAGGCTATATACGCCGCAGTGTTTTTCGTTCTCTACACCTGACTGCATATTAACATCCCGTCCTCGTATGCAGTGAGCAAACACTACAACGAACATAGCGTTAATATTGTGCAAGTACGGCACCGTGATCGTAATCTTCTACAGCGAAGGTTACAGTACAGTGTCTGTAGTTTTCTACAGTTAAGTACAGCTCAGTGACGGCAACCTTCTGTAGTAGGAACTACAGAAAGACTGCATTAGCGCGAGTGCAATTTTCAAAAACTAACCACAGCGCTGTGAGCGCAAAGAGAAAAATTAAGCGCAGTGTCTGTAGTCTTCTGTACAGCTAAATCTACGAAGAGGACTACATCCCAGCGTCTGTACTACGTGGTATTCTACATAACTGCGCCGAATTCTTAGTGCGGTACTGCAGAGAAGACCATCAAGGCAAGCATACACTACCTGCAGTCTTCCATGGCGAAGACTTCAATGCAGTAGAATACTCTACAGCGCTGTGTTTGTTGTCTTCCTGCCTGCCACAGCCTGACCGACGCTGCATTTCTTTCTTTATTTCTGCTCCACCTCCATGAGTAGAGAAAATGAGTCAAGTAGCTTATCTTAACGCTAAGACGTTTCCCTTAATCTATTTTTTTTTTCGTCGACCGCACCTGTCTCGGTCAATCCGCCACAACTATAATCTGTCGTCAATCTCAAGCACCGCCACTTAGGCGGATGGATCAATCGCCGCCTGCCTGCCTGGCCGCTATAATCATCGACCTCCGCTCGGCCCTTGAGACGTGCATTGTTTGCCGTCCACTTTGCGTGTGGCCGACCTTGGCTATGGCGCTCGCCGTTGTCTGCTAATTCGATCACGCCACCTCCCCACGAGAAATGCATGTTTCAGCGCCTCGCACCGCTGCTTTGCAGAGAAGACGAAAACCAGGGGAAGCCCTACTCGCGGTGATAATGAGCACACGTGACAGGTGGGAGGGCGGCAGTGAGAACTCTAGCAATGAAGTTCGCTTTGACTAAGAGTGCTCGCAGAACCGTAGCCCAGGACACGTCAGAGGATTCGTTTCACAGCCTTCAAGTTGTCTGCTTCTGTTCCTGTTGTAACAGTATAGTGAAGAGCTCGAAATTCAGTTTGCTGCCTCCGGGCGTCCACCTTTGTGGATGTCGGTTCCTTTTTCAACACGACGAATACCCACGAGGAGAGAATGGCCACACAGATGAGATATAGAGCGAGTACCTGTAACTACCAAAATTTTGAAGAAAAAAAAAACGCAGGAAGATAAACATATTTGATAAGGAAATGTAGCGAAATTCAAAAAAAATTACAATAAGTAAAGTAACGTGTCTCAAATATCACAGCAGAGAGGTGGAACTCCTGGCTACGTAACCTGTTGGGCGCTTCTATAAACTTATGAAGTACATCGCAAGTTGACCTGTAGCTGCGGCCAAACTGCATAGCTTCAAACGGTAATAAATGTGGAATATATAGTCATCGAAAACGCAAGGTTTGAGAGGGAGGTGACGAGAGGGGGGGGGGGGAACACAAGAACGCCCACGTACCATGCATTGGGTGCACAAAGAACACCAGGTGGTCGAAATTATCCCAGAGTCCCCCGCTATGGAGTGTCTCAAAATCATATCGTGGTTTTGGCAAGGGGAAAACTCCGAATATAATTTAATATTATTTCGAATTGTGTGCGGCTGTGTTATAAGGTCTGAACTTGGTGCAGCAAATAAAACTCCTATCCCTTTCTCTCTCTTTTTTTTTTCTCTCGCAGGGGAACCATGTACCTGTGGCCGGCGCTCTTCTTATCGGCCCTGGGTGCCGGCTGGCTATCACGTGAGTCACCTGACCACCACTGTCATCGCTTTCCGCCAGCTTCTTCTCGTCTATCTAATCTCTGTGTAACGAGAAAGGTCGATAACAGCACGGCGAATACACCGCGACGCGAATGAATCGTGGCAACGGAAGTACCGAAAACCATAGAGTTTCCTAGAATAATCACCAGAGGGAAATGTGGCGCTGCGATCATTAAACAACCATGGGAATGATGATACTGCCTTCGGACAATTATGTTTACTTAATTACTTAAAGCGCAGAACTTTCTTGAAAATGGTGAATTTAGAAAGTCAAGAAGCTGTTTTAAAGTCAGAAGGGCGAAGTTTAGGCCCAAATCCATGTACTAACAATCATTCCTATGCTGTAACAAGCAAAAGCAAGAAGGTTAACCGTACCTACATCGGGTTACGTTGCAGGGGAAAGGAGGATGCAGGACGTAAAGTACAGTACGCTTTAAAGTAATTTAGCACCCTTAAGGCTGAATGATGGTGTAAATCGGTCTATAGCTCACACTCTTACACCCGAAAGGTGTAAAGGTGCGAGTTATAGACCAATTCGCACCCTTTCTCACCCTTAAGGGTACAAATTAGAGTGCAGACTACACAGCGATGCGTCTCTGAACAGTCCCTCAGGTCCGTCGAGTTTAGAGCGCGCGCATATAGGTCTCTGCACTGATGACGGGTAAGGCCATGCACTGGAGAAATTTGCATCTGAGGAAACTCGGTGGTAAAATTGGATTGACAGGATGGGGGTCTTCAAATACGGGTGCAGTGACTACGGCTCACATACTCTGTATATATATTGCGAGTTTGTGACAGCTGGGGACAGTATATTGAAAGTGAAAATAATCAAAGAGCCGCTAGTAGTGGTCGATCGTTTCCTTCTTTTCCTGCTATCTCATACACTTAGGTTCTTGGCCCCACTTCCGGTGGTCGGTTTGTGCCAGTGTTTTAGAACAGCTCCAGAGTTGCACTTTCTAGCACTGAATCTTGTTGCGAGTTTGAGCAGAATTACCAATTTCGTCTCTTTCTCTCTATCCCTATCTGTCGACTCTATCCCTCTACCTATGGATTCTTATCTATCAACCATCTCTCTCTTTATCTACTTATCTGTCTCTCTCGCTGTCTACTCTCTTTCTACTTATACCTGTCTACTATCACCTATGGATTTTTATCTATCAACACTCTCTCTTTATCTATCTCCCTTCTACACACTCTTTCTACTTATCTCTGTCTAATATCTCTCTAGCTATGGATTATTATCTATAAAGCATATCTCTATAACTCATTTCTAACACTCTCTATTTATATATCTGTCTCTCTCGCTGTCTCTCTCTCTCTCTCTCTACTTATCTCTGTCTACTCCCTCTCTATATCTATCTATTTATCTATATCAATTATATATTCTACAGCGGCAGCCGCGGCCGAGGGAGGGCACCACCGCACCCGCCGAGAAGTGCAGCCGAGGACTGACCTGAAGATCGTCTGCTACTACTCAAACTGGGCCGTGTACCGACCCTCGCTGGCCAAGTTCACGCCGCAGAACATCAACCCGTACCTGTGCACGCACATCATCTACGCGTTCGCCGGCTTCAACAAGCGTTACGAGCTGAAGCCCTACGACCCGTACAATGACATCGAGCAAGGTATGCGACTGGCTGATCCACTCTTCCCTACAGCAACTGTACCGGGTGTTGCTTTTTATGTGGAACACGTTCTTCTGAACGAAACTGTCATGACTTCCTTAGCCTCTGCCGTTTTCGCAGAGAGCCACGTGGCTAGGTAGACATTGTCATCAAGAAAATTTTCGGTGATCTCATCACCTATTAGCTAAAATTTTCTAATAACTTTTTTTTTCAATAATTGACTTTTAAGTCATATGTTGTAATTGCGAAAGTCTCGAACTGTAGTGCGAGGGTCAACAGTTTGGGCGTTTCCTTCTGACCTTCTAATACCAACACCCGCAGGCAACTACAAGAAGTTCGTGGGACTGAAGCAGTACAACCCTGGTCTCAAGACAATGGTCGCCGTGGGCGGATGGAACGAGGGCTCTAAAAGGTAAGCAGTGGATGCACGGAACTGTGAATATGCCTTTGCTGCGCAAAAGAAGTATTCCCGATGATAATGAATCAACAAGCGTGGCTTACTTCCCGGCGTCATTCGTTTTTTGGAGTAACGAGCGGTTGTAATGGGAGTGTGAAAGGTCGTGGAGGCTCCCGTGAGGGGGTTACAACGTCAGAAAGACCTTTTCTAGAGATCTTCCATCTTGGTCGGCGTCACTGTCCCAGCAGCATGTTGACAGATTGCGCTAACTGAAACAGACGAAGAAAAAGCAGACCGGCCGGCGGTGGTACTCTGGCGAGTGTCGAATTCCGACGTGTTGACGTTTCGAGCCAATCAGAAAGGCCGTAGCAACCTCGTGGGTCAATCAGAACTGACAAGATGGCGAATCTGACAATATGGTCGAATTCGGTTCGTTCATATTTGGTTGGTTCATAATGCATATAGCTGCAAACCGGCACAGACGACGAAAAATGCTTGTCGGGGATGTTATTTTGGGTCACGTGCTGCGGACACTGTCAAATTTCGCCATACTGTCCAATCCGCCATCTTGAGACCTCAGATCGCCTCGCGCGATGTGGCTACGCGGTCTCTGATTGATTCTAAACGCAAACGTGGTGGAATTCGACAGTGTCCACAACATTTGGCCCAGGATATAGCATCTCAGACAAGAATTACTTGCCTTTTTTCTCTGTCGTCTGTTTCAATTTGCGCTCTATGCCTTATGAACGCCCTTGTCTCTGTATCGCCCCCCCCCCCTTTTTTTTTTCTTTGCGTTTTTAAAACAAATAGCTTTCCTTGGTCCTTTCGCCCGTTTACCGCCGATGCACAAATTAAAAAGGCACCAATTATGGGCCCGTGCTGTCGGGCACACAATTCCGGGCACACTCGTCACCAGACACGAGCCATTGTAGCTCTTCGTTGTGTCCACCTATACGACCGCTACAGATTTGCAGGTTAACGGCTCTGTTCTCTGCCGAAATAAGCAATGAAACAACAATAACTTCCTAAACGTCCTCACAGCAGCAATTATACGCCGTCAAGCGCATCATCCCTTTAATGAAGCCACAAGCTCTCAAGCAGCGTTCGCGCGGCTATTCGCTTGCATTGCTAATCATCGTCGATGGCTTCTACACAATTTTTGTTTCGTCATAATCATCGTCGCTGTCATCGCGTTTCTTCCCGGTGACCAGCCGAGATTTCGCGAGATTTCGCAACCTTCACCACGTCTATCCCCCATTTGTCGTCTGCTGCAGGTTCTCGCACATGGTGTCCGAACGGAGCCAGCGGCAAAAGTTCGCTCGCAGCGCCATCAAGTTCTGCCGAGAGCACGGCTTCGATGGCCTGGACATGGACTGGGAGTACCCGGCATTCCGCGAGGGAGGCAAGCCCGAGGACAAGCAAGGATACGCGCAGCTCATCCGGGAACTACGAGAGGCCTTCGAGGCCGAGGCCGTGCCCAGGGGCAAGGACCGCCTGCTACTATCGGTCGCCATGCCCGCCGGCAAGGAGTACATCGACAACGGTTTCGACGTGCGAGTCATCTCCAAGTAAGTGTATGCAGTACAGTGACTCCACGCTTTTGAACGCGATAGCGTTAAGGGCCCCGTGTCAATCCGACGTCGGTGTCGGCGTGGGCGCGCCGGCGTCGGTGGCTGAGAAAATCATCCCGAACCACCCGGACCGCGCAGGCCCTCCGCGTGGCGCAAGGCGTTAGTGAACAAAAATTGAATTTCTCAAAGTAAAATCCGTCAGAAAAATCGTGAAATACGACTTAACCACAATCTACAGACATGATAGCGTCGGTTTGTAGTTTGAATGCACGAGAAAACATAATTCTGTTACGAGGAAACTCAAACGCAAACCCCTTTTCCAGCATTTCTACCATTTGCCAGAAAGCCTGGCAAGCATTCAGGGATCTTTGAATGCTGTCGAGGTCCACTCTAATAAAGGCGAAGCTTGAGCGTCCTCCAAATTTTTCTACCATTACATAAATGGTTCGGTCTGACGTCATCCGAGCCTCCAAGTTGGAGGACCAGCGCACAATGAGAAACTGTGCCCGCGACATAACGCGCAAACCTGTTCGCCATACGTCAAATAATTTTGCGACATGAAAGGGACACCGAGATAAAGAGACAGTTTACACTGGTGAAGTATTTTCTTAAACCTATTTACATTCCTTCGCTGGAAAAACTGATTACTAGCAAAGAAAATTAACGGCGAACTTGCCTTGAATTTCGGGACCCAACCACAGCATCAGTACAGCACTTACACGGTTTCTATGTGCGCCTACTCGTGCGAAGTTTGTATCCTCGCATGCGCGCAGTGATTCCTTACGATAGACATCGGTGTGACGGGTCTGTATTCCATTCAGCTGGAATAATGAGTGCGCCTATACCGACGCTAATGTGTGCCTAAAATTTGCTCCGAAGGCTACCGTATGCACGTGCACCAAGAGACGCAGCTGGTTACGCATATCCGCGACCAGACTAGCGGTCAAGTGCCCCCATCGTTCTACGAAAAATGAGTAGTCAAATTCTTTCGTAACAACTATCCATTTCGTCTGCTGCTGAAGTGCTGATCGGCTGGGGGCGCCTGTCTCCTCTCCACGAATACCCCAACGCAGCCAATCAGAACTTCAGCAGCAGACGAAATGGTCATGTCCACTAGGTGGACACTTGCAAATTAACAGTTTAATTTAAATTCTATATTCGGTATCTTTATCCAACCGAGTCTTTGCCAATCCGCAATTGTGTCACGAGTTCAGAGGACAACAACAACAAAAAAAAAAAAAAACGGTCTGCTTTGGAGCTACAAGGAAGACTCTCGCGAGACTTTGATGTTTATTAGGGCGCAAGTTCGCCCAACATATACTAATTAACTATAATATATATATACATTCTTCGAACCGTGTGTTACAATATACTATAGTCAGGTTCAACTTAAGGAGGCAGGAGAGGCACCGCCCAGATAACCGAAGCGCGGCAGCCGATTTCCTCCGCGACTAAAGAAATAGTCCCGCTGACGCGACTCGGCCCAGTTCGAAATGCGGGCTGCCATGCTCTCCGTCGGCGGGGTCACCGACCGCCCGGCTCATGACGTCAGTCTAGAGTGCGCTCCCATTGGTGGAGGCTCGTGCGCATCCGCTTTTGAGAGACAAATGCCGCTGCCTTGTAAAGTTGTACCGGACTGTAACCATATACACACTCGACGGTGCACTGCAGGGCGGCCGACTTCCTCAACCTGCTCACGTACGACTACCACACGGCGTACGAGTCGGCCACGCAGCACCACGCTCCGCTGGGCGCACCCGACGGCCTGCGCGACTGGGACGACGAGAGCCGACTCAACGTACGCTGGACGGTCGACTACTACCTGAAAGCCGGCGCGCCCCAAAACAAACTGGTCGTCGGAGTGCCCACCTACGGCCGCTCCTACACGCTAGAGGACCCCGACGAGAACGAGCTCGACTCGCCGTCGCAGGGACCCGGCGAGCCCGGCAACTCGACACGCGAGAAGGGCTACCTCGCCTACTTCGAGGTGAGTACGTGGTCGACGTCTTGGTACGACGCGACGAGCGTCGTATTAAGACCGCGCGCGCGCGCGCGCGAACCCGGGCGGTGTCGTTTCCAGTCAAATGCATGTAGGATATCCCGGTAGGGTACACACATGAAGCAACCTGGCTGGAGCGTGTCGACTCGGAAGGGTCGGGCTGAGACCTACTGAACCGGCACGAATTGAGTCGCCTCAAGACGCGACGAGCGAGCGATGTACCAATCAAACCGATCTTGCACGCGAGCGGCGTTTCAGCCATAGACGCATATACCGTATATGGTCGGTCCGGACCGGCAGAGCATCGCCTCCAAGATGTCGCGCACGCCAGCCTACTCGCGCAGATCTCGGAGGCCGTGGACACAGCATAGACGCGTCAACCCGGCTGAAGCTGTGTCGACATGGGTTGAGATAGTTCGCTTGATCCGGCAGGTGTTCATCACGTACGAGGCGAGTCATCTCAAGAAGCGACGAGCGGTCGGTCGAACTGCGCGCGCCAAGGCGGCATGTAGGGGTTTCAGCCAGAAACGCATATAGGGTCCGGCCATATACCGTATACTCATGAAACCGGCTTGTCGGTTTGAGGCAACTTGACCTGGCGTGATGCTCAGCACACGAACTCGCTTCTGGCGGTCCGAGATCTCAGCGGCAGCCTGCGTCGAGTCCTTGGACAAGTTGCGGCAATCGTGAATACAAAAGCCTCCCCCCCCCCCCCCCTCCCACACGCACACACAGTTTCTTTCTTTACTGGGTCGCCGGAAAGCGACTGGGACTCTGATATAGCCGCCGTGACTTGAAAACGTGCGTCGTGAAGGATGTATTACCAGACGCTCGAAGAAACGTAAACCTTAGACGCAGAGCTCTATTACGTCACAGCTTACGGGCGCCGCGTTCACGTCGCAGGCGCGCAAGTGTCCACGACTTGGTCGTTTCGGGCGCTTTCACAATGATTCGAAGCGTGGACAGCAGACAGTTTTGAAACGAACGGCTCTTCGTATATACAATGACAAGGCGTTCACCCTAGCCGAAGAACGCGCCGTCTCTATCTAGCACGATTTATAGGCATGTCCGCATTTCGCTCGTGAAGGCCTCCCATCTCGATGAAAAAGATCCGCGATGTTGCCGTTCATGGCCGGGTCAGTCACGGTCGGGCCCACGGCAGCGGTGTACGCAAAGTGTGACCCCATCGCTTACATATGTACTTCAGGTTAGCAGGTTCCTTTCCCGAGTGGAGTTACACGCTTTATGCGAGTCCTGTTGCTATAGGATAGTTTGGTATATACTGCGTCAGGAAGTTATAGGTGCGGTGCAAAACAAACCACAGGCCAAACGCCAATTGTGTTGCGGTTCGCGTTGTGGTCCGTGTTTCTCTTTCAGTGACGGTATACGAGTCAGAAATGTGCCGTGGTAAGTGGTGCATAGTATACAGGACGTTCCACTTAACTTTATTGAGCCAAACTTTGAAAATCTGCAAATGGCTACGTAGCTGGACAAAACCAAGGTAATGTTGTTTGCCGTCACTTGGAGATACTCAGATTATTTTTTTTTGCATTCCGCCTAATGACATAATTAGGCTTTTTAATTAATCAACTTCTCAAATATTATAATTAGATGGAAAGTTTCAATGAGAAAATTGTAGAGCAGCATGAGAAACTGTCGATACAGAGAGAGAGATGGTGAGGAAGGCAGAGAGGTTAACCAGATGCGCGGTGTAGGAAGTTACCTCTTACACCGTGACCAGATGTTAGTCTCTCCGTACAGCAGCTTTCTGTTGCTCAATAGGTGCTACATAAAAGTGTTTTTCCGAGCGTGAAAGAAGCCCGCGATTACATGCAAAGTGCCTCGAGCGGCCAGTCGCGCGGCAATCCGGGCATATCTCGAAAGTTGTGCTAGTCTTAGGATTTCTGCTAAGCAGACATTACCTCTCTACTCCTCGGCTTCAATTTCGCAATTACATGTGGCCTAAAGTTAGTAATTAATAAGTAAATTAGCATTGTTAACGAAATTACCGTTGAAATCTTTCTTACAGCTAATGTCCACCTAGCCGGGTACCCTATCAGTTGTGGAAGCCAAAATGGCTCCCGCAACGGAGAGCACCATCATATGCAAGCCATACGTCAGGTAGTCACGAGCACAAAGTCAATGATGCAAGCGATGCTTAGACTGTTATGTCACGCAACAAAGGCTGTACGTGCCACGAACCTCACGACGCAGAAACTGGTCACGTGTGAGCAGAACATCGTGACATATCATGGCACTCGCTCCAGCTTGTTCGGTGGTCCGCTATGCCCATCGAGCCGGAGCGAGTGCCAGCATGGTCGCGATGCGCTGCTCCCACGTAACCGCCGCCTGCGTCATGACGTCATGACACATACAGCTCCTGGGATACGAAACCGGTACCGGTTCGTACAGAAAAGCTATTATGGTAAGTTATTTAGGGCCATCTGAGGCCCTGCCAGTACATTTCTTCTATGGTTTCGAGGTCCAGGGATGGCCTAATGGTCCCCCCCACCCCGCACCTGGTAACGTCTTGCATCACTTATTTCTTTCATTTCGTTCCTCCCGCAGATCTGTCAGAACGTGAACGAACTGGACTGGGAGCTGCAGAGGCCCGAGCCCCGGCGCATGGGTCCGTACGCCTTCAAGGACGACCAGTGGGTCGGCTTCGACGACGAGCAGATGGTGCGCGAGAAGGCGCGCTACATCCTCTCCAAGGGCCTGGCCGGCGCCATGGTCTGGACGCTGGACAACGACGACTTCCGCGGCCACTGCGGCGGCGAGCAGAGCCCGCTCATCACGGCGCTCCGCAAGGAGCTCCTCGAAGGCACCACCACCTCGGGCTCCTTCGAGGACGAGGACGAAGAAGATGAAGAGGAAGAATTCGCAGCCAGCAGCAACGCCCGCTCGACGACCGCGACGCCCAGGGCCGCCCAGCGACAACAGCAGGAGATCGGGCGCCGCGTGGCCAAGTCCTCGCTGTCGCCGGGACGCCGAGGAAGCTCAGGCACGCGGAAGAACTTGGCCCTGTCGGTGACCACGCCATCGCCGCCGCCGACCCCGGACCCGGGACCGGCGTTCGAATGCGAGGACGAAGGGTTCTTCAACAACCCGCGCGACTGCCGAAAGTACTTCTGGTGCCTGGACTCCGGGCCGGCCAACCTGGGCACGGTGGCGCACGCGTTCACCTGCCCGTCGGGACTGTACTTCAACTCGAAGTCCGAGGCGTGCGACTACAAGGAGAACGTCGTCTGCAAGTACGGATTACCTTTTGGAAGTTCGCAGTCGAGGTGTTGCGAGAATTGAGTGACGCATTAATTTGGTCAACGTAGCTATATAGTTGGGCGAGTTATAATTGAGCATAACAAGACGTATGGCGTGCTTAGTAAACGTGGACATGCGATTAGAATGACTGCATGGACACACTTTGCGCTAGTGTCCTGTATGTCGTTCTAATCTCCTGCCCATTCTTATTAGGCGCATCGTACATCTAATTAGTAAACCATAAGCCTTTTCTATAGGAGCCTTGGAGCACGTCCTCTGGATCGTAAACTGATGACCCTTTGGCTTACCGGCATTTCTTGGGCGTGCCAGCGGAGCGCTGGAGCATTGCGATAACTTGATTTTTTTACAACCTACAACACTCGCTTCGCTGCGCGCGAGCGGACAGTTATAATTAATGTAGTACAAACATTTTTCGCTGCTATCCAGTGGGCGCCGCCATGTTTTATCACGTGGTATGAATCCATTGCTTGCCTCAGCTTCCTCCGTGTTTACAATGGGTGTGCAAGACGCCCGGTGCACCGGCTGAGCAAATCTATGTTTCGGCGGAAATCGTAGACGGTGACTGGGTGAACGACACGAAGCTTTGGCCACAGCTTCAGAGCCCATGTAATAGCTTTCCGGGCCCATTACGCCCAGTACAAACGGCACGAGCAGCGTATACGGTGCTTGTACTAAAAGCTGCGCTAGAAATGTATTTTAAGCTGTCTAAACTTTCCGCTTATGAATTAAATCAGGATCAGTATGTTTTGCTCTTCTTTATTTGCCAAACACTTGGAAGCAGAGGCTTGACATGTTTCTGATTCAGTAATGTTCCGCGGTGCGGTCACTATCTGATCGGTTTTCTGCCTAATCGCTTGTGGGGGAGCTTAGTTGCGAAAGATTTGTTCTTGATGCGCACAAGGATTTGGAACGTAGATGTTCTGTACTTTGTAATATCTTGTATAGCAAAACGTATTATCGCTAGTCACTCGCTTACTCTGTGGACCGTTACGAAACGTTCAGCTTCGAACATTGGTATGCTGTCGGTGTAGTCACCGTCACCGATGTTTCGGCGCACTGATTCAAGTGTGCGCCCATTCACTTATTCTTTATACGATGGCGATAGAGTGGGCGTAAGTTTGCGTCAGAGTTGGGGTGGATGTGTGTAGATAACTTGTGTAGAAACTTACTATGCCAAGAAGTGGTGCTACTCCCTTTGTCACTGTATAACGAGCGGTACTCACTCTTGCCGACGTTCCGGGGTCGAAGTCCTTTCTTTAAGAGGTTAGCGATGCAACGCTGGCGGATGAGCGAATTTGTTTATCCTCGGGGAAAGCCGTGCATCGCGAAGGGGCGGCAACACAGACAGCCCTTGTGTAGCAGCGGTCCATGCACTTGGTCACACAGATTCCTTCCATTTCTTAATATGCCAGGCACTATTCTTTTTTTTTTTTTCTTTTTTGCAATCAACTTGCGCACACGTATTCTCTCTACCGCCCCACATTTTGCAGCATGAATGAAGCACAGTGCGTTAGCGAACACCCAATTGCATTTCCGACAGTTGATCGCACAGAAGCAGGGCAGAAGTTGTGACAGTTTCGTATTCGTGCGCTTTCGCTGAGGCTACGCGCGGCGCGCCGCCGAAAGCGCCCTCTCATTCCTACGAAGCAAACTGCTCCGCGAAAACTGTCTAAATATTCGTTACGGTCTACATTTACAGGAAAATCTTGCTTCGTTAATACGAGTTTTTAAAATGAACGTTTCTATGGAAATTTCAAAAGACATTATTACTTCGTTTTGTCTACTAGTTCGTTATAGCGAGGTTTGAAGAACAATCGCTATATTAAGCACAGCGAAAACGTACGTACGTGTCGAACAGGGCGACGTTGTGTACCGCTAATTCTCGCAAGACAGCACGCAACGAAAAATCAGTGATGCAATGACTTGCAATGAATATCCTACGGACATCCACTGCCAGGACATGGACATCCTAGGGATGTGTCGAGAATGTCCTGTGGGCTTCCCTCAGGCACGATCGTTTGGCCGCACTTTCCGTGTCCTGCGGATATTCCTTGCACGCCCGCGAGGGACATCATGGTGGCATGCCGCGTAAATATTACAGATATGTCAGGGCCTTTCGCACGGTGTTCGCTATAATGTCTACTACGTTCTCGGCACACGCTGTGTGACTGCTGCAACGGGCAGAGCGCCCACGCACGTTTGCGTGCAAACGTTACACGGGCACGGAAGTGCAGTGTACTTCGCATGCTCCTAGGGCCTCTGCCAGGCACAAATGGCTTACTGAACTAACAGAAGTTTTAAAAGTAAATTGCGACAGAAACTTTGCAAAGTACGGCGTACACACGAGCCGCAGACATGACAGCTTCGGATCCTAATTCGAGTCTACGAAAAAACATAACTCTCTTACGAAGAAACTCAATGACAAAGCCTTTTGGGGG
Organism: Dermacentor silvarum; assembly: GCF_013339745.2. Classification (NCBI taxonomy): domain Eukaryota; kingdom Metazoa; phylum Arthropoda; class Arachnida; order Ixodida; family Ixodidae; genus Dermacentor; species Dermacentor silvarum. The sequence continues at coordinate 30,090,177 of NC_051158.1, forward strand.
ATAATCAATTCACCTATAAGCCGAACAAAGTCCATGCGCAATATCCTTGGACATCCGTGGTGCGATATTCGAAAATGGACGTCCGGTGAATGGCCTGTTTGTCTCCGAAACGGTGCACGGACTTTTGGTACATGATATGGATGTCCACGCACGAAGTTTTTTCACTTGTAGTGTCAGCGCACCTTGTTTGACAAATAGGTTACTTTCCTTTTTGAAGTCTACAAGGAGGGTATGAATAAATGCGTAGTATCTTGCTCTGTTAGTCCTCTGTCACACTGAGTTGTGCGCCTTTGTAGACCTTAACCCTTAGTTGTTGTTTTTTCTCATTTTGTAAAGAAAACTAGAAATGCGTGCGGATATTAAACACCAAAATGATAACACCAACATTCGCCGACTTTCGCAGGGTCCAGACACCAACCGAGGCTCCGTCCACCACGACGCGCAAGCCGCGGCGGTCCAAGGCTCGCTCCACCACCACTACCACCACCACGACGACAACCACGACCCGAAGGCCAACCACGACGACGACCACCACAACCACGACCACACCTCGGCCCCCGACCACGACCACAAAGGCTCCCGACCAGAACGTCGCCGAACTGCTCAAACTCCTGCAGAGCATCGGCGGCGTTGAGAAGCTGCAGACCATCCTAACTTCAGCCGAGAACCCGCCAGGACCCGGCGTCGGCACGGCTTCCCGTCGACTGCCGCCTCAGGTGTTCGCACCCACCGAAACGCCGTTCCGGCCCGTGTACAACGACAGCAGTGCCGCGGTGCAGGGTCACGTCATCCGGAGACCCCCGCTGTTCCAGGAACCACAGCTGTTCCAGTACGTCGAGCCGGCTCGCCCGCCGCCGACGCAGTTCGCTCCACCGCCGCCGACTCCGTACGCTGCACATCCGACCCCGACGCCCCGAGAAGAGACCAACGTGTTCGTGGGACCCATACACGGAACGCTGCCTCCGCGAATGCCCTTCCAGTTCGTGTACCAGGCGCCCGAGAGAGGACAGCCGCAACAGCAACTGCAGCTGCAGCCGCCGTTGCAGCAGCAGCAGCTGCAGCAGCAGCAGCAACAGCAGCAACAGCAACAGGTCTTCCAAGGCTACCAGCAGGGAGCGCCCGTCGGTCCCCCTCTGGCACCAGCGCCTGTAAATGCTCCGCTGAACATTCCCGCGCAGCCACCCGCGTTCTCGCCCCCGACGGTGCCGCCCTCGGTGTACCCGACGCAGCCGTCGACGTCCTCATTCACGGACTCGGCCGTGACGCCGATAGACTTCCCGCCGGACTTCCAGACGGACGCCGAGGTCGTGGTGCCGCTCAGCTTCAAGAAGGGAACCAAGGTGCGCATCAACAAGGTGGTCAGAGTCAACGGCAAGCCCACGGGAGACCAGCCGGCTCCCGGCGGAGGTCGTCGTGGAAAGAGAATCCGCGTGCGACCGGGCGACAGGCTCACGGTGCGCCGTAGGCCCGTCCAGCAGACCCTGCCGCCGACCACTACCACGACCACGACGACGACGACGCGGAGGCCGACAACGCCGGCGCCGCCGCAGTACGAGGACGTCGAGTACGAGTACGAGTACGAAGATGAGGAGCCGTCGACGACTTCGACGACGACCACCACCACGACGACAACGACGCGTCGACCCAGCCGGAGAGCCGGACGCCGCGGAGGCAGCAGGCGTCCTGCAGCAGCTGCTGCCGGGGGCGGTCACCGACGGCCCGTCGTGGCGGCGGCTCCGTTGCCCACCATACCCCCGGACCCGTTCGCGCCGCCGATCATCCTGATTGACGAGAATACCGTAGACTGTCACAAGCGCGGTGTGTTCCCACACCCGGAGGACTGCGGCAAGTTCGTCGTGTGCGCGCCCAACTCGAAGGCGTCCACGGGTCTGCGCGGCTATGTCCACAACTGTCCCGCCGAGAGCTTCTACAAGAAAACAGTGGGCCGATGCATGAAGGGCGACCGGGAATCGTGCAACAAGTGAGGACGTCGCGGGTTGTCGCGCTCCCCCGCCATAGAACGTGTTCCAAACTTTGCCAAGATCAACGTCGCAACCAAGACACAAGAGGAGCCCTCCCTCCACACCTAACAAACATAGACATGCGCATCGAATCTGCAGCATCTTCGGAGGGCTGCTGGTGCACGGCACTTCCGTCTAGCTTTTGGAGCAGCTCAATATGCTGTTGGGCGCAGGTACCCGGACGAAAGGGCGCACAAGAAGAAGGCAGTTACATACAGTGGTGCATGGACACAATTTCGCGTAGTTTGTGTCGATGGGCCACCCTCATTTCAACGTCTGTGCCAGCGACCAGGAGCACCAGATGACAGTTGGGCCAAGAAGAAGCTTCTACGAACTTGACCATGCGCCATAGCAAATGTTAGGCAAAGAGGCACATGCAACATTCAGATATGCATCCGAGAACAGTCCTGCTCATTCTTGTTTTGTTTTTGTTTTTATGCATACATGCTTCACAGCAAAATGTACACTGCAGCAAGGTATGCGGGGTTGTGGTGGGGTACGTCCAATAGTGCCATGGCTTTAACGTTATTTGGCTCAACCACAAGGTTGTGGCACACAGCAAGAATGCAGTCTATGCACGAAAGCACCTGGTGCAAGAGTAACTTCCAACCCTGTGTTCCCGGCATCTGCTTTTGATCCAGCAGCTACAGAGCTAAAAAAAAGAAATTGTGCCACCTAACCCACCAGCAATGAAGACAAGTCAAGACATTACCTTGGATGCTGCCGAACTCCACCCCATTTTTTTTATTTCTGCCATGTTTCTTTCTCGAGCCGGTCAGGAACGGCACAGCCCTGAAGTTTCCTAGAAAACACTATCAGGTGTGATTACCTTGTTAGCGACAGAGTTAGCCAATCCTTCCGGCATCCAAGATGAGGAATTTGGCAATGTGGCGGAATTGGATGATTTTCAGGGGAGCTATCCTGGATGCCATCAAATTCCACCGTGTTGCAGAATTTACCAATTTGTCTGCTCTCATTGGGTACGCCCTCCCTGATTGGCTCAAAACATCAGCATGGCGGAATTTGACAGCACGGCAGAGTTTGACATTGTCCAAAACAGCACCCCAACTCATTAGAGACAGCCATAGAAGACGAAGACGCAGCCAATCCAGTGACGTCAGCAGTGGTGTCAGCAGCTCCCTGTGAATCTCGCTGTGTGGTGTGCAGGGATGTTCGACGTTTGCCCTCGTGTGCACAGAACTGACGTCCCTGTGAGGTGACGGGCTCAAGAGACGCTATAGTACAAAAGGCGCTTCCCTGAAACCTGGAAGTCGTGGCTGTGGCTTCAAATGTGCTAATGACGCTGTCTTGTCATAGAAAGAAATAAAACGAGAAACATGGTATGCTGCGTGTTGGTGCATTGCTAAACGAGCACATGTTGGAGGTTCCCGAGCATGCATGCGGGATCATGAGGTAGATCGTCAATGCTGTCACGTAGGTATATTGACTTCCCACAGTGGAATCATCTCAGAAGGAAGACTATAGAGAAATATATTAATATATTGCTTAAGAAGTACCTTAAGAAGTGTCTGTTTGAGCCAAATATGGCCTGAAGTATGAATAAATAAGATACAATGGCAGATTACAAATGTGGAATACTAAATAAGTTAATACCATAGAAGTACAAGAAAACAAAGGATAGGTGATGCTGCGACCTGAAAGGGTAAGGCATGTGTCTGCTGCAGCAAAAGTCCGTGGGCAACTCAGCACATCGTAATGGAATGTCCAGATATTCACCCAGCAAGAACCATAGGGAACGTCAACCTTTCTGAAGCGTTGGGATTCAAAGCGGATGGAAGCATTAATTGGTGACCAGTCAAGATAAGCAAGAGACTTCTAGAATATTGATGGGAAACAAAGCAGGGAAGAAATTGATAGAGCCAGAGTCGTTACAAGCATAGGTGACAGTACAATATAGAGATAGAGGTTTTAATGGAGAGAAAAGATCAAGGAGAGATAGGCAAAATGCTAGACTGCTGTGCATGTATGTACAGTGGAACCTCAGTTGATACGATCTTCACGGGAACCGGAAAATGAAGCGTATCCCCATCCGAAAATCGTTCCATCCAACGTATTATCCAACCAAGTTGTATTTTCAGGAAACGAAAAAAAAAACTTATCCCGAAAACGTATTAAGCAGAATCGTATCAACGAGGTTCCACTGTAATATCCGATTAGCTCAGGCAGGCTAGGGCTGGGTGACATATTTGTTGCCACCTCGTTGTGAGAGGGATGGCAATACAAATAGTCATCTCCTACCACCTTGCCACTAAGTCGTGGCTTTTGATAGTGCCTGCTCAGGTCCAGTTAAGTTTATCAATACAGGAAGCTTTAAGCTAAACTCTTAAACAAGCTTTGACTCCATCTGTCAACTTTTGGAAACCTTCCTTGCACAGAACTGCTCCAATTCATAGGGATAAAGAGTGATGCCCCACTCACATCATAGAAGTGGCAGCTCGGGCATAAAGTTCCAAGAGAAGTGCGACTTTTGTTTCGAGAGATAACCTACTTTCTTTCATTCGAAGTACTACACATAACGTTTCAAAAGAATACTACTTGACTGCCACATTCCAAGAATGTTTGCAGTCAAGCTACCAACCAGCAACAAGGCCAGCTTTGTCAGCAAGGCCAGCAATAGTTTCCATGGGATCATTTAGCTTCTCGTTTGTTACATTTCTCTTTATGGTTGTTACATCCGAAAACATGCAAGAGCGCACCACCAATGCGGCAACGTTTGTCGGTGGCATCTACGCTGGCCGCAACATGTTGCCGCTGAAAACAGACACTTAGCAGAACCTGCCATGAAGCACAGGATTGCCATCACCATGTTCAAATCGTCACTGGTTGCTGATATCAACATGGCTCACGAAGTCGAAAGCCAAGAGAAGGTGGTTTAAGGCACAAGTGGCTGTTCTGGTCATGTTTGTGGATGCTGTCTCGTTCAATAGCAAGCAATGTTGCTTCTATATACAAGGCTGTGCATAAACTTATGCGGGTGTCACACGGCCAGGTTTTGAATGTGATCGAGCCCGATCGAGATCGAATTTCTCTGTCGCGAATGGCTTGTTTGCTCACTCTGCGAATGGGAGCTAATCACGGTCAAAAATTGCGATCCAGATCGGGCCCAACCGTGACCAAAAGTGGACGTGTGACACCGGTATTAAAAATGGCTGTGAATGCTGAAAAAGAGGCTGTTATTTAAGATCCAACCCAAGCACCAGATGGAAACTACAAGCTTCATTTAGTGCAATTCATGGCTACGATTGCTCCAAAAACAGCGTTTAGCATTCGATGTAACCACCAGGCAGAGATGGTAAACATTACTGAGAGGGTTTTCAGTAGCTTATTGATTTCCTATTTAACTTGAAATAAGGCTATGTGTGAGGATGGCTTCTTGTTGCATCAGTAGTGTTACCGCAACTATTATCAGATGTTATGTTTTCTTGGATCACACAATAATTTCCCACGGATCCCCTAGAAATGTACTAATAGGGTTCTACTGTAGTAAAATAGACTTCCGCTATTTCAACTCCATCGAGGGTAATTCGAATTTTTCGTTAATTTGACCCCGACTTAATGTCCCAGCTGATGGCCAAGCACTTCTATGACACCAAACTTTCGTCATTTTGATCCTAGAATTAGACTTCACCAGATAATTTGAACTTGGCTGTCATCACGCACGTGGCCCGACCTCAATGGTGGCATGCAGTGGTGACTGCAATAGCGGCAGCGTCCGTCTTGGCGGCACATAAGGTAGAATGAATGCATCAAACACATGTCATCTCTCGTCTAAAATGCATAGTTACGGCCTGGCACAAGAAGATAATTAATAAAGAATGTTAGCCCACAGTGAATTATTACAGTACTTACTTGATTCTAATGCGTACCTTCTATTTCCAAGATAATTTCTTCGAAAGTAAGTGGTGTCCAAAACATGTCTATGACGTGTTTCCAGCTCCACAATTATTTACAGCGCATGCAGTCAGCAAAAGTATGATCTTCGATATTCATTTTTGGTAGCCAGAGAGAGCCATCCCTGGGGCATGGATTGGAACATCACCCGGTGCGATTCGGTACAAAACCAAAACCTCGTTCGGAACAGTCTACTGTCAAAGCCAGCTGAGCCATCGTCATCACCATTGCCACCACAAGATAGTGGCCATGGATAGCGACAGAAAAACGTCTTGTATAGCATGACGACAGCAATGCGCCAGTTTCAGTCCAATTACGAAAGCACATTCAAACAATGAGTTATTTTACATGTTAAGCTAGCAGTAACAAGTCACGCCACGTGTTTTTGAGGTTACCGAGAATTGCATGCATCGCAGGACAAAATAACAAAGTGGCTAGTGTAGGTGTGGGCCGCCATTTTGTTTGCGATTGTTGCGGAGCCGCTTGATAAATGCAGAAATCAAACGCAATATGGACCAAACGGAAAACAACATGTTGTGGTTCTTCATAGACAGTGATAAAGTGTTGTCCGAGAGCGATGGCGATGGACATTAAATAAATAAATTTCCATTCCACGAAGATAATTTTCACTGGTTTCGTCTTTTTCTTGTTACCAGAATCGAAAGCGGCTACATATTTCTTGCTAAACAATCTGGTGCATATTCGATTTCTACTATGTCTAGGAGTCCTAATATAATTTTTACATTACTTCTCTACTTTGAACCCATAAAAAGTGGGTGCGCATTCTATTCTAGGACGTGTTATAATCCGAGCTAATTCTGCTAAATTAAGCATCAGTGTGTACTGGTGTTTTTTCTGCTTCTCGTTTAATTCGACCTGCCAGATAATTGGGCCAATGTCGCCGGTCCCATCAGGTTCGAATTAACGGACGTCAACTGTAATAGGTAGGAATGTAATTTCTAGGTAACGAGGGTATACGTATGAATAGTAAGAGGGCATACTTCTTTTATAGAGACATGAAAACTGGTTGTAAAACAAGAGAGAAAAAAACAGCTTGCCAGTACACTTCTGTAATTGCGTTCTCCATCAAATCGGTGAAAGTGTAGCCAGTGACACAGCAGTAGTAATCTGTGGATCGAACTTATAAGGACAGTAAAATGAAATGCTGAATCACTTTAAATTGATAAGGTATTCTTGTAGGACTCTACTTTCATTGATTTTGTGGTAATGCGCTGATTACCGTACACGAAAATGACGGTAAATGTTTCACTTTTGAATCTCTCGCCAAAACCCCAGTCACTTCGTCACTTCAGTGTGATGTGACGTCAATGTGATGATGTGACGTCACTTCAGTGTGATATTGTGGATTGCAAAGCATTTTTCCTTGCATTTCAGCCATTGCAGTTCAGTAAAGGTACTTAAAACTTCCCAAGTTCAGTCTTCAGCTCTTTTAGAATACAATGAAGTCCATTTTAACAATAAAATTTAACTAGGTCATCTCTTTATCTTTATTGCCAACATATGCCAAGTTTTTGCCAAGTTTTGCAACATTTTGCCAAGTGTCTTTTCACAGTAAGAATGGCTTTTTTTTTTGGTATTGTGGAAGGGTAATTTACTAACACTTGGTGAATTCATTTTTCTCTTTAGTGGCCCTTTTAAACTGCCAGCAGACAAAGTGAACATCCGAAAGTTTCATTACGTGGTCATTGTAAATGATGGTGTGGATTATATACACAAGCACAGGTTATATGTGAAGAAGTACGATATGCAAATAGTCTGAAGTTCACTACCACGAGAAACGAGGCGTCGTACACAAAAAGCTCTTTGTTAAGGAAGTTTATGCCCCTGCAAATGGCGGTGAAGGGCGAATGAGTAAGTGCACTAACTAGGGTGACGACGTAGCGACCGCCAGGCGGCGCTGTATGAAGCGCAACACTACATGCTGGGGCCGCAGCTGCCACTCATTCATGATGCTCTTGGGCGCGGTGACCTGGTCACCCTGCAGCCGATCCAGCAGGGTCACACAGACTACAGCACCTGCATGCAAAACCCAAGGACAGTGATGTAATGACCACACACCGCCAACACGTAGCATACATGTTTCAATGGATACCACCGCACATTGATATCACTGGCAGTGACAAAGCTGATGCCACTTGCAGCCTTCTCAAACAACCCGTAAATTCAACATTCCAAATAGTAATCGAGCCACAAAATTGGACATCAGTGCTCACTTTCCGTCACTTTGGCTTCTGCCATGTGCACCCCGCATAAAGGAGCAGTTACTTGTTAGAAAGCCTCACTACTGCATCGGATAAGGAGAGGATCTGCCTATATGAAAGCATGACTATTTAGGATGGCGTACCAATACTGCTCTCAGTACGTTATGAAATAAGACAGGCGACATTTGAACAATTCTCGTGGTCATTGACAAGCGACAGTGATGAAAGGGATGCTCTTATTGAGAACCCACAATTCTGCATGTGTGCCTGCAACTGATTGCATTTCCAGAAAGGTTAGTTACTAGTCGACAAGGAAGCTTCACGTGTTCTTGAATTCCTAAAAGACACTGCTTTCCTGGACATGTGGTAAAATACCCCGGTGACATTGCAAGAGAGGCTCAGGTGGACCAATTAATTGCCGGCCTCGAACTGGTGGCCTCCATACAAGCCCAGTTGCTGACCAATGAATAATCAAGCTGTCCGAATAATCAAGCATGTCCAAATTATTGGTTGTTGACTGCATTCATGGACGAAAGTCTGTGGCAATGAATTTATCTGACTTTTCGTACGAGAAATGAGATTTTCTAGTTATAATCAAGGAGTACTGAAAAAAGGCAAATATTTAGGCAACTCCAGCAATATTGTTAGGTGTTCAAATCGAATGAAATTTGTAAAGCAGATTTTGCTTAAGATGAACCCAATTAGGCTGAATCTCTGTACTATATGCCAAACGATACACAAGCCCTCTGATGGTTTACTATAGGTCCCATACAATAAGCTATGCGTAGCACGAACCAGCCATTCGGTTAAGCAGAATTTCTGCAGCCATCCCTGAAGCTTACTACTCACATCAGTGAGAAGCCCGGAGTAACCTCTCGCTTGGGCAAAAGCTAATCGTGTTGGGTTGTGCTAATAGCCGAAAGTTTCTAATACCGAATTGAATATTGTCTACTATTTCGATTCGGTATTAGAATTGAATAGTTACTATTTGTAAGTACAAATAACTTTCAGGTCATCCTCAAACATTCTAAATAATCAACTGTGCACTATCAAATATAAAATTGGAACAAATAATTTGTCGGCCCTTCAACTCCGTGAAGATGGTTAACCAGCGAATCTGAAACGTGCCACCCCGGTGTTTATCACTGGGTTAATCCTGAGGGTTCATTAAAGTATTTCTCAATTACGAGTTTACACACACGTTCGGCTGTGACTGAGAGAACGACGTCACTGACGGTATGCCTACAGTCTGCCGTTGTCGCTTGCATCCGATGTCTCGAGTTTGCTCAGCGGCATGATTAGCAGCATTCGCCCGCCATTGTTGCTTGCGATTCTTCAAAATTAAATTACTTCAAAATTAAATCTGTCCAATGAATGGCTCATACCCCATAAAGCAATGGCTCATACCCCCATAAACGCGGCCTCCCCATTACGACGACAGAAGAGAAGTGAAATTCTATGCTGGAATGATTAGTGGCAACACAGCCAGCTGTGGAAGCAGACGTCAACGACGAACGCGGGAGTAGTAGCACGAGCGCGTGCCGAGCATGAGCACGAGCCAACAAACCAGCTGCGGAAGAAGACAACGATGCTCGAGCCAATGCTGGTGATGATCGTTTTCTGTGGACAAGCGATTTCGCCTAGCTATATAAAGCTTCGCTTTAAAATAGGGTAAATTTTATTCCCACGGGCATAGTAGGCACCAAATATGATAAGTTTTGCATGGGAGCAGGCTATGTCGCTCAAGGAGCTAGACTTTACGAGCTACAATACCTGCCTTGGCGCTCTTTGGCCATACCTGGCCCTTGCACCACTAAACACTATACATCATCATACATCACCTGCGATCATTCGCCTTCTCTAAAGAGTCTTTTGTACGTGAAAAAACAGCATATTTCTTCCTAACACTCCGTTTGGGCTTTTAATGAGCAACGCTTCACAACATGCAATGTCATGTCAGGAAAAACTTTCTAACATTATGAATACCAGGCACATCATTTTACATTAATTGTGAAAGCTGCTGTTCATTATTCGAAAGCTATTAGAAAAGTATTCAATATTTGTCTCGTATTGGATTTGGTTTCAAAATTTACTGCGTTCAAGCCTCAACACAACGAACACGGAATAACGAATTATCGGATATAACGAAGTAAACCGAAGAATTCCTCACCAATAGCTATGTGTATCGAATATAGTTATACCGAATACCGGATAGGTATTTTCATGTCAGATACGACTTCATTGTAACGAGGTTCAAACGTAGTTGCACATCCCTAAAATCGTGTTTCTGTGGCCGTTTTAAACTACGCTAGTGTCGGCAAAAATGTGAAAACATGCTCGGCTGACACCATTAAAGAATTAATTTGGGGAAGTCCTCAATGTGCCTTGGCAGATTTACTGACAACCAACAATGGTGAGAACTTTGCCGAGGAGCCACAAAAACAAGTGGTGCTCACACAGTGGTGTCGGCTGATAATTCCCAAAATAATTTGCCAAGTTGTTTCAACATGACAACACCGAAGCATTTTTGAGCTATTTAGGTGAAATGTAAATTTCGAGACAGCCCAGAGATTTCCAAAGCACCAGCAAGCAGCAATTGCCGAGTGGCATGAAAGTGTGTGAAACCAATGCTCTGAATCATGCAAGTGCAATAAACGTCTCTTCCTTTACGTGTGGCTTTTGGTTTGAATACTCTTACGCACTTAGGCTGGCGAGCTCATTTTATTTGATCACTTTGTTTAAGAGCAAGTTTAAGATCGGCAGCTCCTATTCAAATAAATGGGAACGGAGAAATTGTCTTTCTCGGCAACCACTGCACCGATTCTTCATGAGGTTTGCTGCATTGAAAAGAAGTTATGACATGGTAACTGTAGGATGTGGATTTCAATTTATGCCAAATACTCTTTTTTTTTTTACTTCCCGAAAATTTTGAAATTTCAGAATACTGAAGTACAAGTATCGAGTTCACAACTCCGTAACTCAGCATTTAAGAAATGTAATAATTTTGTAAACTGCACCTAATAATAAATCTAAAGAGGACAAAATTGATGTATTATACGCCAGTCTGAAATATACCCCTGATTTGCGACGAGGAATTTCACAATACCTTCATAAACATTATAGCAATATCACATAACCTGTAAATTCATAAACCATGTTTGCCCGCTTGAGATGCTTTACCAGACACATTTTGCAGAACTGCAATATCTCGTGTTGGTTCCGAGTTACAAATTTGTAAACTTCATGCTTCTACCTCTTGGCGTCCTAAAACAAATTTCTTCTGCCTAGAGTTGCTAGAATTTCACTTTTGTCTCTCAAACAGAACAAATGTCATTAAGATCAGTCCAGCGATTGTCTCATAAAGGCGTTTCTGCCTTTTACATGAACTTGAATACGAAAATCTCAGAGTTGTCCTGGTGTTAAAGCTTCCTCTTAAACAAACACGAATGAGACTGTGGAACTAATTTCCAAAGCACGGTCATGCGGGCACTTTGCCTCCGTATCTTTCTCTTCAGTGCCACCGAAAGTGGTGCGGCAGTATAGCTTTCATCTATGCAAGCTACATCTACTCCTCACCAAGTGCTCCAAATGAAATTCAGGCCCAGGCTCAGGGCCACTGAGCAGGCAGTTCCAGTGCATCACACTGACCTTTGATGCCGGCATGGTGACACATAGCAGCGAAGAGGGTGGCCTCCATCTCAATGTTAACCACGCCAATGGAGTGCAGCTTCTTCATGAACTGCAGTTTCTCTTGGTCCGTGTAGGCGCAGAAGGCACCGTCCAGCCGGCCCTGACCTGCACGCGCGCAATCACCAATATCGCGATTCAGCTGACAGTTTGCCGCGACTACACACTAGTGATTTGGGCTCGGATGTTAGCACAATCGCAGGTCCGACAGGGCCGCATGGCACAATGACAGTTAGAGAGTCACATGACACAAAAACACTCATAATTCATTGCAGTTGAACATGCCATCCCAAGATGTTACTTCTAGTACTGCCGTTCCCAGAGTGTGCCTTCCCTAATGTCAACCACTGACGTTCACAAGAGGTAGCTCTCTGTGCTGCCCTGTTCAGTTTTGGTTTTGATTGGGTGCTTTTTGGTTACTTAAAATTATATGTTTAGATATGTATTCAACTGCTCCATGCATGACCTAAGGCACACATAAACATCTAAATCAACTCTAAAGAGTGACACTGTTCTTGCAAAAGTAACATGTGTATTATTTGTTAGAAAAAGGTTGATCACTAGTGTACAAAATGAAGGCCACACTACCCCTTATACTGTATTTCCTGCCCAAACCTCGCCAGCAGCATGTCAGTTCGACGTCACTAGTTAACAAGTTTTTTTTCTCATGCCTGGGACATTTTACGACATAAAACTTCTCAAAACTTTCTATGTTCAATCTGTCATACCTCTAGAACGGAATGTAACACTTATTTGCAGATAAACAACGAGCTAGCAGCTTAAAAAGAAGCTGTGAAAATTTACTATGTTATGAACAGCTGGTGGGGAACTTCCAAGGAGGCAGTGCCACTCGTCTTTTGTTTTTGCACAACTTCCGGCATAGCCAAGTGGCCATTCTGCTACTTCAAAACCATCCTTTACCAATGCAACTCAATGTAAAAACGTTTAAACAGCAACTATTTATCTGTGTGTTACCAGAACCCAAGCAGGCGTTCCCTTCTTGAATCAAAGTGTTAAAAACAACGTCCTCACCTTCGTAGAAGTCGTCTGCACACATTGTCTTTCCCATGACCACATTTATCCCGGGCAGCGAGCGGCGGGCTTCAACTGCAATCTCCTCGGCCAGTGCCGTGTCCAGCTTGGCAGGACGGGTCACAAGTTTGCCGAGCATGTGCTGCATACATCACAAGAAGCTATGACAGCAATGCCCCCTTGTGGCAGAGCATCGAGTGCACAGTTTCGCTCAATGTAAAAAAAAAGTCTCAGTTTAACACGAAGGTCATAGCGTCGACTCTGACAGCAAAGCATTCGAATATTACACAAAGTAAATAGGTGAGCAGTATAAATTGCAGTACATATTCACTTACTAACTCAACAAGTCTCGTGCCACGTGCACAAAAGCATGCATGAATAGAGTTTGCACGATGATGACACTTACACGCCGACGTGATGAAAGGGCTGGAAGGCAGGGAGCATGCCTGCTTGTCCTAAAGTGAATGTTCTGTGCTGCCACTCTCTTTACCATGTTCCTCTGCTGTGCTATAAAGCTCAGCAGATCACTAGATCTCGAAGACTGAACGTGCGGGAACACAGCATGCACCTGCAGCAGATCACTTAAGCTCGAACACTCAGCGTGCGAGTCGCGCTTTCAGCTGTCGCACTCGGGGACAGCACAGCGGCTCTGACAGCAACAGTGCAAGCGCACCTCAAGTGTCTGTATAACTGCTACCGCAATAAGATGAGGTTGCTATATGTATTGTGTTGTGTGCCTTTGAATGGGCTAGCATTCGTCCAGTTCGGTTTTCAATTCTTCATCTAATAATTCTGGTCCGTATAATCGAATGATTACTATCACTCCACTCTATACCTTTCCATAGCCTGTTGTTGTCAAGCCAGCCTTTATTATTTTTTTTATGACCCTTGCAAAAAGCCTCTCTCCCGCATGGGCCACTAAGTTAGCCTACAAATTAAAGTAATCATACAAATTAATGTAATCATGAATCATGAAATTAAAGTCTGTTCTCTCTCTCTTATCATCCACTACTTATGACTGACTGATCCTGGTGATAGCAAAAGAAGAATGCTGTTCAGACCAATGATGAAACATGTAACAGAAAACAATTGGAATAGAATTGTAACATTATTCCAGCCTGTGTGTCCTAGTGAATGCTGACATATGAACAGACCTCCTGCCATATTTTGATTGATTGATTGAATTATTGATTGATTGTTTGGTCAATTGATTGGCCAATCAATCAATCAATTGGGTTTGACATTGATTGCTTTTGGCCTCACATAACAAAGCAACATAGTGGCTGTATGAAAGACATCGTGGTAGTGTGCTCCAGATTAATTTTGACATGCTCGGGTTCTTTAACGAGCTCCTAGTCATTGGGACATGGAGCATTTTCGCATTGTGCCTTCATTGGAATGCGGATGCCGCTGCAATAGATCGAACCGGTGACCTCGCTCGCGGCAGCAGAATATCACAGCCACTGATCCGTCATCACAATTAACTGAGTTGAACTTAGTATAATCTGTAATGAATATGATTCAAAAAATTCTAAATGTGCTGTTAATGTCACAGGCACCTTATTTCAGAGACATTCCAGTGGAAAAAACACATTATTAAGGAATGTATATTCGTAATGTTCTCCTGCAATATAGTTTCTTGGTTTAACTAGACTAATGTCAGCAGCCACCTCATTTACAACTTCATCCCAAACGCTTCAGCAGCAATTATCAGCAGATGTCATCACTCTGAGAATGAACAGGTGCAGTGAGCACAACGCATCCTTGTATATAGCACAACATTGATCGCATTCCTGTTAACTTGTACATTAAACACTTTGCTCAAGCTCATGGTAATCACATAGATAATTTGAACCATGGTAACAAATAACAGTAATTGCAAAGTACTGGAGTGAAAGCAATTATTTTTGCATTACAGAGCATTGTTTTGAATAAGCAGGCGCATTAGAGGCCAGCAATAATGCTTGTTGCCTGCTAAGCAGTGCATTATACAGTGTAGACTGCTTATAACGTAAGTCGCCGGAGTCACAAATATCCGCACTATAAGCAGTACCGCACTATAACCAAAGCAACAATTTTCAAGGCCCGCACATATGCAAAACATGTGCACCGAGCCGCCACGCGTATGCGACAGTCGAGGAATGCGGCTAGAACGTTTGCATTCAATTTACAGTCGAATCTCGTTAATTCAAACCAAATCACGCGGCGGTGCCTCCAACCGGCATTGCTCCAGCACCGCCATAGAGTAAAAGCTTAGGAGAGACCCCTCAATGTCGCGCGCGAACAAAAAAAAAACAGGATTAAAAAAAATGTGGCGGAAATTTCTCCCTCTCTCAAATGGCAAGGTCGCCGATTCTGTGTTGCGCCGGAACATGCGTGTACATGCCGACGTCTCAGCCACGCTACCGTAGCCACGCGTTGAAAATGGCAGTGAACCCTTCTTTCTCCTTTATGTTTCCTCTACTTTCTAGTCACGTGTTGACCTTGCACGCTGCGGCTACGGCACAGAGGGAAGCAGCGGCGCTGTCCCAGGCCAGCCAACGAAACTGCCCACGCCGGCAAACGCCCCGCTTCTCGATAACGGCAGAAAACGAAACTTCAGGGAGCTGGCGCCGGGCCGGCTGGAGCGGCGGTGCCTGCACAGCGGCAGGCGCGCATGGTGACAGTCGAAAGTGAGGGAGCTACGAGAGAGGGCGAGGGGAGCCACCGAAGCGGCGGAGTTGCCGAGGCGACAACCGCTTCCCTGTCGCCCTCCTCCCTCACATTCCACGGTCTCCGCGTGTGCCCTTCACCGTGCGTGCTGTGCCGGCGCCGCCCGCTCCGAGCGTTGGCCCGTGTTCGCAGTTTCGTGGCCCTCGCTCGCTATGTGCACCGTGATATTTCACGACTCGCACTCAAGATTCTGGTTTCAGCCTCGCTGGCTGTTCGTTCGCACCAGGTGCCCTTCTCCTCCACTTCGTCTCTTTCTTCCTTGAGCACTTCTTGGGGCACCCGTTTGAGGGGAGCGTTCGCCGTCTCCGCTGAGTTCCGTACTCCCAGGCAGCCGCACTGTAACCGGTATTTCGTTTCCCGCGACTGCACTATAAGCGATACGTGTATACATGGAGTGCTATGGGAAAATTAACGGGAGTCTGAAAAGACCGCACTATATACGGTACTGCATCATAAGCGGTTACGTTATAAGTGGTCTATACTGTACCATCCTTAAACATGAAATGCTTTCAGACCCGAGTTTCGTTTTACCGAAGAGCCAAAAAAAATATTACTATCAGAGTGATCTGAAAACGGCTCGAAACAATGCATTTGCAAACAATTCTGCTAATGCTCATCAGAGTTTTATTCGTCTGGTGTTCAGTACATGTTAAGCTGTAGCTCTTAATGTCAACTGCGTTTCGGACTTAGCTGCACCAAGCAAATACGTACACTTAAACGTTGCTGAATGCTGAAAACAGCAGCAATGTTGGATAGTGACTGACCATGTTTAGTTCTTCCCTGAGGAGGCCATTAACTGCACCCGTGCTCACAACAACCGAACCAGCAGGCACGCCTATATGAGGAAAGAAAAAAAAAAAGACAGGTGTGCATAAAACTGAACAAACTGCATGAGTTGACGCCTAGTAATACAGCATGAACACAGTGTGAACGGGGACAAAAACAGAGAGAGAAAAAGAAAAAGCAATGGGATTTGTTTTTCTTTTTGTCGCTTGTTGCCTGTTTTCCCTCACCCTCGCCTCCACTGTCACTGTGTTTCACAAGATGGTAGATGTGCAATAGCATAGACAGGCAAACATATTTGAGTGACAACTAATGTACGTATGCCCTTTGGAACCATTCAGAATGCTCCTTAACCAGACTGTGAGAGAAACAGAAAAAAAGCATACTGCTGACGTCGATAAGGATGTTTGATGATGGTGACAGAAATAATCGTCAACATGTTTTGATAGACGGCACGACAATATAATGACAACAGCAACAGCACGATGACAATGGAGTGATAATAACGTGACAACGACGGCACGACCGCACGGGAATCGTGACAGCGGCATGACGGCAACAGAACAACAGTGTGACGATGACGACATGAGAACGGTTGCGCCCCATCTGCTGCTTCCTGCTCCGTTCATTTATTCTACGGAGGCCACACACTCCTCTGACCACTTGTCTTTAAAAGTCAGCCGACTTCGGCCATTCCTCTGGCTCTAATCATATTGACTGCATCACTAGCACGACACTCACAGTAGGCACTGTTATCTTCTCAATAACGACTTCTTCGTTGCGATTCAGACATCGCTTTCAATCACTATGGCAGGGCTGCAAAAAGTATAGCCCACGAGCAGACTTTTAGTGGACCGCGGACGAGTTTGGACTTCCATGGCCTCGTGTGCTGTTACTGCAATCGAGCATGGCCGTTCAATGAGAGAAATTACAATTTTGACCCCAAACACACTGCACGACATGAACTGTCAGCAAAGCAAGGGACACAAACCCCCGTATTCAGAAATGCAGCTTAACTTGAAGCCCTTGCTTGACTTGATTTAAATGTCGCCTGTCGTGAGTGCGCTGAAGGAAATGCAATGAGTGTCTTGGGCACGTTCATGCCAGGTGTCATATAATCAAGTATGGGCTTCAAGTTAAGATGTATTTCTGAATACAGGGGTAAAACCAGAAGGATGCGGAAGCATTGGGTCTCTTGTCGGGAGCAGATAAGAAAGGCGTACGACCACCGAACGTCTTCGCCTAGTTACCGACGCCAAGACTGCAGGTGCTGGGGGTCGTGGCCTCGGAGTCCGACGTCAAACTCAGGGTCACTCTCTAGCCTACGCCACCGCTGCGTCTCGAAACGGGTGGCTGGCCTACACTACCGGGGCGTCACATAGAGGCTAAACGGGCCCATGCCGTCGTCCGAGCAGACTTGACGAGGAGGGCTGTTTGTTTTAGTGATGAGTACGAGGTCGAGAGGTAAGGGAAACTGAGCAGGGGGTTTATTTACATCGGATAGGCAAGCTTATTTACAGAACAAGGGAATCATCATACTGGCCGGAGTACAGAGTGCAGTACGTCGTAGCATGTCAGCGCTACTGAATCTCAACAGACTACATCGTACTGGGAGAGCACTGGCTACATCTTTCTCGGGGAGCACAGAGATGAGCCGCAAACATCCACTTAAATGCCCTCTGACCTCCCTAGATCCCTAGCCCAGGGAAACCTACGGACACCCCTTCCTCCAACCGGAGCATCCAAAGTCGCCGAAGGCTCTGCCTTGAGGCTCAGGGTGCGCAATAAACACTCCGGCACCTTTATTCCCCGAACACACCCGGAAAGGTAGCCTCGGCTGCACACGGCTGCACTGTCACAGAGAACGGAGGGGACACTCATAGATAGGGGGTGTCACGGCTTGACCCAATCTGGCGCATCTTGGTTCCTGGGATGGGACGTATTGGGGGCCTCACCAAGCTGATTCGTCTCAGGAAATTACAAGTGGCTCGAAGGTCCCTTCCCACGCTGGCCGATCGTAACAAGACAGCATTATTGGCGCAGTGTCCACAATTGAAATCGAACATTCACTTCCCCAAACAGGCATGCCTTTGAGGCAGCAAAGATGATGTTTCCCACTAAAGTGGTGTGGCCTGTGCCGCTCCCCAAGAAGTTAGTTTTTTTTCTTTATGCTTGCTGGTTTTGTGTTGCACAGCATTGCACTACGGTATTGCCTGCTGTGGCCTCCGAGATACATGTACAGACTCTGCCGCTCTCAGGCAGTGGTGGTCCCAGGCCCCACCAAAGCGGGAGAGAATGAGGGGTTGGAGAAGCAAGATGACAGACTGGGCCAGTTGGTAAACCAGGGCGTTTTAGAAATAGTGGATACAAGCATTTTTGCATACCCAAAGTGTCACACCTTGCTTTGCATTCTTTTGTACATCCGGGTGTTTGTGACTGCTAACTATAAGTGCGCAAAACATATCGCTTCCTAATGATCCATTACAAGCAGCACCATCAAATATACAAAGACAAAAGGGAAAAGAACCACAGAGAACTGCGTGCCAAGCTACCAAATAAAGTTTAATAGCAAAATAATTATCACCACTTATATGCCTGGCTTAACTTTCTGTACTAATGCAGACAACTATCGAAGTAGTGGCATGTTGGTACATATATAGCATAGTTTTGCCAATTAAACTTTAGTTAGTAGTTTGGCATGTGTCCCATGGTTCTCCGCGGTCTGTTCTAGTCCGCAGCAGTGCTGTTCGCAAAGGACAACCAAAGAGGTCTCGCAGCCCCTCACCGACGCCTCCGCTGGTGCCGATGCGGAAGACCAGCACACCCCGGCAGCGGGCGTAGTGCAGCAGCTTGAATACCTCGTGCAACAGGATGGACAGCGACGGGGCACCCATGCCATGCTGCACGTGGCGGACGAGAACACCTGTTTGCATCTTTCCTTGAGATAGCACCGTTCTTGCATCATGCACTGGCGGTGTTCACAGGCCCAGGAAGAGATCAAATACAGTTAGCCCATCATATTGATGACAGCCATGGCATAGACTGTTTTCCGTTGCTGAAGAGGACGTTATAGGATGGAAGCTCCAGTCTAAACACATAAGAACGGCGAAATCGCATCTCTGAACGTCCGCTGCACTGAATTTCATGAGGTTTGTTGCATTTGAAATAAACAGTTACAATCTGGTCACTCCAGAAAGTGCATTTTTTATTTATGACAAATTTTTAGAGAAAATTTCTAGAAAATTGGAAAAATTACAGTTTACAGCTCTCTAACTAGGAAATAAAAAAAAATATCACAAGTCTGTAACTAGCACCTAATACTGCATCAAAAGTGCACAAACTTGATGCATTATACACCACTCTTAAGTATACCACTAATTTGCGAGTATGATTTTTACAAAACCCTCGTTACCATTGTAACACTTTCATGTGAGCTGTTAATTCATATATCACATTTGCCAAGTTCAGATACATTAACACATACAATTTAAAGAACTGCTATATCCATTTTTGATGCAGAGTTATGGGTTTGTAAACTTCATGCTTCCATTTTTTAGTGCGAAAGCACTACTAGCCTACCAACCTGGATTTCTCCTCTGTCTGTATGAAGCCTCTTCATACAGCCCCACGCCCACGCACCCAAGCATTTACATAAAAATAAAAGTTTCATGTGCTAACAGGAAGCAAATTCTGGGAGCATAAAATCATTTACTGTAGTGGTTGGAAAACGTAGTGTTTTTGCAGTGAACTTCGAAGGAAAGTGGTGGTGGTTGCAGGGTCTTATCTACAGGCTGATCATTTTTAAGTTTTATGGAAATTTTTAAAATCGCCTGTGGCAAATAGCATAATTCTTGTCCTTGATCTGGATTATTCAAAGAGGCGGACATTACTAGCACGAGAAATCGAAACACATATTTAACTAATTACAACAAATTTACTCATTAACTTCTTAATCACCTTATGGCACATATTGCAATTTACGAATTGTGGCCAGTGAGCTTGCAAGACATAACCACTTGAAATGAATTTCAAGGATGACATCAGTTTTGAGATTATTTCCCAAAGTGTGTAACAAAATGCGTGGGCGTTCCAGTTACTTTTGTGCTTCGATGCATAAAAGAGCGTTTCATTAAAAATGTAAATGGAACAACAGTGAATTTTTGCAGCAAGTTTAATGGTGCATATCTCCAAACTGGCGTCATTCTGAAAATTCCTTCCGAGTGGATACGCCTTGCAAACTCACCGGCTACAATTCGTAAATTGCAATATCTGCCGTAAAGTAATTAATTAAAAAGATAATTAGTGAAATTTTGTTAATTAACTGAATATGTGTTTCAATTTCTCGTGAAAGTAGTGTCTGCCTTTCTCAATAATCCAGCTTAAGGACTAGAATTATGTTATCCCCAACAGGCCATTTTTAAAAATTCCACAAAACTTAAATATGATCACCTTGTATAACACAGGGTGATCTGTATAGTACAGGGTGATCTGTATAGTACAGGGTGATCTGTATAGTACAGGGTGATCTGTATAGTACAGGGTGATCTGTATAGTACAGGGTGATCTGTATAGTACAGGGTGATGCTGTCGGCGCAGGTGCACTTAGAACGCAGTCTCGATGCTGATGCCGAGGCCATGAGAAATGAGTGGGCTAACGAAACTCCCAAACAGCGACAACGCTAGGGTTGTCACGTTCACGTTCTAGCGCACAATAGTTCATGCTTAGCCAGAGCTAAACCGTCAGCTATTCTTTTTACTTATTGATTCATGGAAATGTTTGTTAAAATTCGCTCCGTTTGATTTCAAAGATGCTAATCTACCAACTCGCCCAGGTTACTATTTCGATCCAAATGAAAATAGTTTCTTGCTTTCGTTGCATCATCTGTTCTTCTTTCCTCATTGCAAATTTACAGTTGACAGCAAAAGTTTATAAACCACGCGAATGCGTGCCAAAGAACCTCTCCATAAGACTTATGGTGCCATCAGCTGACATCAAAAGCCGCACTACACCAGAAAATGTGATCTTTTGTTGTTCAGCAGTGAAGAAAATTTCTCGCTTGGCACAAGGCTTTTTCCAGTTTTTTTCTTTCACATGCGACTTGCTCCTTGGTAGCCATGGAAACACGCTTCTGCTTCGATGGCAGCATCATTCGAACTGATACCAGCCACATGCCACTGGGCTGGATGCCTTGCGTCGGAACGGGAAAGTTGTAAATGTGTCACGCAGCACACGAAAATTGACATGCCAGCGGACAACAAGAGGACACATTTCCGGCCTAGCACTGCTCTCGAATGGCAGGCGTCACATCAACAGGCGGCGTGGAGAGGCAGTTTAAAGCACGGACTTACATGGTCCGCAAACTTCTTCCGTCAGCTGTAATTTCTCGGGTACAGCGCAGCTAATGCAGCGCTTGCAATACGCGACTAGTCTTCGGCAATTATGCTTCCGCATTCTGCCATCAGGTGCTGGGCCTGTCTGGCATTGGGCATTCTGCCCCCCATTGACATGCAGCGGCTGTGTCAGGGAATCGGACCCATGGCTTCACGTCCAGCAGCAGAATACCCCACCGGTTGTGACAACTATGCCATAAAGAACTACAACGTTGGAGAAAGCAATAATTGCTAGGAGTGTTCCAGAAACCTTTTTTTTTATGCTACGTACAATACTCGTATACTAGTTTGCGTGCCTCAAATTAAAGATCCCCATTACTAAACAGCCTCCACCACTGAAATGCTATGGTAATACAGAAAGATAAACAAGTTGGTTCACGTTCGTTCTGAACTGGAAAAATTCAGCACACAGGACGAGTACAAGCATAAGCACGTATCATGTGGAGGTTGTGGATTTGGCAATCCACCATCATCATGTAATCTAGCAACAAAAAAATGCAGACAACATGCGAATACTTTCGTTATGTAACCTGATGAAATTTTAGAAAAATCTAAGAGCTGTTTGGAAGTAATTTCTTGTTTCAGCTTACAGTGGCTAGCATATGTGAGAACCACAATTTACAGCTACAGTAATTTTTCTTTCAGCACCTATGTCGAGCATTCGCTCGGAAAAATTTCCCCACCCGACCCTCAACTTCGCATCAATGTTCAAAGAAAAAACTCGGAGCATTAGCCGAGTAAGTATGGTACTCATTTTGTTTGGCGAGCGTTTCCTGCTAAAACGACACCGTGGAGTGCAGTGCTTCCATGACCGCACCCATACTCACGCTTATAGAAAGCAGGGGTCCGACCTTGTACATGGAGTAGCGGCCAGCATAATGGCTCAGGTCACAGAGGTCGGTACCGGTGGGCAACTTGAGATCCAGCTCCTCCTTGGCCAGCCGAGCAAACTGCTCCATGCGTGACGGCGTGCCACCCATGCACACAAACTGCAGCACCAAAGCAAACGGCCATGATTGATTGATGTGTACGGCATAATGGCACAAAGGCCAGGTCTGGCCAGAGAGCGCCAAGCAAGTGAGTGATAACGAGTTTTCAATGGAGCAATGAATGGCAAAGGATAGACGTAACATAACTGTAAAGAGGCCTAAAAAAACATGCGTTCGAAAATGCGTAAAATATTTATGTATTAAAATTATGGCAGTGGCTAGTGGAGTGTGCTATGAACATAAATGACAAAAGGATGAACATGTCAGTGCTAGTAGCAAATGCCAGGGGACATAGCCAGAAACGTTTTTCGGAGGGGCACGCAGTTGACTGGGGATTGGGAGAGTGAGGGTAGCTGGGTCGGCCGAAAACTAACACAATAATTTTTGGGAGGAGTGAAACCTAGAACTACACTGGTGTAAAAAAAAAAAAAGTTCTGCATCAAGAAACGATGCCAGATGGAGGGGAATACACTGTCGGTAAGCTAGAGGAAAGTGCTTTTTTTCAGCTTCTGCTTTCCAACACTCCAACAAGACTTTGAGGACGGAGCAAATGGACATCCCAATGCCACTGTTTTATCTGGCGCCGATTTCAATATCTCTAGCTAAAGCCTCCAGCTAAAGCTTCCTCTTGAGAGCGAGCTGTAACTCCACTGCTTCTACCTAAATACATGCAAACAAATAAATTTTTTTGCTCGGCTTCCAATGAACTGGCTTTGACTGTTTAAAAAGAAAAAGTTTAGATATACTGACTGTAGGAAGTAGATTTTTTAAAGCACCTTTTGAACAAAACTTTTTTTTAATTGCAACAATGTAAATAAAAACAGACTGATCTATGAAGTTTAGAATGCTGCAACTCAGCAATAAAGTACGAAATTAGAGTTCTGTAAACTGCACCTACATTCAAAGTGGATAATACTGATGTATTCTACACCACTTTGAATTATACGAATACTAATTTGCAAGTAGGACTTTAGTAAAACACTTGTAAGCACTAACAATTAAACATAAGCTGCAAAGTCACTCATGAGAAAATTTGCCCTTATTCGATGCTCCACTTTCCTCTTAAATGCAACAAATTTCAGTCAAATTGGTGCAGCGGTTGTCCAACAAGATATTTATGCATTTTACACAAAAGACTCAGATATGTATTCGAATAAGGAAAACGGAGTTGATTCCGAGCAAGAGCATTCGCTTAACCAATGTACGCAATCGAAATGGTTCGCGTTAACTCACTTTTCTTCATCCCATCTGCAGAAAAATAACCGGACGTTTCTAAACACTTCCAGTATACCGCAAAACTACGCTTGTCACACTTTGTCCCGAATGACGTGAATATACTTCCAATTTCATTGGCTGAAAGGTGAGTTAAAGAGCAACACTGAATCAGGTAAAGACGCACACTAAATAGCAAACTAATTTCAGCGGTGTTTGTAAATTACACTTCTACAAAAGGTGGTGCCCGAAACCTGACATCTATTACGTGTTTCTGGTTCCCGCAATCGCTTCTGCCACATGTAACCAGCAAAAGCATGGCATTCGAGTTCTGAACTTGTTATCTAGAGGGCGCCAGCACTGGGGCGTGGATTTGGACACCACCTATACCAAAAAATACCACCCTTACCATAAATACTGGCTTGGTAAGCAAGAAAAGGCACAAACGGGAAAGACGGGTAGCAAAAGCACCTACGAGTTGCCGCACTAACTAGTTGTGACGTCAAAGATTTTTGACAGCGTTAGCTCGGGTCTGGTTGTTATCGGTAAAGGTGAACTACACTGTATCCCAAGATAGCTGACAACTAAACTTGGCAACTTCCAGGATCTCCTGGTAAACCAGTTCAGATATGAAAAATAGTTTTGAGATTCATGATGCCATACTGACCTGCCAGCGTTTCGGCACGAAATTCATAAAAATGAAACATTTTTCTTTCCTTCCTCTTTCCTTTATAATTAACCCATTACCGGGAAATAAACAGAAACAGGCCGGTTTCAAGAGAATACTGAATCAGCCAATTGATTTAATATTTTCCTTCAGTGTCCCTTTAGGACTGGTAAAGTATTCGTTAAGAAAATCTATTTTCATTCTTTCTTCATTTGTCTACTGATTTTTTGCTTCTCTGTAGATCAGTGGCCCCTTGCTCACTGTGCACCCTGGCAACCGAAAATTAAAAAAAAAAAAAAGTCGGCTGCAGAGAATCGGTGGCAGAAACAGCCACCTGTAGAGAAAAAAGCAAGGCAAGCAAAATGGGATGAGCACACTGAGCGATAAACTACAGAGAAGTGAAAAAAAAAGCAGGCAACAGCAGAAGGCAGGAAAATGTGGATCCCTCGTTATAGGCAATGATGGCCAAACATCCATTCATCTAATTTTGTGCACAAACTGCAGTGCTGGAACGTCCAGTGTGAAGTCAAATTTCAAAATATTTTCTCATTGGAAGAACGTCTGGTATTTCTCGCACCAATTTTTTTTTTTTAGGGGGGGGGGGGGGGGGCTTTGATTGTGGTATGTATGTGGACCTGTATGTAGGCAGGGCACCACACTCACCTTGACATCACCAAACATGTCCACCAGAGAATGCGTGCTGGTGGACAGGGCCAGGTGGTAGAGGTGGTCCGAGTTGAGCTTCGCCAGGTGCGGGTTTCGAAGCTGTACGTAGCCTTCCACATCTCCATCTCTGTGAACACACAGTATGCAACATGTAGTTCTACCCTTGACACCAGACACCACCTGGGTGTGCACTTGGTGTAAGCTCGACATAAAACAGATATCCCAATTCTGTGAACTACATCTAAAGATCTTCATAAGAGGACAAATGTGGCACACTAGTTTTACAGTTTATGTGAAATCATTATATTTTTACACGGGTTCTGCAAAATTCCCATTCACAAATTATTAATATGCTTCACCGTGTTGTCCTACATATAAATTTTGTCCACTTTAGATGTGCCGAGAAATGCAGTTTAGATAACTGTCACAGCATTTTTTTTAACCTAGTTAATGAAATAGTTGGAAACAACATGACGCATCATTTCTAGACTTTTTCTCTTAAATGCAACTTACGTTATCAAAATTAGTTCAGTGGATGCCCAACCTAATGACTTCTCTATTCCCTTGTATCTAGATAGTAGCTCATGAATCAAATCTTTCTCTTAAGCTTTCTAAGCACCGCATTTGCACCCAAGAGACAATCTGCAGCTCGTAGGCCCAAGTCATTGCATTGAAAACCTTGCCGCAAGACGTTTTGTTTACACACCCAAGCTACGTATGCAAGGTGTGTGTGCACTGCAATAACTGCAAGGACGCTGCTGATTAGATAGCTCAACTAAACCCCACCATGCTGTTTCCCGCTGGACAGCTAGCTAAAGGACCATCAATCAAGGGGCTTTTTTTAAGCCAAACAGCAGCACTTCACATGCCAACATTGCCAATCAAGAGGCTTCAAGCTTAACAGCTGCAATTTGCATGCCATTGCCAAGCACGAGGCTTTAAAAGCCAGATATCTGCTGCACTTCGCATTCCAACGTTGCCTATCAAGGAGTGTCAAGCCAAACAGCCGCACTTTGCATGCCAATGTTGCCAATCACAGGGCTTCAAGCCAAACAGCTGTAATTCGCATGCCAGTGCCAATCATGGGGCTTTAAGCCAGATATCTGCTGCCATTCGCATGCCAACGTTGCCGATCAAAGAGCTTCAAGCCAAATTTACAGCTGCACCTTGCATGCCAATGTTGCCCAATCACGGGGCTCCAAGCCAAACAGCTGCACTTTTCATGCCAATCTTTAGCCAAGTAAACAGCAGGTCTGCAGCCATGACAGTGCAGTAATATGCTGCACTTCGCATGCCAACCTTGCCAGGTCTAGCCAAGTAAACCAATGTTTCACAGCCACATGACAGTATAAGAACGCAGTCCTTCGCATGCCAATTCCTTGCCATGTTTAGTCAAGTAAACACATTCCACAGTCATGACAATGCAGAAATGCTACCATACTGTAAAGCTAGCTGATGATCTGGCAAGACACAATTAACTCACTGAGTACTGATAAACAGGATAGTCAACATCTCTGCATCACGCCGTTTCCCTTGAGAAGGGTGCAACAAACTAATTAAACTACGCTTTTCACGTTAAATAACTTGCAACATTTCCAGCTGCATTCTGCTCTTCGATGCTCAGTTCAAGCACATTACCCAGCTTAAGTACTTTTGCAAGAGACTAGGGGTTCGGAGGGAGGGTAGGGTGGGGGGCGAGCAGCCCTAACGATGACATTCCTGCGCCCCCCCCCCCCCCCCCCGCCGTGCGTCGACCCCCCTCTAATATAGAAATTACGTATTGGTTTCACAATAACAAAAAAAAAAAAGTGTGTAAGCAAACGGAGTCACCGGCTTCTAAATGCACTGCCAGACCCCCTGCACGAAGCCTTTCGTCTGCAAGATAACCGTCTCTCGCAAAGGGTCCAGGAGTCTGTAAACGCGCGTGCACAGTGTATTGCACGATTGGCTTTTTTTTTTTTTCTTTTTTTTTTTTTTTTAATCTTTCAAACTCACATCTGGGTAGCAAGATTGTGCAGTCACGGAGACACCGCGGGAATGATGACCCTGCCAGAGCATCGAAACCAGTGAAACCAACATACGCGCACGGGCGCCATTTTGGTGTTCAACTTCCACGCGAAAACGCGACCATCGCTTCCGGGTATCGAACCATTAAAGCCTTGAGCTCGTCAAGCACAGAGTCGTAGCAACGCGGGCTTTTCCTCCATCTTAACGCGCGAGGGCCGAACCCGCGTCGTTATCACCGCCAGGGCACGT
Organism: Dermacentor silvarum; assembly: GCF_013339745.2. Classification (NCBI taxonomy): domain Eukaryota; kingdom Metazoa; phylum Arthropoda; class Arachnida; order Ixodida; family Ixodidae; genus Dermacentor; species Dermacentor silvarum. Next base: position 30,117,727 of record NC_051158.1, read on the forward strand.
CGAGTGCAGCCGAGATGATGATGATGATTATAGTGATGCGCGCGCAACATTTGAACCTGGACGGTGGCAGGTGTCGTCAAACTTGCGTACACCAAAGTACACGCTCGAGTCGCACCGCATTAAAGTGTACTTAACCGCGTCGGTGGGTTTGCACCGGCTACGTATACAGCAAGAAGGAAACAGGGCCGTTACACAATGTTAGCGATTTATTTCGCTCGGTTTTATCTCATTCTTATAACCAATCACTCACGAACAGCTGTTATCATATCTTCCAGGTGATAACTCGAGCGGAGCGCCGTTCAAGAAGCGAGAAAAGTTGGAAAAAAAAAATAATGGAATATATCGAATCGGTACGTTACGCCGCGATCCGGCAGCCAGTTATATCCCACTGCCTGTCGGCACAGACTTCTCACCTGTCGTCTCGCGAGCAGCAGACCGGCTCCCGGGGCGCTCGGGGCGATTGCGGGAGAGGCTCGTAGTTCTCCATCGCCACGTCCGACGCCAAACTGGGCCAAGAGCCAGCAACCACCGGCTGCGACGAAGCGGGGAGGAGGCGGAAAGGGCCGTCCCTGGGAGGCCGCGGAATAGCGGCGGTGGCGGCAGTCGGAAGCATCAGATAACGCGGAGCTGGCGGCCACAAAGCGGGAGACTAAACAACCGGGGGGAGAGTTGCACGCGAAAGCCGGCTTCGCGGGCGTTTGACCAACGCAACCTTGTGTGTCGCGGCGCGCGCGGAATCAGCAGGCTTCGCGAGAGGCTGCGACCCCACGCCGTGTCAGCGGCCTAATCGTATAGCAAGAGGCACTCCTGGTTGGGACCACAGATGGCATTCGAACTGGAAATCGCCTTGCACGTCTGCGCATATATATATTGCCGCCGGTCCTGCCCCCCCCCCCCCCCCCCCCCCGAATTCGCAGCTTACATAACGTGCGGTCGACGCTCGCACGGTATCGTTTCAATTGCTTTATTGGATAGCCGTCGAAACAGCAATTACGTCATGAAGCCTCCATTCTCCCGAGAGCGCAACAAGTTGTTACCTTTTAATGCGACCATTTCACAACGCGCGCCTAGAGCAGCGCGGCTTTGCTCGTGGGAAATGGGGACTCAACACGTCATCGAAACATGTTGTGGCTGTCTCGTGGTTCGTACAGATACCACTGACGCATACGCACACACCGTGGCCGTGCTGAAGAAAGCAGCTTTTGGTCATTGTGCGGCCTTCAAACTGCTTCAAACACCCCACCGGCACTGACTGGCGGGCTTGTTTGCCGTACCACGTGACCACCACCTCCATTTTCGGTGACGTGCTGAGTCTCGCTTTTCACGTCCGAAGCCGAGCTGCGCTTGAAACTCGTCGTATAAAAGATGCTGTAATTAAAGCGTTTGAAGAGCTCTCGAAAATTGAGGCTCCGTACCGTAAATTATGGAGTCGATGGCTACCTAAAAATGCAAAAAAAAAAAAAAAAAAGTGTGTAACAAGATTTTTCAGGCGCCATACGCGGTCAGCCAATTTTAGGGGAAGCACTTCATTAGTATTAAAGAGCACGCAGCAGCTGATGTTTAGCGTAAAAATTATTTCATTTAGCGAAACCATCATTAGGCGTCGTACACTTCCCCCGTGAATTGAGTAGAAGAAATGTTGAAGGTATACCGCCTTAAGGAACACTGGGGACGTATATTCTGCGAACATCACTTTCGGCGATAGTAGTATCCCATCGGCCGTCAGGCGCGCGCTGATTGGCTGGCTGAGCAAACCCGGATTAGCCGATTGGCTATAGTTGAGCACCCAGCTGTCCAACCTGAACCAACTAGCGCTGGCGGACAGGGCCCACGGCCTCCTGGGATGAGGAGGCCACCCAGCCCGGGCGGCCCCAGATTTCGCTTGCGCACACCAATAAAGTTAACTTACCATTCGATACAAGGGAACGGATGGCGCCACCACATGAGTCACTGCTACAGCGAAAACACGGTGCGACGCATGGATTCGACATGTTTTGAGCGCGTCGCACACGATCGACACCCACAGTGGATTTATTGCAGACGAAACCGGTAATTGATGTATAATGCCGGAAAACGTGGTATTGAACCAAACTCACTGCAGCGCGTAACCTCTAAGCGAGATTCGGGCGGAAATCAGCCAACTGGCCCTGTTATTTAACACGCAGCATACAAGCCCGTCGGTATACACGGCGAACAATTGCCCTTCTTCGGAAGGAAGTCGAAGGCTGGGACGATGCAACGATACTATTACATATTACAGTGCCACTCCTTCCCTTTTTCGCGCTTCGTCAGCGGTCAGAGTCGCTGTTCGCCTACGTTTCGCAGCGGGAGCGACCGCTGTTGTCAACAGTGGATGATGCAAAACAGATAGATAAAGAGCAGAATCGAAGGAAAATGAATTCTTAAAACACATTACACCGGAGGTGCTATAATCTGGACCACGACGTGTTCTGCGACATCGTCAAAATCCGCCACGTTGACGTTCTAGGCCAATCACAAAAGCCGCAGCAGCGGCTTTGGGCCAATCAGAGGCGCACAATGTGGCGAATCTGACAAACAGGGCGGAGTGTGGCAATGTCCGCACAATCCAGGGCCGGTATTTTGTAGCGATGCCTTTCCGGGGATAATGCCTATTCGCGCTTATCGCGCTTTGTCAGTGGTCAGAGCTGAGACGGTCCGCTCGCGTTATCAACGGGATCAGCCGGCCGTGAGCGGTGGATGATAGGACTAGTATAGAATAAGCCATCGCTACAAAATACCGGCCCAGTGCCCCCGGGCACAATGATATCGGATTCGCAAGGAACCTTGACCAGTATCTCTGAAACTTCGTGTAAGTGACGTGTACACGCTGGCGGATACATCGCGTCTCGTTATCACGTCGATATCGCCATCTCGAGTGGCTTCCGTCCAAAACGCCGCGGAAAATGAGGAAACGCTCAGTTACCCCAAGACAAATTTTGTAGATACAGGCCCGTTTATCGCGAAAATACATTCCCCTATAGGATATATAGCTCGCACCTCGATCGGCTGTCGCCGTCACATATACGAACCATCACAGCGCAGGCAGAGCTTCGCGAATGTCGCGTTCTGACTGGAACCTGCAGCTCATTTGTGCTAGCGAAATTCCAGACGGGACGCCTTTATGTTTTTTCGTCTGCTTTAATTCTACGAGCTTTCGTCTGCACGTGTCGTTTTCCTTTTCACTTTTTTTTCCCCTTTGATCACCTGATCGCGACCATAACACGAGCCGGCCAGGACGTAGCGAGGTGGCAGTCGAAATTCCTCGATCGTTATCACCCGCCGTTGAGACTTCGTTTATCGCGACGTCCAGCTGCCGTCCGGCGACCCGGCCGGTGACGAGCGAAAAGCAAATTTCGGCGCCGTCTGCAAGTCGGCAAACGCACGTGCCGTGCTCCGGAAAACCGCAACAGCTTCAAAAACTTCCAGGCGGGTCACTGCGGTCACGTGGCTAGAGGCTGACGCCAGGCCGCGGACGCAGCGCGACTCACACAGCTACAGATACGTGGAAATGACGTCATCCCGGACGCTTGAAGGAGGACCATGACCGTGGTGAAGACAGTTTTTTTTTTTTTTTTGTCCTATTCTTCCATTGGGTAGAGCTGTCAATTTCTTTCAAAATCTAACCCGCTGAAACAATTTAAGGCGTTCCGGTGAAGAGAGTTTCTGACGTCACCTGAAAGCCACGTATTGCGCCCACATCTCTCCGGGAAGGTTTCGAGAACTTTAAACGAGAACAATACTGACGTCATCATATCTTCTTCCTGAGACCCGAATAGAGCTCACGAACATTATCACTTGTCAAGTTAGTTTTTATTGCAGATTAGTACGTAATATCCGAAGGCAGCGCCTCTGCGCATGTGGACAAAGTAACCGCCTATTCATGTTTGCTAGGTTTGCTGTAAAACCAGCTTTTTTTTTTTTTTCTGCTTATAACATAGATATGAAGATACAACGTCGCGTGGTGGGTTGCCATGGTGATACTAACTCCCCTCCATCAGCTCGCGCTTTTGGCGGCTGTAAGTGCTACTACGGAGGGGCTTTAGGTGATACTGCACCTTGGATTTTCATATCGCGGTATTAGAAACGCGCTTGATGGCAACTTTTAGTCGTCTGTGATGACAGCGACGGTTCGGATGAATTATAGCGTCCGTTTTCTCGAAATCTGACGGCAAGAATCTGTTTAAACCACTGTCAGGGCAGCTCCACATGAACCAATTCATGTCCAATGTATTACCGGTATTACCTTTTACGGAATGCCGATGTTAACCGTGGGCGGTAGCACATATGATGATGATGATTTAATGGCATCCCCTTTGAAACGGGGCGGTGAGAAATAGTCACCTAGCCTGCTTGATTTAATCAGGTTTGATATACATGTTTTTTTCATCTAGCATTTTTGTATACACCTCCTTATTCCCCCCCCCCTTTTTTTTTTTGCATACATCTCCTTAGACTCCCAAATTTAGTAAAATGATTCAAGTACAGCAACGTTGGTCGCGACATCTTGTGACGCCTTGTTAAACTACAGCGCGTTTGAAACGTTCTGTATCGCGTCAGTGTTCCCGTCGAAAGAAGACCAAAGAATTTTAAATAATTTGCCGCTACATCGAAGCTTTACACCAGCGCAGCTACAGTTAAGTGTAGGATATAGCAGGCCACTGCAATAATAGCTTTGTGTCCCATCTTATACTCAATCTCGTGCCCCAAGATGGCGCCACCAACACTTTCCTAGATAAAATGCATAGGAACCTTAGGCTGCTCACATCTACGTATCCGGCACCCCGAAGGGTAATAGAGAGTTTCAGATTAGGGGACGCAAGCGGTTTGCGTACGCAAGAACTACGGGGGCCACGGTACTGCGCATGCGCAGACCCCTATACAGCAAGCGGCTTGCGTCCCCTAATCTAGAACTCTCTAATAGCTAAAACTCCACAATTTTGTAAAATGATTCAAGGGACTGTGCAATAAAATGCACAAGGGGTCTCGCAAGAATGGTGGCAACACTGGTGGCAGTGGAAAAGTGACGAGTATCTAGTAGAACCCGGATATATCGAATGTGAAGGGGGATCACCAAAAAAACGTTCGATATATAGATAATTCGATATATAAAAAATTTTATACAGAAATTTTCAATGGGATTTTACGGCTGTCACATACACAATAATTCGTTATATGCGGATTTGATATATCCGGTTTCGACTGTATAATGAGAGTCGAGTGATAAGACGGATGTGAAAAAAGAAACAACGGATAAAGGCTGTATTTGGGCTGTCTAGTACCGCGGGTGTACAACAACAGGTGGTCACTGGGCAAAAGAAACGGTCAAGCGGCGGGCCGGAAGTGGTCCTTCTCCTTGCGCAGAAACGCCATGGTGGAGACCGGGTCGTCGAGCTTGGCGTGCTTGTGAACCGCGGCCTCGGCCACCCGCATGAACGGGTTGAAGCTGCGCTCCTCGGCGATGGTCGACGGCACGGTGGGCTCCATCTTGGCGCGCTTCTCGCGGGCCCACGCCAGCTTGGACTTGATCGACTCGTTGTCGGGCTCGACGGTCGAGGCGTACAGCAGGTTGTTGACCGTGTACTCGTGGCCACAGAAGACGCGCGTGTTGTCGGGCAGCTTGGAGAGCCGCTCGACCAGCGCCTTGTACATCTGGTCCGCGGTGCCCTCGAAGAACTTGCCGCAGCCGGCGATGAACAGAGTGTCTCCTGTTGGGAACGACACCCGGGGGGGGGGGGGTCACGCATCAGAACAATTTGTCAATTGAGATTTCTCTTTTTTAATGCGTTAGCATTAGGAGTATGTCAAAGTGGAAAAAAATAATTTTGAGGACGCTTAAGCTTCGCCTTTAAGAGGGGAACGCGATATCAGTCAAAGATCCCTGACTACGGATCAGGCTTCCCGGCAACTGCGGCTTTTTTCGTGGAACTTTGCCTCCGCGCGCGGATGCCGAGGAAGCGAGCGCCATCTGGATGGTATTATTGCAAGCAAGAAACCGCGGCGCACCGCTGTATGAATTGTAGAAACGCTAGAAACCGGATTTGTGTTTGAGTTTCGCCTCCCCCCCCCGTAAGAGAATTACGTTTTCTCGAATACTCAAATTACAACCCGATCACGTCTGTAGGTTGTGGTTAAGTCGTACTTCGCGATTTTGTCTGACGGGTTTTACTTTGTTAAATTAAATTTTGCTCGCTAACGCCTTGCGCCACGCAGAGCGCCTGCGCGGTCGGGGTGGTTCGGGATGATTATTTCCGCCAACGACGCCGGCGCGCCCACGCTGACACCTACGGCGGATTTTCTGCGACATGGGGCCATGTTACCGGCTTCCACATCAAGCACTTTTAACGCGAAAGCGTTAAGAGTGGAACGCGATAGCATTATCGGGCCCCGTTCGCATCGCATTTTTCTTTCTAGTGGGCTTCACTGCAACACAGAACGCGGGAAAGCCAGCTTACAAAGACCAAGCTTACATCGATCTCCTTAAAGTCGGCTTCACTTTTAAACAGAAATGCACTGCTCGGAAAGCGTTTTTCCAGGGGCAATATAAGTCGTCTTATATTAAAATATGAAGGCTCTAGGGCCTTTATTTATTATTTTATTAATTGTTTGCTATTGCCCCGACGCGCGCGCGTGTCTAAAACGCATTAGGCAGGCCAAGTATCAATTTGAACTGCCGAGGATGCGAGCGCCATCTGGATAAGATTTTCGCAAGTAGCCTACCCGAGCGTGCCGCTGTTGGTATGGTAGAAACGCTGGAAAAAGGATTTGTGTTTGATTTTCCTCGTAACAGAATTATGTTTTCTCGTACATTCAAATTACAGTCCAACGCCGCCATGCCTGTTGGTTGTGATTAAGTCATACTTTGCGATTTTTCTGACGGATTTCCCTGTGAGAAATTCAATTTTTGTTCACTAACACCTTGCACCACGTGGAAGCCTGCGCGGTCGGGGTGGTTCGGGATTATTTTCTCCGCCACGGACGCCGACATCCACGCCGATGCCGCATTTTCTGCGACACGGGGCCCTTAACGCTGTCGCGTTAACAGCACCACGCAACTCGCGGAACAACAGCCGGGCGGGTCGCGCGGCCGGGTGACAATGAAAGCCCGCCGCGCAGGCGCGCCCATACACCTGTAAAATAATTGACACCCTTAAAACGAATAAGCGTGTTAAAATTAAACTCCGTAGTATTACGTTTCAAAACCAGGAATATGATTACGAGGCACGCCGTAGTAGGCAGACTCGATCCGGATGAATTTTGACCATCTGGGTTTCTTCAACGTGCACCTGCAGTGCACGGGCGCGCTGCTTTTGCATTTCAGCGCATAACGGTGTGAACCTGTCCGTAACTCACACCCTTGCAACCAAAAAGAGCGTGAGTTGTAGAGAGATTTACACCCTTTTTTCACTTTTAAGGGTGTAAATTATTTCACAGTGGGCAGTGAAGGCCCGTGTGTACTCCGTCGTCGCAGCTATAACGTTCAGAAATCTTACGCCACATGGATCTAGTGGAAAGTCTTTTTTTTTTTTTTGCATTCCCTGTAGCACGTGCTAAAAATATACTCCCTCCCAACAGTGAAGAAAAACAAACACGATCGCACGTGCACTGCTATCGCGCCAAGGTCGACTAGCTCTTTAATTGAGATGATCGTCGCGTTTGTCACATTCCGTATAGCACAGGTGCGTCAGGGCGCTCGCGTGCGCGCCAGTTTCCAAAGACGCAGGAATCGAAATGGGCAATTTTTAGAGCGATTCACTAAACCGCTTCACGACGAAAGATTCGCTTCGCACATAGATGATAAGATGTGCGTTGGATCCACCCATTTTTTTTTTTTTTTATCAGGAACGTCATCGTATACCAGCATACAGTCGAACCTGGATATACCGAATCTGAGGTGGATCACAAAACAAAAAGTTCGATATATAGATAATTCGATATATACAGTAAAAATTTTATACAAAAATGTTCACGGGGATTTTACTGCTGTTCGTTATACACAATAATTCGTTATATGCGAGTTCGATATATCCGAGTTCGACTGCTTAATTCATCGCGGATTTTTCGGCCATGTGATACCTGATAACGACTTTTGATCGAGTCATCGTAGTTGCACTCTGTTTCGTACATGGAAGGCAACGACACGAATGGTACAGGGAGACTTATTTCACCGGTCGCATTCGCGACCAACGAAATACTGCGTCACGCGTGAAAGAAAGATACGGGTACGCATAATGCAGTTTGACAGTAACATTCATAAAATTAAATTCTGGGGTTTCATGTGCCAAACCCACGATTTAATTATGAGCCACGCCGTATAGTGGGGGACTCGGTGTTTATTTTAACCACTTGGGGTTCTTTAATGTGCACTCAACGCACGTTACACGGGTGCTTTTGCATTTCGCCCCCATCTAAATGCGGCCGCCGCGGCCGGGATTCGAACCCGCAACCTCGGGTTTAGCAGCGCAGCACCAACACTACTATGCCACCACGGCGGGTAACATCAAGAGTAAGCTTTAACTCGGGCCCAACTCCGATGCCGCTTATTTAAAAATACGTAAAACTCAGAAATGCTTTTACGAGACAACTTCTGAACCGATTTGAATGAAATTTACAGCACAATTTGTGTTGTAATTTAGAAGACTTGTTGTTGGGCGAGTTGGTACATATTAGCGGACATTCTAAATAATTGTAAATTGTAAATAATTAAAAAGCTAATAAGTGATAGTGTGTTAACTACTTAAATATGTGCTTCTGTTTCTCGTGCAAGTAACGTCCGCCTCTCTGAACAATCCAGCTCAAGGACTAGAATTACGATATCCGCAATATAGGCGATTTTTTGAAAATTCCTCAAAATTTAAAAATGACCATCCCGTATGCGTGCTATGAGCGCCGGCGTTCTACGTTCGGTAAGCGTGCTTTCGTAGTTCCTACAACAAAAGATATGCGCCCGTACTCCTTGTAACCCTTTTCTTTACGTCGTTCACGCGCAACGAAAACACACTATCACCGGGGCTGCACACACACACAAGAAGCACTTGACGTGCGCCGGCCGACGTCCTTCAGCATCACACAATGTACGGAAGGCGCGTCTTATACAAAACAGCGCCCTCCTTTTTTATCTGCCGCAACCAAGGTTTGGCCGAGAAATCACGCCACTCAATGGGTCTGGTTCCATTCCCTTTTGCAGCAGGCCCGAACCAAAGTACCGCATTTCCAGAATTATAGTCCGCACCCGCTGTAGTTAAGGTTCTAAGGGAATAACTTCCATTTCTGAAAAGCTTTCCTTCTTAAAGCGCAGCGTCTAGGCGCCCGTTCATGTGGCGAGCGTCGGCGTCACTGAGCGAACGAGCACAGCGAAGGATGAAAGCGAACGCGGAGCGCAACGGGAGATGATACAGACGGCGATAGCGAAGAGAGCGCGAGGAGAGTGCAGCGCGACCATGAGGCGGAAAGCGGAGGAGGAGGAGGGTATGGCGAAAGCGTGAGAAGAAACGCGTAGCGCGGCGACGATGTATACGAGATGGCGCCAGAGTAGCGCGCGTCGTCTGGGAGGTCTGTATGCGGCGGCTGCTGTGAATCGCGCCCACGCGTCACTTCACGCGCTGCCTCTCGCGATCTCCCGATCAGCGAGGCAGTCGCGCCCCACTTCGTTCCGTTCGCAACGTGCCGCGCGAGACGGATTGTCCGCGCCAGCCAACATATCGCGAAATGAGAACACGTATAGAGCTGCGCTCAAATTTCGCATTAGGGAGTATCGTAATCGTTGGTGACTTTTTTAGATTAGATTAACCGTAACCAGCACCCAGTCGGTAAGGAAAAAAGTATTGGCAAGCAGTAAGACCCTGGGACCTCTATTGGATAGATGTTTTTTTTTTTGCAAAAATCCCCAGAGGGAGATATGACGTTAGTGTCTGTGGCAGCTGCAAGCATGCCGGTTCAGACAGCACGGCAATGATAGCACATCAAGTATAGCCCAAACTTCCGTCCTTCTGGCGTCAAACAGGTTTGTAGACTTTGCAAATGTGCACATTTTCAACAAAATATCACGTTACAAGTGCAACGCGATTAGTAGTGCATTACGCACGCGCGCAGAGTCTTGTTGCATTCTGCGTTGAGAACAGTAGCACTGATGCGAAATTTGGACCAATAAAATGTATATACACACCGTAATAAACAAAGCCACAAGCACGAAGATCAGACAAATCCAAGAATACTAACCATTATTTTCACGGTGTACAGTGCCAGATATTCCTCTAGTAAATTTAGCAGAAGTATGTAAGGTATTATTTATTAAATGCGTGAGCATTTCTGTGCCTACCCAACGAGGAAGCCTGTCCGTCATGTAAGACGATTGCAATGGCTCGTACCCCCGTAAGGCTGAGGATACAAGCGCTCAGCAAAGTCAAGCGAACAGTGCACACACTCGTTAACATCGCCCATACAACACACAGAACAGCATACGTTTCAATAAAGAACAAGCTCAAAACAAGCATCCGAACCATCAATAAGGCATTGCATACCCTCGTCAGCAGTTGTATAGTGGTGCTTTTGCAACAGATTCGCTGGACATCCACATTCGCAGGTTGATAACAACCGATAAGGGTTGATAAGGGTCGGTTCGAGCCCGAGAAGGGTGATAACAACCGATAAGTTTGATATTAAGTGTCGGACGTAGGTAGTCTTATAAGGTTGATAACGACCGATAAAGCTTGATAAGTTTTTATGCTGGTCGGATCAAGTTTGATAAGATTGATAATGACACCGCGCTGGCTGCGTGGAGATGTGTAAGTGGCACAATGCTTTCGCATACTTAGACAACTCCAGTGGAGCTTCTGCGTTATTTATTGATTTAATATACCATCAGGGCCAATATACTACGGAGTGTAGCAGGAAAAAAGTAAAACAGAATATGCACACACACAAAAAAAAGAAGAGCATCAACAACACAACCAAGTAATACACATCACTGGTAATCACAGCTCAAGATACATAATTAATAGTTAGTTTTAAGTGGTAAAAATTCGAGTGATGGCCATGAACGAACGAAAAAAACATGTGAAAACACTAAAAATAAAGTGTCGCATAAAATTTCCTCAGAACGAACGAAAGAATGTAAGAATGCGAAGGTAAAGTCATCATCAATATGAAAGGGACACCAAATATTTTTTTTTTTTCAAACAGGCCCGTAGGAGTTTAATACACATGCCCTCCACATAAAAGTGTTCAACGCTACTAAAAGTTTAACAGCAAAACTTACTGTTATGTGCCAACTTATTCCTACCCGCCGCGGTGGCTCAGTCAGCTACGGCGTTGCGCTGCTGAGCACGAGGTCGCGGGATCGAATCCCGGCCGCGGCGGCCGCATTTCGATGGAGGCGAAACGCAAAAACGCCCATGTGCTTGCGTTGTAGTGCACGTTAAACAACCCTAGGTGGTCAAAATTAATCCGGAGCCCTCCACTACGGCGTGCCTCATAATCAGAAATGGTTTTGGCACGTAAAGCCCCAGAAAGAAGAAGAACCAACTTATTTCAAGATCTGAACCCGTTGACCACGAGTTGTCGCCGTTAAAAAAAAAGATCAATGTTCCCTTTCATGCTGACGACGACTGTTCGAACCACGCTTTATTGCACAGCTCATCATAAAATTTTACTAGGTGATTCCGCAATGTGATATATATAGCACGGTAAAAAAGTTTCAAGCGTGGTGGCGGACTTCGATTTCCGAAGCGTGCCCGCGATCTAACAGTAATTCAATAACGCTGCACCCCACCACAGATATATAACACGCGTCACGCGAAATTTTAGCTCGTAAACATGCGCATAGTATGCGGACTTTTGTCCAGAAGATACGGTACTGCATTTACTTTCACTTATATTTTTTCTTTTATTCAAGACATCGCTCGACATATCATAGATAGTCCGGTACGCGCTCCCAGCAGAATGTCAGATAACGAAGGCGGGTAAACAGAGAGATCCTTTCTCTTTGAGTTCGAGAAGATAAGCGAAGAAAAAAAGCAGCCACACACGTTTTCTTTCGATTCGACGCTCGAAAACAAAACGAGTGCTCACACGTATACTTCCAAACTTCACAACTTCCAAAGTTGTGAAGTTGTAGACACTCCACCGCAGGCATATCGCACGTTAAAGGATGACGCATATACACTGTATACGAAGGTTTGGAAACAGTCGAACCCGGATACCTATATCGAATCTCAAGGGGATCACAAGGAAGTTCGGTATATAGGTAATTCGATATATAAAATAAAGATGTTATACAGTTGAACTCGGATATATCGAACCAACATATAACGAATTATTGTGTATAACGAACAGCAGTAAAATCCACTTGAAAAATTTTATACGAAATTTTTATTTTATATATATTAAGACGGGCCTGGCGCCATCGAGAGTCGGGGGCGTTCACATGAACGCGACAGAAGCGGATCGAGCCGGCTTGTCGCACATGGAATACGCCTGTCGAGTTCGTATAAACGCGCTAGCCGGTTGAGCTGAACGAGCGTCGAGCTGAGCCCGACAGCTTACATACCTAGCCCGACCCGTTCGCAGTATACACGTTAACACGGATGGATCGGGCCCGCCAGCGCCGGGACTTGCGCGGGACAACAGTGACGTGGCTATTTTGTAGCGTTAGCTACACTGGCCTAGCCAAGCCCGTTTCGCGCGGCACATCAAGAGCCGTGCTGCGCATGCGCAAGGATCAGTGATGTCACACGGCTTGCGCACCGGAGCCACCGGAGCCGGCACCTCTCGCGCACTCCGCCGCCGCCGCGCGCGACTCACCGCCGCCGGTCTGCGCATTCCAGAGGAGTGACGTCGTAGCCGTGGTAGACGCACTGGCGCCGGCGCGCGCTCGCTGTGCAGTCGCCGTCTGACACTGCGCTGGAGCCGCTGCGCTTCTGACTGGCGTTTGCCAGTGTGGTATGGGCGTCTTGCGCTGGAGTTTGAGGTATAGTAGCGGCGCCTGGTGGCGGAGAAAAACGTCATCTGGGTAGTACCAGCTTGGATAGTATTGAGCCCTGGCTGTGGCGAAGCACGTTTCTAGCCCGCGTTTTGCGTGGATTCGCACTTTTTTCTGCCCTGTTACGAGTGCGAAAAGGCTCGTCACTTCTCACAGACCATGGCAACCAGGCTGCGAGCTGGCCGCAGCCTATAGTTTTACGAAAACGGACTCTCCGTGTGCCGTGGGACGTAATGCTGGAAGCAGAAGACATCGGCAACGCCGATCCGGAGAGACCTAGCTCAGCCTCGAAAAAGCGTCACCGTCGTTACTGCTGCGTCGTGGGCTGCCATGAACAAGAAGGCCTGAACCCCAACATCAGATTCTACCGTTTTCCTTCAAGGCCTCACGCTGCGGAGCGTCGGGCGCGCTGGATAACTGCAGTTCGTCGCGCTGGGTAAGCGAAATGGAAGACCGACATAGCAGCAGGCATGGCTGGTGACTCACGATTCGAGACCCGGCCACAGCGACAATTAACAATTCGACCGGTGCGAAGTGGTGAAGTGACCAGGTGTGCAAATGACCACAAATGGTCGGGCTGATTCGGTGATAATTCACTACCCCACTACGAGCAGCACAGGCTAGAGAGTTGAATGTGCTCATCCTTGACCTCAAGCCAGCACGTTGAGGCAGCACAGCAAGGTAGTATTGATTACAGCACATCGATGTTAGAGCGCTGTCATTAAAAGCTACATCAAGCGAGCAGTGCACGAGCACGCGCTGCAGCGCGATTCGCACGTACGTACGTTACTGCGAGCTTATATACATTGCATCAGTTATTTATCAATTGCTAGACAGATGGCCGCTACTACAGCGCAGGCATAACTACTTGTCTAGCGGCATGCAGTCAAAAAAATTGCAGGAGTACCGCGCCGTTTCGCGGCATGTCGAAAGACCGCTGCCATCGCGGCGCGTACGATCGTGCGCTCGAGCAGTTCCGTACACATGTCTGCTTATCGCTGCTGTGAATTCATTTATAGAAAGCATTTCCTTGCGCCTGAATCTAGCAGCGTGCAAACCTTACCTGAAGTTCAACTTCGCACGTGCGTGACTCGCTTCACTTGAGATTGACACGTACCGCGCGAAAACTTCGCCGCTTATTTCTTGAACGGCGTCGCGTTGCATAATTTCCTGCTTTCTTGCCGATATTCGCTGCAAGCCGTGGTATAACACAGCCGAAAGTGGCTGTGTTATACCACGTTCATACCAACGTTCTTCACGAAGCAGACGACCGAGCTTGGTACTACCCAGTTTCGGATTGAGGGCGCTTTTTAGCACCATTTTTGCAGCGCCCCCTGGGCAACGCAAGAGCCCCATAGCCATGGAGAAGGAGAGCGCAAATGCTGCTCAACAGCGCAGAAGAACGGAGAAGCTTGACTCATCGGATCCCGAAGTAGTTGCCTGGCAATTAGCGGTTGAGCGTAGGAGACAACCAGGAAAGCTAAGAATAATCAGCTGAACCTTTGCTAACGCTACGTATATCCTGGCATAGCCGAGCTAAGCCACTGCAACGTTTTTTTTTTTTTTTTTTTTTTGCGCCGGCAAAGGGAATAGTATCAGGACAAGGCACCGTGCAGTACAACCTTATCGTAGCGATAAGGCCCATGATAAAGAGCATGTTGCAGACGGCAGCGTGCGAACCAGAAGCCCAGTTTTAACGCGTTAATAGAGTTGTATAATTGGGTCCCCAAGCCGCTTGGGGACCCATATAGCGGGCCACAAGTGCGCATGCGCAGAACCTAAACCATCCTTTGGTTCTTGCGTTCGCGTTGACCCAAGACCCAAAAATCGAAAACTATAGCGTGGGTTCCCAAACCGTCTTGGGTCTTAAAACATCATACTTAATTCGTAGTACTAACACAGTGATTACGTTTATTACATTTTACTGTTTGCCCTTCTTGCTAAAAAAATGCATTCTGTTCATTTTCACTTGTAAGAAAAACCTTTGCCTTCTTTTTTGCATTCAAGCACTTTTTTTTATTTTCCCCACTGCGGCGTCCCGAGCGCTCGACCCAACGCTGTCTGCGTTCGACCCAATTCTCAAACTCTGCTGCTCCTATAAACCCAAGAGCACCCTACCCAACGCGGCTTGGAGACCCAGAGTCTTGGGGCCCCAATTATAACGCTATCTAAATGTATCGGCTCGACGCTGCGCGTGTGCCGTCGTTGTCCAGACCAAGGAGGTTCTTTAAAAAAAAGATCACCACCCCTTCCACTCCGTGAAGATGGTCGAACAGCGAAGCTGTGTTAGTTACAGTGTTACAGCGCCTCTCCCCTCCTCTGTTGGTCACGTGACCTGCCCTTCCCCCGGCGCGGCTCTCTTCCTCTCCTGGTCACGTGACCTGCGTGACGCCGGACAGACGGCGAAGGGTCGACTAATAACAGCTCCCCTGTTGAAATTGCTGGAGTGGCAGCCCCCGCTGTTTCTTACCAGCACAGGTGAAGCCAGAGTTTACATATACTCTGAAAGCGGGCCACGACAACTGAAATCCGATCACAGTTCACTTGCTGTTAGTCGCTTACTATAAATGCTATAGGCTATTTAGAAAACACAAGCTAGCAGTTTCTGGCTAAAATATTACCTTTGGCTGTGCGCTAATATCACGATGTGCCGTAAAATTTGAGAAGATAGTTTAAGCTTTCTTCTCAGTAACCAGTAACAGAAAGATAGATGTCGAACAATATCTATACGGCAAAATTAACCGTCTTACAGAAAGCACGGGATGGGAAGCAAACGCTTCGCATATTATCCGCTATTCGCTAACGTTGCTTCGTGCCCATGGTAAAATGGCGGCGGTCCGGCTTCACTTTGGAGACGTCATCTCCACTCCAGCAATCTTTTTTTTTTTTAAACCTCCTTGGTCCACATCCGCCGGAAATGAGTTCACGCGCACTTGTACGGCTGATTTGCCGTACAGTGCGCATCAAAATCAATCTCCAGGATGACACGAGCGAAATTGATCTCCAGGGTGGCACCTGTTTCGAGATATTTCCCGAAGTGTGGGACGAAACACATGGGCGTTCCAGTTACTTTTGTGCTTCAATGCATAAAAGAGCGTTTTGTTCAAAAAACAAAAGTGGAACAACAGTGCATTTTTACGGCGAGTTTGGTGGTTCATATCTATGAACTGGTGTAGTCAGCCTGGAGATTCGTTTCAAGTGGATACGTCTTGCAAACTCACCGGCTACAAATTGGCAAATTGCAATATATGCCGTAAATGCGATTTAGCGGTAAATGCGCAAGAATTAACGTCGCTCCTCTTTTGAGGTCCCGGATACACGATTTATAAACCGCGTTCACCCCATCCCGAAGTGTTTGTTCAGGAGCTCACTCGACACGCCGTCCCGTCTCTTCGAGGAGCAAAATGCAACCGACGGTGATCCGCAGCAGACCAGTGTCAGTTGAGACCCGTATTTTTTGTTACCGAAAAGGCAGCTGCACGGGAAACACGCACACAGGAAAGACGAGAAGGATAACAAACACCCCTGTGCTTTGTGCGCATGCGCCTATCTTTCCCTACGCGTGAACCCCTACAAACTTATAGCTCAGGTTTCTCTCGCCCCGCATTTTGTAACGTATTATTTGACTTTGTATTCTGAGGTATACGAGATACGCCGTAGTGCGAGTGTGGGAGAGGGGAGGGGGAGGGGGTCCGAATTAAATTAAACACCTCAGGTCTTCGCAGCCGAGAGTCTCGCGCGAAATCTCGTCTGGTCGGGAAGAATATCATGGCGAAAAAAATAAAAAAAAAATGTCACAGTTTCGCCCTAAGGGCGAAGCAATGAATGCGATAGCAACACAGCAATGTCATACGAAGTAAGGTGAGCGGCTTTGGTAGCAACAACACGCAGAACTGTTGTCGACGCCATCGGCGTTTTGCCCGCGTTAGCTCAAAATGCGTGCGGCGTTGGTGACTGTTGCTGGAGCCTCTGATATAAATAGGCACTTGGTGCCGCAGCTAAACGTCGCCTCTCTTCCCTCCCCCTCCCCCACGGCCTCTCGCGCGTCCGAAGAAGGCGCGTTTGCTCTACATATATGGTGATTGTAAAGGAGAAAAGAGACGCCTACTTCTGCAGCCCTTAAGCGAGCACGGCGCAGAACGCGCGTTTGTTCTCCGCCGTGCGTTCACTCCCCGTGAAAGACGCGCCCCTCGCGCCCTTTCACTCGCACATACAGCGTTCGGCGCGCGGCGACGTTTTCATCTCCAAATGACGTCATACGGAACCTCACGGCGACGGCGACGGCGACGGCGACGGCGACGCCGACGGCGACGGCGACGCCGACGGCAGAAATCTGCTTTTGAGTGTCCATATAATTGCTATCGCAATAATAAAACAGACTCCGACCAAGGTGAGAACGAAAAAGCATATTTAAAAACGACGTTTCGGTAACCACACCGCGAAGCCTTCTTCACAGTGTCGTTTTTCAATGTGTATATTTGCACGCGTCGACATTTTTCCGAAGCGAAATCAGTCAAATTGTTGGGTTTAACGTCCACAAACTGCACAGCGGGTCATGGGGGTCCATTCTGACCACCTGGCGTTCCTTGATGCGTGCGCACAAGGCACGGTACACGGGCGTTCTTAATGCGGTCGGGGTGGAACCCGCGACCTCGAGCGAGCTCAGCAGCGCAACGCTATAGAGTCATTGAGCTGCCTAAGGGATGAAACCAACCCGATCAGGACAATGCGCTCTGTTCTCTACTCGGCGACTCCGTTTATCGAAACGCGGCCCTTTCTCCAAGCTCTATATACAACATATGCCGTTCTGCTCAATCCTCGAGCCGTTTCGTCTATCGAGCGTCTTTGGTTTCACCCTTGCGAAGACAGCTAGGATCCTGCGAGATGGAAGTATGACGTCACAAACCCAAACTATATATATATATATATATATATATATATATATATATACACACACACAAGAGCGGGGTACTTGGTCTGGAGGCGACTGCACGTTCTCGAAATAGGTGGTGAACAGTGGGCCAACCAGAGAAGCCTCAGGTTGGATTAAACGTTTTCACCGGGGGACTAATTGCCCGCGCGATCACTTTATATAATTGCTCCCATCTTCCTGCGACACCCTTGCCTGGTTTAAAGCAACGCTTTGGTGAATTCTACTGGCAGCAGCGGAGCAAGCTTTCTTTTTCCGTTTTGCTCCGCAGTGAAAAAATTCACATTCCACTGACGGAGCAGGTTGACGTGTTCCGGTCGTCAGGTATTGGGCGAGTTTGGTACGTTTAAATCCATGACGGCAGCTTTGTTTTGCGCGCAAGCTAGGAGACAACAACGCGCGTCTCACGTGTTGTCTCCTAGTTTGTGCGTAAAAACCTGCCGTCATGGATCTTACTCCAATCGTTCGGAATCAACTCGCTCCGCCCGTTTCTCCGAGCGACAGGCGGAGCCGGTCGGAGCGCCCTCTCGCTCCACCGTCGAGGCACGGATTCGGCCGGAACTTCAAAAGGCGTCTCTCACGTCACTTCCGCCTATGCTGAGAGGCGCGGGAGGGGTCGGGAGGAGTCTGGTTTTGGTTGTACAGTGGAATCTCGCTGATACACTCTTCACGAGAACCGGAAAATAAAACGTATCACCCGAAAATAATCATATATAAGAAAATCGTATATAAGAAACAACGTATTATCCCGAAAAACGTACTACACAGAATCGTATCAACGAGATTCCACTGTGCAGGGTGGCGGTGGAGCCGGTAGTGCGCGGTATAGTTCAAAACGTCGCCGTGTCCTCACAGCGTTCTGTCGATTCTTGCGAATTCCAACGCCCATGCCAAACATGCAGGACACGACACACGCTTTACAGACAGCGACTTCACTAACCATAAGCTGCTGGGAACGCACCGAACGGAAGTGAGACCCCATTTCCGGAACAGGTTGCTCGCGATGGCTTCCGCTTTTATCGGGCGCGGATTTCCACCGTAATAGTCGAACCCGGATATACCGAACCCACATATATTGTGCATGTGGAACAGCTGTAAAATCCCGTTGAAAATTTCTGTATAAAACTTTTATGTTATATATCAAATTAGCTATATATCGAAATTTTGTGCGATCCCCTTCAGATTCGATATATCCGGGTTCTATAGATATTGTATTCGGATTAGCAAAACACGAGTCATCGCTCAAGGATTCGGGCGTCTACCTGTGGAATCCATCTCTAGTGTAGTGTCACAGACTACATTTGGCGACAGCCTGAGGACGTAGTTATAGCTGCGTCCACAAAGCGGCTCCTGCCCTGCCCTTTGTGTCTCTCCGCGCTCCAAGCACCCGTACCGTGTTTACTCTTTTTCGGCGCGCACTCTTTTTTTTTTTTTCGGAAATACAAATCACTAAGATATGATAAGCACGTGTTACAATCGAGTACGAAGGCAAAACTTCAGTATGTGGTGTCCTAATACCCCCTTATTCCCACCCGTATATCGAATCCCCCACGTTCTGTTATGACACGTGACATGACAAATGACACACGTGACACCATTTTGTCATGTTATCATGCTTGCGTCAAAACCAGCTGTATCGTTTGTTTATTGCAAATTTTTTATTACTATTGTATTTTTGTAAACCACCCTGCTAAAATCCCCCAAGAGGGGATTGCATCACGCCAAATAAATTTTTTAAACAAGGAGGCATCGGAGAGCGACGCTCAGTCCACCGTGGTTCGCATGCAATTTTTTTAAAGTGGCAACAAGTCGATATTTCTCTCTTACCATCAAAATCTGTTGAGGACACTATCCGGAGTATCGAAATTTGCATTTCTTTTTTTCTTCTTTCTGGTGTACAAAAAGCGGGCTGCGCTTTCGAATCGAGTAAATACGGCAGTTCTCAGGAGACGCCGACACTAAAAGGAGTTCGCCTTCGCAGTGACGTCACGGAAAGGAGCGACCGTAATTGGCTGGCGCATCTATAAAACTTCTCTTTTTTTTTAATAGGACAGCGCTGCGATCGCATACGCATTTTCCGGATTTCGGTCACAATATCGAGCGTTGTCTCCATAGCAAACGGTGGCGCTTCCTTGCTGGATGAACCAGGTGCAAACTTATAGGGCAGCACCGAGACCACCCTCCTCCTAAATATAACCTTATATTTATCTTTAAAGAATACCGCGTAACCACAAACGTGGACTAGTAGCGACATCTTGGAATACTTTGTGAACCCATAAAAAGTTAGAAACATAGTGCAACATGGGTAATTTCGCTGAAGGAACATGTAAGCCATGTAAGGTCTTTTGGGCCCCGTCAAGCTACTATCGTAGCTTTTAGCCCAAAATGACCATCCAGTTTCTGTTTCTTTTACTGGAAAATAAAATAAAAAAGAAAAAGAAAGAAAAAGATTTCGTCGAAATAAGAATAAAGGACTGTTGAGGATTACATAGCTGTCAACACTTTGTAACAGTAGTATTCTTAAAGATTGTTTTAAGCAGTGGTCTTCTAATGTTTTTACGCAGTTCATTCTGCAATGTCAAAAACAGTAGAAGGAACCTAGGGATTTTTACATCTGAAGGTGCTAACACAGATAAAAGGAGAAAAGACGCATACAGCACTAACTTATAAAATTACTTATTTTGAAGAACTGCTCACATAAATGTGAAAATATGCAGGAACAAAAGTGACAGTAACAAGAAAACTTGAAGAAAAAAAATACTCCATCTACTTTGCATATGTAAATGAGCGCTTTCCCTAAATGAATCGATGCTGGAGGTCAGTGCTGCATGCAAGTTCAGGGGGAGGTGTGCGAGTTCCAGTGGAAGGCATTAGACTAACGACACACTACATGCCCTAATTCATTTTGACCTACATCTACCTTCGTGGTTGTAAACAGTGCACAATGGCGTGCGTTTACCTCTTACTGCACGAATTTTTATTTTCTTGCAAAGAAAATTTGACAAACCCATGTTTAGGCCAGGTATGCCTAAACAAACGTCACTTTTCCTAAGCAATGCTTGGCTGCGATTTTATGAGATAATGTTTGGGCGTGTTATATACGATACAGCATGCAGGTAAATGTATATTTTATGGCCATGCAGAAAGGCATTTCAGTGGCACAAAACTTGCAAAACATATCAGAACCATTGAAAAAAAAACTTGAAACAAAGCTCTAAAAAAATGGAGTGCATTTATTGCAGCTCCAGCTTGCACAAGTTTCTTTACAATTAGATGACGTCATCCTTCATTGACTAATTGATGGCTTGAACATCTGGGCTGGATCACGTACAGATTTTGGTTCTGGGCCATTTTTTGCTTTGCGTATTTTTTAGGAATTTGACACAAGCCAAAAGAAAACATTTTTGTTCTTCCTCCAAGAGTTACTGGTTGCTGCAGTTACTATTAGCTCTTGTAACACAACAGGAACCACACTATCTTAGTTGTAATTACTGCTGGCATTTTCATTTTCTGACCTATTCGTCACCAATAATGGGCCTAAGAGAGAGTATAGCACATATAAACATTAGGTTTTGCCATCAATTCTGTTGTTTTGGAAGAAAACAAATATGTGCTCTCCTCCCAAGAACACATAACTGCATTGCTGTATCGTATACAATTAGCCTCACAGAGTCTCCCTAATGTCTTTCTCGTTCAAAACACTACAGTAGGCTGATAAACAGTTAATAAACAGGGTGGTAATCCTCGGGTGCCGATATGAAGAGTATAAATTATGAAAAATACCCTGCTTATTTACGAACGTTTTGCATGCTTCCTAGCTATGGCCACACATTTTTTAAAGAAAGAATAACTAAAAAGTTATTTCTAGCACCAAATATCACTATGTATTTCATTGCAAGAGAGGACATTGATTCAAGGTAAATATGCAGATTTGTTTTTCTTGTTGATACTATTATGCTAGATGAAGTTGTTTTATGCGTATGATGTATGATACACCATGCACTAAGGGGTTAACAAAAACACTTATTGGTCAATTGTGAAGCATTGGGTTCAATTTTTGTTTATAGAAGTCAGACTTGGCAACCTTAGAATTCAAAAAACACAACAGTGAAGGGCAAAAAATACTAAGATTCATTGAAAATGCTAAAGATTATTTTATTATTCAACATGTTTACTGTTTATTAAATATTCTCAGCCTTTTCCCTGCAGAGACGCTGTGCTGCAGGCAAGCAAAAATGCTTGTGAAGTTTACTAATGCGACATTCACATAATGGCTGTCTAAGACTCAGTTTCCGTCATGCATTGGCTCTATCAGTTCATGTCGCTGCTGCACAGGTATTGGAAAAATTCCCTCAGCAACTGTACTTGCCTTTTTTTTTTCAAGTGTTATTGCCCTAAACTATAATACGCAAATAAAAATCATGAAATAGTTGTATCAACAGGACAATCGTAAACGAGTGCTAAAAGCTGTGTATGTTACAATAACATTGTAAGAGTTAGCAATTATCAAAAGTACTACCGACTCCCTCAGGCTTTCTTTTGATCAAGTGCTAAAACTAAGCTTCGCTCTGAACGTACCACACAATTCACTTTGCATCTAGCTCACCATCACCGAATGTTCACCCCTGTTTATACTATCGCTGACTCCGCTACACTGCTACAGCTTATCTAATCTTGTCAACAGTGACCGTAATCTTTACTCGCGTGTGCATTCTACAAATGGCTGACCACTGCAGTGGCAATCATCAGAAGGCAAGCATTATCAGAAGCTGGTACTTTGGGCACTTGACACGACGGCAAAAACAGGCACGACTGCTGTTCAGGACTATCTCCAATGCGCTGGAGTGGACTCGAGGCTTGAGTGGAAACCCCTGTACTATTATCGTATACACTTCCCCGCACAAAAGTATACGGACCAGGGATTCCGCGATAAAGCCGATTTTCTGCTCAGCCTGTGAATGTAACTTGAAATTGAGGACTGCACTCCAAACTTGACATTGCGTACTTTTCAGTGCACACGCCAATTTCAGATCCGTCTGAATTATGAAGAAATTAGGTTTTCTTGGCAAGTCTGTGGTCCATACACTTTTGCTCACGGATGTACATATCACCTTCCCCTTTCCTCATCATCAGTTTTCATAACTCTTTTTGTCTCGTTTCTTTCTTCACCTGCGCAGTGCAGCAGTGCAGAACATGCTCGCCTACTGCCGACCTTTCTGCCTTTCGTATGATAAATTCTCTCCCTCTCTGCACACAGATGTTAACGCATTGGGCATGCCCAAATGCTATTCTGCCACCAAGGTAAAATATAACTCACAAAGTTTTTTTCACTACTTCCCTTGCTTCAATGTCTGTATGTACGTCAATGTGAGAGAGTCAGCTGGCTGGTTATGCATTATCAAGCAGGAGAAATGGTAAGAATGCAAGCAAAGTAAAGGCGCATAAAGAGACAACACACTACCCTGTCATTTTTTTACGGACAGTGCTGCGGGCCATCTTTTTATGCGCCTTCCTTAAATGTGCTGAAACTAAATCATCAGTACATTTATTTTTATATGCCTGCAAGAAGTACTCTCTCGATAAATCATCGGAAGAGTAGCATTAATTTGCAATTCCAACGCTTGTTTTGCATCGAACATCTTCTGCTGCTTCTGTTGTATTTTGAATGTGTCTGTTTGTAAGATCTCCAACCAAAGCTAATATTCACACTAACCCATTTGGTTTTAGATTACGCTCCTTAGAAGATAATTATTTATAATTAGAAGCTGGTGTATAGAAGTTCGTTTTATCAATTACATTGGCTTTTTGTGCAATAATTTCATGCGGTTTACACTGTAAGCTTGTAGCTGCAAAAGTTTTAGACTTACACTAACTAATGCAAACTATTCTTTGTTTATAGCATATTCTTGTAGCTTTTTTTTTTAACTTTGTATTCTTGCATTCTCCCTAACTATTCTACAACATGAAATGTTCGCGGAATTGTACTACCATGCCGTAATTTTCACATAACACATATGTTCTGTTTTAGGAGCTCCCCTGACAGTTTCACAACTCTGTGGCCTTCAAATGCAATTACAGCATCGTTTTATCCTCTTACGATCTATGTACACGAGAAATCAATAAAACTGAACCTTTACTTCGTACTCATCCTTAGCCCTGCTCCCACCTGTCTGAACAAATGTACAATGGAGAACCATGCTCGTGCCTGAATGTGCAGTAGTCTCCAAAGCACAAAATGCCTTCCATGCTGCGGCCGTGACAACAGTCATTGTCCCAAACAATCGCCACTTGACTTGTACTTCAATTATCACAACAGTGACAGTAGACTAGACATGTGCATTGGCTGCAATTTCATGGCCTGGCAAGGCCTGGGCACAAGTCTAGCAGAAGGCGAGCCAGCCCGACCCAATGATAGACTGAGAACAGTACTGAGAACAGCACGGATATTGCCTAACGTATCAGACTCGCCGCTCAGCCCCGCAACGGCACTGCACCATGCCTGCCCCCAGCTATGCAGTAGTATCTATAACACTACTGCGTATGCATGGATGTGACTCAAGTTTCAATGCATTACACATTCACTAACACTGTCAGCAATGCCTTCAACTGTACCTTGGCGCAAGACAGGCATGAGGGTCTACGGGTTATCTGTTGTTCCTTCTGGAAATGGCAGCGCTATCAAGAATTTCAGGCCCAAATCAGGTTCAAATGCTGGCCTGGCCCACCCAATGAATTCCACCTATCAGCCCAAGCCCCCAAGCCCGGGCAGAACTAAATATTATCCGGGGCTGACCGAGCCTTCAAGCCACATCCAGGTCCGTGCACACCTTGACGGCAGACATTACTGATTATCAAAACCGAGCGTTATTACACCGCAGAGCGCATGGACCCAAAGGAAAGTCTGAACAGTGGTATAGTGCTACTCCTTGTACTCTGCTGGTAGGCATTGTGCACACTGCTGAAATTCTGGCCATGTTAATTAAACAGACACTAACGAAGAATGTTATGAAGGATTACTCCATTAAATTCTGGAATACCAGGAGTGTCAGTCTCACCATGTGATCTGGAGTCCCACGGTAAACCAGAAAATAAAGTTTTCACGCAAGCTCCTCATGACGCCATGCGATTTGAATAATGCCTGCTTTGGAACAGTTAGTAGCTTCCCAGTAAGTAAGTATTGCAGGGACACAACCTAGTGAGTTTTGAGAACTTGTAAATAAAAAAAAAAAAATGGCCTGAGCATATGGAATGCTTTGAAATCAGTGACGTCTAGCCAAACGATCCTTCAAGTGCAACATCGCACGCAAAAGGCTGCTTCTTGCACGTTTACTAGAATTGCTCAGGTAACATAGCTTGAGATGCTTTCTTTTTAGTGGTGCACTTTCTTGGGAAAGAATACACTGGAAATCTATTGAAAAAATTCAAGACTGCAGGTAATAACCATTTGTTTCCCCTCTAAATGGCTTAAGTATTTCAGTGAGTGGAGGGTAGAAACAATAACACAGCTGTCACCACTTAACTCTGTATAAATTTTGGTTTGAGCTTTTTCCAGCTTTTGCCATGCAAGACTGCACTTAGCTACAATGTTTGTCTGCTCAGGAGTAATTGCAATCTTGCAACCAACCGACTAAAACTTATGGCATTGAGGATGCAGAATAAGGGTTAGTTCTGTCCCCTTCTTGTTCTCGCCTTAATTTCTTCCACAACATAACTTTAATAACAAGAACTCAAAACTAGCCACACTTTGTTTCGGTTAGCATCGCTGCTTGGTCAAAGCCTTTATATCTATTCAACTATTCGCCTAAAGGTTCTTTCAAGCTTGGCTCAGGGAAGCAATAAACGAAACATTAGTCATACACATATACACTGCTTTACCAGAAGAGACTTGGCCTGTGCAGAATGAAACACACAAAAAACACGGCCACACAATAACAGAGAGCTGTAAGGGTATATGCACGTTTATGTTGGCAGCACAAATTTTTGAAGCATGGTTCGCTCTAGATGTGTTGAATTGACCTCTCGGTGAGCTACGATCTACAGCCTTAGCCAAAATTATATAGGCCACTCTGCGCCTTCGTCATATGTGTCGCTCAGCTGTATGCTGCAGTCCCCGTGGAGCTCCTAACACTCCAGACCTCTAAATTGTAAGTACGAGAGTTCTTTTGATTCATCAGAGCATTGGAACTTATGGAATACCAAAGAGATTCTCTTAAACAGCCTGTAGTCAGCCTGGCGGTCACATACAACGTAGCTTGTATAGTTTTGATGAAGAGTGTACAATCTAGCACTTCAAGATCAAAGCCCATACATGTATATCGATACTTCAATTTTCACACTACCACTGGCGACACTCATTGAGCCCGATTTGCAGTGAACATTCTCTTGAGTATTAATGGTATTAGGAGGAGCAGGACCGATGTCAAGCGTGCTTAATACCTGCCCTCTCTCATGCGGGCAGTTGTTTTCGCCGAAGATTAGCTGCACCTCACTTTTGGAGCACAATCGAAGCAGGCTTGAGTACAACAGAACTGCAGTCAAACATACCTGAGACATGACGTCTGCGGCAACACTCAATCTGTACTGACTCAAGCATGTTCATAAGTGTTCATGCAAAAGCAGTATAAATGTGACTGTGTAGCCAGTGTTCGACGTGCAATGAACAACAAGTTCAATAGGCACTGGCTCAGATGAAATCGAAAGCGTGATGTCACTGCCACACTGGTAGTTTCAGCCATCACTAAACTCAATTTGCATCTGTTTGGGCACAATTGTAGTAAGATCGAAGTCAAGTGACTTGATATTGTTAGGGGTGGTTTGTGCCAAGCAGCGGTGTTGCCAGAAATTTTTTCCGCCGTCCTCATAACAATAGTGGCGCGCAGCAACACTCGATCTGCACGGACATCGATCTGTACTGAATCAAGCTCACTCAAAAGTGTCTGTGCAACAAAGTGAGACCCCCTCAAAGCAGTCAGGGGACGCTGCGTGTTTCACAACAGTCCAGTCGACAGCTAGAACATAAGTAATCTAGGACAGTAATCTTGAAAGAATACGAGACAGTAATATGCTGCCCATTTTCCAGCGATGCAATGCTGTACTTATGGCAAAGAATAGTAGTATCTGGTAATGCCGGCTAGTAAATTGGCCCACATTCTAGCCCAGTAGGCAAGTTTACCAGCAGACCCGGCAAACAGTAGCATGCGGCCTGTTTCGCATACATGCAAGTCCATACTTGCCACAAAAAAGAAAAACTTTACCCGCAAGCTCACTGTCATTGTAGTGTGTGTCAGGGAAAATAGCATATTGGCACTGGAAGCAATCCAGTACCAGTGAGAAACAAACTACATAAACAACAAGCTCCTTGCACAGCAAGGTCTGTGGCCAAATTTTGCAAACATATAGTGTGTTAAGTACACATTTTAGATCTGTTTGCACACAATGCTGTGCCAGTCATTGGTATGGCACACGAATATGATTTCCGCAGGGGGCTGAATGCATGCAGAACCAAGTGTAGCGCGCGCGACAGGGTTGCAACTATGAGCGTTCCTTATTAATACGAAAGCATTATATGTCCCATGAGGCAAAAAAACTGGCGTTGTAGGCAACGAGTGGTACCAAAAGATCATCACCATCAGTGACGTTATTAGCATCTTGTGTGACGTCAGTAGTAATACCGAATTAAAGTTAGAACAAGTTAGAGTAAGGTGACTTAAGGCGGAGTAAAGTGATCTAAGGTGAAGTAAAGTGAATGAAGGTGAATTAAAGTGCATTAAGGTTGGTACAAATTAGAGCAAGGTGGATTAAGGTTGGTACAAATTAGTATAAAGTGGATTAAGGTGAATTTTGCGAAACTAGCGTGCCGGGACAACAAGAAACGGGGGGAAGGGCCCATGCAAACGCTTGTATGTGTTTTCCCCTCTTCATTTCATCATCGCCCCAGCGTTCTAGTTCCACGATTATCAATTGCCACTAGCTCAACTATCCATCCTACCGCTAGACCGAGTCTACTAGGTGTTCAGACACAACTACGTGCGCACTATACCTGTGAACACTGCAGGCGGTTGTCCGTCGGCGGCCGGCACGAAGTAACAGATGTGGCCCGACGTGTGGCAGGGCGTGAACAAGCACCGCACGGTCAGCTTGCCGACCTGCAGCTCCTGGTTGTCGGTGACGCGCTGCGTGAGACGTGGTACGCGATCGTCTCCGCCGAACACGCGTAGCTTGGGCGACAGCTCGATCAGCTTCTCGTTGCCGCCCGAGTGATCCCAGTGGTGGTGCGTCGTGAGTACCGTGGTGAGGCGGACGTCGAGCTTTTTCACCTCGTCGAGAACCTTGACCGGCTCCACTGGATCGACGACGGCCGCCTCACGGCTCGCGTCGTCGATCAGCAGATACATGTAGTTGTCCTCGAGCGCGTTCAGCACTTTGATCTGCATCGTGCGTTGGCCTGGCCGCAGTACCTGCGCAGTCCGCGGGCGGCCAGCTGTAGGAACGGTACTAAACTAGCGACGCAATGGTTAGTACTACTGCACTATCATACGAGTACACCGGCGACAGCAAACCGACCGACCCAGGCGCGAGGCAATCGCACTTCGAAATTAGATAAACAAAGGGCAATGAAACGACGAAAGTTTCTCACGTGAAGACGCTGGAGAAAACGGCTACAGCAGGCTGCAACGAACTTGCTTTTGGTGAGAACGGCGACTGACATGTAGCAGGGGAGAAAAAACCTTGAAAAACAGATAACAACATAAACAGGCTACCAGCCGACAAGTGTGGCAGGGGGGCGTGACGTCATGCCGACAACTCGGTCCAGGCATGAGTAGTTCGTTCAACTTTCATTTTTGCAGCCTATTTTATTAGCTGCGGTAAGCGCTACGACGGCTTTCAGTACTGGCCTGAGCCTCAGGTGTGCTGAAACATGCGGTAAAGCGTCGCGGGCACTGCTTCCTCAAAGCCGCAATCAATGGCCTCAGAGATTGCGTCCCGCTGTTGCGCCATCGTTTGTTGCGGCGGTTGGCGGTAGTAGTCACTACTGCATCTCGGAGGCCATGCATACGGGTTCGTCTGCTTCATTCTTCCCACGGAGAGCTATAAAATCTACCAAAAAGATGAACTTTCGCATTTCACGAGGCCTAAAACGCAGTGTTATGTTCATTTGGAGGCTGCATCATTGCGCATGAGTGGACTCGGCAGAAAGATAACTTTTCAGCAGTACCCTCAGATTTCCCTATTCAGATACATGTAAAACGCATAAATATTCGCATTCGACAACCGCTGTACCGATTTGAATTAGATTTGTTGCATATAAGTATGCGAAGCGGATTCTTGACTTAGGGCATTACTTACTTTTAAAAGATTGTCCAAAATTAGTGAGTTCAAAATAACTGTAGCTGAAAGCTTGCAAGTTCGTGACTCAGCTGCAAATTTATATCCAGTTATGTAAACGTAAATTCTTGTATGGCTCCAGCCACCGTAAAACTTGTGTAGGGGTTTTGCAGAAGTCCTACTCAAATTAAGCCGTTTATTTCATAGCGGTGTATAATACACTATAATTTTGTCCACTTTACATGTCTTCTGTGACATCGTTTTTGAGTTGACGTATTTGTAATCTTCATATATCCCTCACTTTTATCTTTCGTACTTTTTTTTTACATTTTTCACCAGTTTTCAATTTAAAAACAATTGAAGGCTCGCCTAAACAAAGAATCTACTGCTCACATGTTTGGCCGGTATACATATTCAAATCGTGGTTTCGGCACGTAAAACCGAACAGTTTCATTTAGCGTCAATTTTACGACGCGTTGGGCACGGTTAATCATAGTCTCCATATGCCCAAAATCTTCTCCATAAAAGGAGCGAGAGTCCAGACTACAGTCGAACGCCTTTATAACGAAGTGCAATTGGGACCTCCAAAATAATTCGCTATTACAACACTTCGTTGTAAAGGTTGCGCACCCGCACCACTCACAAAAGAGCCAGGAGAGAGTTGGAATACTTCATTATACAGTTCATTTCTTTGTGTCGGCGTCTGATATATATATATTTGAAGTGTCCCTCGCTCTGTCGCGTACACTGAGGGCACGCGCTGAGTATGCGAGACCTGGAGAACGAGAACTATGAGATGCCACAAGGGCCCGCGCACGAAGGGAGCAAGTTCGCTGTTCTATATATAGGGCTGTATACATTGTTAGCACTGACTGGTTTTACGGGACGCTCACGAAGCACAACGTCGTCGCAGACAGGGATATAAAATTTGTTAAAAAGAAAACAGAAAAACTCACCTGTGTTCCACTTGCACGCAGCCGTGGTGTCGAAAGTGCGCATGCGTACGTGTAGGGCTGTAGGTATACTGTTGCTGTGTGCAGGTATACGCTCGATGCACGGCGGATACTCTCGCTTGTGGCAGCTGCACAGATGTCGCGTCAAAACAAAGTTACTGTCCCATATTGCCTTTTGTTACAACGTAAAGGAAACACAACGAAATATGAAAACGCAGACTTATTTTTGCCTACGCCTGTACAACGTTGGGAAAGAAAAAAGTGTTCTTTCGTTTCAGACGTGTTTCCGCGAGCTTAACCACGAAAACAAAATATTAATAAACGAAAAAGTTTTGAACACTTCCACAGGCCCGTGCAATCTATAGAAGTGCATAAAGCTGCTTATGTTAAAAGTTGTTTGTTCGTTGGCGGTGCACGAATAGCAATTTTTTTTTTCTTTTCTTGAAATGAAGACGAGTCGAGAATACGCCCCTGGCTACGCCGCTGGTTAACCAGTGGCCGAGCCAGGTGTGCCTCCCCCCTCTCAACGTCAACAGAATTATTTTAAAAAATCCCCTATGGCATATAGTACCCCTGTGGCGTATAGCACATATCTACTCATTAGGTTGGATTACTGGAAAAGCCAGCGAGTCGGCAAGCTAGGCGCATCCACTCGAAACGAATTTTGAAAATGGCGCCAGTTTTGATCGATAAGTGCCATCAAAGTCGCGATAAAATGCACTGTTTCGTACATCTTAGATATTAAACGAAACTCATTTTTCGTGTTTTGAAGCTCCAAACTAACTGGGACACAAATGCATTTGGTCTCGCACTTTGGCAACGCATATCTGTACACTGCAGCGCCATTCCCAAATTCGTTCCGCGTGAAAATGACTCGCGTACTCACCGGCTACAATTCATAAATTGCAATTTTATGCCGTGAAAGGTTGCATACATGGGAAAGGAGAAATCGTTTCTCTCGACGACCACTCGCCCAAGCTTAATGAGGTTTGTTGAATTTCAAAAAAAAAAAAAAAATTGAAAATGCTAGGGACTGTTGCAAGTGGATTCTTTATTGATGCATCAATAATGACCACTATCAAGTTTACAATTCTGTAACTCAGCTATGAAAAATGATATCACGAATTTGTAAATTGCATCTAATAGTACCTACATCTAAAGCGGACAAAATGTATATATATTTGACCACTAAATACACCAATAATATGTGAGTAGGACTTTTGCGAAATGCTTGAAAAAAAAGATTGTAACGAGTTCACGTAAGATATAAATTAATGCATCAAATTGTCCGCTTTGGATGCTCTAATTGGTGCAGTTTACATAACTGAGATATCGGTTTTGGTGCAGCGCTACGAATTCGCAAGCTTCCGGCTTACATTTTTTTGCATTTCTTAAAAATTACTTAAGCCCTAAATCAATATTTTAGTCCAAACAGTCACTACAATTTAACGTTTTCTCTAAAATGCAACAAATTCTATTAAAATTCGCGCAGGAGTTACCTAAGAAAAGCATTTCTGCTTTCACCTGCATTTGAATAGGCGACATCCTAATAGAGATCAAGCGAGAGCTTCCTCTTTACCCTAGCGGTCATCACAGTGATCAGTTGCAATCTTGACCAATAACGTCAGATTCGCGATGAGCACCCGCAGTGCAAATCGCACGGAGTATAACTCACATAGAATCATTCTCCAACCTCATCATAGTCATTGGTCAATTTATACCTTAGTAGATGACGAACACACAACGTTCAAAGATGTCACTCCATCCCCGAAGGCCACACGGAAAAGCCAAGTTAAACTAGTAATATAACTTAAAAATACATAGATAATTATAAAGGCCTAGATATTATTTTAAAGGCAGATCACTGACATGCCTTTCACTCAATAGAACTGTTAGTTACAACTTTACACGGATGCATATGCCAATGAAGACTTTGCATTCTTTTGGCCAAATTACTGCAACGCGTTTGCGCGAAGACAACCAACGACCTCTGGTGGGCACTTACGACTTGGCGTTCTTACTCCGGCGGCCGCTGCGTATACATAGATCGCTTATCGCTCTGCGATCTGCGATACGGACAGTCTGTGGGCGCACCGGGGGCCGTTAGCTTCGTGTACGCGCTATAGCACCCACACGCTTGCGCGTCACCCGCGTTCACGAAGTGAAACGTCACTGTAACTTTTTTTGCTCGAGAGCGTCGCTGCAGCCACGGCTCGCTTGTTGCAGCTCGTATTGAGCGCAATAATGCGTTATAGGTCTCTTTACAGCGAAGCTTTATACGGCTAGTTTCCGGCGGATCGATGTCCGTAGACCAAAAGCCGTGGGCCGATCCCGAAGATAGTCGAATACCGGGCCGACCCACGGCTGAGGTGAAGCAGGCTTCAAGCACTCCATCCAGCTTGCAAAAATAAGTTTTAATATCTTGGGTCCGAAAACAACCCGTATCAGATATTAAGCTGACAAGAACGGATACTACACTTTGACCCGCGTCGGTCATGTCTACGTTTGCATCAGTACACGTGTACGCCATCCCGCGTTTTCAAGCTATAGTGCCTACCAATGTGAGTGTCTTCTGTCTCCTGACGTCATGCTCTACGTAGGCTCCTTTCCTCAGTTCTGAGCTGACTGTGAAATGGATAGGCCCCGTGTTGTGCGGTCTGAAGAATAACAGCGTGCCTACCAAGAACGACGGCGTGAACAGAAAAGGGAATGGGCTCGGCGGCGGCGGAAGGCGACCACCGACGATGAGCGGGCCGCGGACGCCAAGCGTAAGCGTGCTGCCCGCCAGGACCGCGAGGAGGAAAGAAATGCTAAGCTTCCACGTGGCCCCGATCCCGCAAACTTGGAACGTTTCACCGGAGCAACGGTCAATCACTACATACACAGCTTCGCTAGGTCATCCACATTCACAAAGTGGAATGGCACTGAATTTCTCTCTCTCTCTCTCTCTCTCCAGTTCAGGAAAGTGTCGGGCGCGTAAGCTGGGACGGAGGGGGGTGCGCCCCCCACACCCCTCCTTTCTCGCTGTAAATCCGCCCCCGAGATATACATAACTTTGCCGGCTACGCGCACCGATGAATTCAGTTAAACACGGCGTCGTCCTTCTGGACGAAAGCAACTTTGAACAAAAAATTTAGGAGGGAGCTTTAGGCCCGGAGCCGACTCCGAGTTCCCTTTTCAAATGCACGTATACCGTCAATCAAAAAACGTTTACGGACCACGGGATCTCCGAAAACGTCCAATTGCCGAGCCAGCCTGCAATATATAGTAGTGCATTAAAACCGAATATCACAATGTTGTTCACTATATATACTGGTAGAAGCTCTAAATGCGAATACTATAGTCTGTGTTGTAAGGCATCTCGGAATGTGGACGTTTTCTGAGATCTCGTGGTCCGTAGTCTTTTTTGGTTGACTGTACATATGTTCCTCAAAGTGAAAAGAAGAGCGCCTGTGGCGCTCCTATCTAAATGCGTAGAAACAGCGATATTCTTTTTTTTTTTTCTCCGCAGCCATTGAACCCGATTCAGTGGCGGAGCCAGGAGGTGGCACATATATGGCACGTACGACGCCTCCTAGACAGCACAAGGCCTGTGCACTTCGATCCGTGACGTCATGCTACCTTGCCCGACTGCCACAGAACTTAATGGGGACGGTCCCGAGTGAGCCGCGGCGATTTTGACGTCACCGCTTTCGTCACGCCGGGCTCGACAATGGAAATTTCGGTCCAAGTAGTCTATGACGTCATAAAGCAAAGCGCACAGCCCTGCTATCTAAGAGGTGTTGGCACGTGACTCCTCTCCTCCGCTCACTCTCCTATCCCCGGGCAAGTGCGTGCACCCCCCTCCTCCCCTTGACTAAAAGATTGCTGACTACGCCACTGACCTGATTAAATTAAATTAATTAAGTGACGGGGCCTTACGTGCCGAAAACCACGATCTGATTATGAGGCACGCCGTAGTCGGGGGACTCCGGATTAATTTTGACCACCGGCGGTTCTTTAAACGTGCGCCTAAATCAAAGTACACGGGCGTTTTTTAATTTCGCCCCTACCGAAATGCAGGCCGCCGTGGCTGGCATTCGATCCCGCGACCTCGTGCATTGCAGTGCAGCACCACAGCCACTAGGGAACCACGGCAGGCTTGACCGGATTAGATGAAGAAGAAAAGTTAAACCCTATACCAAATGTGGGGAGCAACAGGCTTATTTTTATTTAAACTGTCAATTTTTATTCCAGACTGCCCGAAAAGATTGAATAATAATAAAAGAAGCACCAAACTTGAGACTCTGTAACTCACCTTTACCGAGACTATCACAACTCCCTAAAGTGCAGCTGGTGAGACATTTGGAGTTGACGAAATTGCTAAATTCTCCGCTGCTCTGAAGTACGCCAATAATTAGGACTTTCGTCAGAAAATCCCGTAAACAATAACGCTGGTTTGACGTGGTGCGTGAAATAATGCATCACATCTGCCTGCTACAAACGGTACTGCAGATGCAGTTTATTGTCATTAGCATTGTAAGGATACTTATTCATTCCTTTCACGCCAGTTTGGGTCACTGCGTAGTTGCCACTGAATATGAGCCGCTCTTCATAATAATCATCGTGACGTAGAAAACACATAATCGCAAATTACACAGCCATCTCAAGATAGACTGCTAATCGCATTAACGTCACCAATCGTCTCCGAAGTATGGATGCGTCGGCATTGTTTTTTTTTTTTTGAGAGAGAGAATTCTGATATATGTGTTTGGCGCAGAGTTAACGAGGTTGTAAACTCCGTGCTCCAATTCCTTTTTCTCGAAATTTATCGATATTAGACAATTTTTGTAAAAGAAATCTCAGACGCCTAATTAAAATTTTGCTGCTGAAATGAGTGGAGTTGTTATTTCGCCCTTCAATGCAACCAATTTTCTTAAAATCGGTTCAGCGATTGTCTCATGAGAGATATCTGCGTTTCAAATGTATTCACAGAGGGAGATGAGCGTTCGCCGCGGGGCCCTGAAAAAAAAAATTTTTTTTTAAGCGTCGTCTTAATACGTGGACCAGTAAGTTCAGGTCATCGATAGTGTACAGCTTAGCGTAAACAAGATGCATGCGAGCGCCTGTGCTGCCCATCTTTTTAGAGGTTGTCTAGTTTGCTCCGAAAAAAAAATACTGCATTATCCCCGAGGAATACCGGAGTCTGGCTTCTCCGCACAATAGCTCTTAATGCGGTGAAGCCACATTAGACGGCGCTTTTTAAGGAGCCGCAGCAGCACGACTTTGAAAATGGGTCAAGTTCTGCTCGCGTATTTGGTATCCAGAAAACAAATTAGGGGATCGATTGCGGACACGAAAAAAGAAAAGAAGGTAAATTTCAACTTTGTTTCTATTTCAGTTTCCTGCTCTTTGAATAAAGAGGCAAATGTAACCTTTCACAATGCACTGAACTAGCTGCAGACTTCCTGGTATAATAAACGGCAAAATTGAAACTCAAAAGCAAAATAGATTTTGTCACAAGGCCGAATGGCCTTCTTCTGTTCCTAAATGGACGTTTACTTGTTTTTCTGCTCCTATATCGCATTTCTCATCCTTATGTGGGATAACGCCTCTGCGCGCCAACTTAACCGTCAGTCGTTAAGCCAGCGGGCCCAGGGTCGTCTCTTTCCTTCTACCGACGTTCCTTGCCGCGCTGTGCGACCCACCCCTGAAAGCGAGACATCTCTAACGCCAACTAGAAAACGTCGAGAACGCGCGCAATCCATAACGCGTACCGAACGACACCAGCGGAGCGAAGGACGAGCGTCCCCAAGCGTTAGCCACGAAACGAGTGTGGGAAATAGAGAGAGAGACAGAGAGAGAGCCATGTGGCGCATGGTACGGACACAGTGCGTCAGCGCTTGGATTTCCATTGAGGTACGGGCGCGCGCTCTCACTCGCTCGCTCCAGAGCGCGCGACAGCCCGTCTGCCAGCACCCACCGCCACCCTCCACACCCACACAACCTTCGGGCGTGCGAGCGGGGTACAGAGAAGGGAGCGCGCGCGCACACACACGTGCTTACTGCCCCCCCCCCCCCCCCCCCCCCCGCTGATCCTTCCTCCCAACCCGTAACCCCTCAGCTGACGTCACGCGCGCTCCGCGCGCCAGGGGATCGATGCCGGCGTCCGGCGCCATGGCGTAGCGCGAACCACCACCGCCGTCGGCTGGGCCGCGATGGCCGAGGTGAGCTTCACCAAGCGAGCGGCGGCCGAGCTGAGCCGCTGCTTCAACGGGCTCGCCGTGCGGGCAAAGGGTGGACTGCAGCACGAATCTCCCGTGGCCGCGACAGCGACCGGCGGCGGCACCAGCACCAACAGCGGTGGCGTCGCAGCGACCAGCAGACGCGGTCGCGGAGGAGGAGGAACGGGAAATGCGGGATCCGGACGCGTCGGTTCCG
This sequence comes from Dermacentor silvarum, assembly GCF_013339745.2. Lineage (NCBI taxonomy): Eukaryota > Metazoa > Arthropoda > Arachnida > Ixodida > Ixodidae > Dermacentor > Dermacentor silvarum. The sequence continues at coordinate 30,154,352 of NC_051158.1, forward strand.
CAACAGCCACCGCTCCGGCCGCTTCGGCGGCCGTCGTCATCACCGCGGCCGCGCGCGATCCGGCCGCCGCGGTAGCGTCGCCCAACGCCGCCGCAGCCGCCGTAGTCGCGGCCGCCGCGGCGTCGCGTCCCCGAACGGCCGCCGAGATGATGCGCGACCCGGAGTTCCTGTCGCGGCTGTTCTCGCACTTTCGGGGCCGCGAGCGGCTGCCCCTCGCATCGGTGTGTCGCGCGTGGAGGGACGCCCTGTACGACCCTCGCCACTGGCGAGACATGGCCGCCGTGCTGCGGTGCCGAGAGCTGCGCAAGGAGACAGCCGACGCCCGCCGACGACTGCTCGAGTCGCTCGAGCGACGCGGCATGGACGCCGTCTGGCTCGTCGGCGCCTCGGACGAGGACCTCGCCGACGTCGTGTCCCTGGGCGCCGCGCTGCTGAGCCGCGCGAGGCTCGTGGCGCTTCGATGCTCGAGCGTCTCGGACCGCGGGCTCGAGTCCCTCCTGGCGGCCGCGCCTCGCGTCTCGGCGCTCGAGCTGTTCGGCTGCAACGAGCTGACCGACGCCGGACTGTGGGCCGCGCTGCGACCGACCGTCACGTCGCTGACGCTCGCCGACTGCATCAACGTCGCCGACGAGACGCTGGCCGCCGTGGCGCAGCTGCTTCCCGCGCTGCGAGAGCTCAACCTGCAGGCGTACCACGTCACCGACGCCTCGCTGGCCCACCTCGGTGGAGTTGGAGGGGTCGGCTCCCACCACCACCAGCAGCAGCAGCAGCAACACCAGCAGCAGTCGCAGCTGGTGGTGCTGCGACTGCGCTCCTGCTGGGAGCTCACCAACCAGGGTCTGGTGCAGCTGGTGCAGGCGGTGCCCCAGCTGCGCGAGCTGTCCCTCTCGGGATGCACCAAGATCAGCGACGACGGCGTCGAGCTGCTCGCCGAGAACTTGCGACAGCTGCGCGTGCTCGACCTGTCGTGGTGCCCGCGGGTCACCGACGCCAGCCTCGAGTTCATCGCGTGCGACATGACGCAGCTGCAGCAGCTCACCCTAGACCGGTGCGTACGTCCGTCTCGCTTTCTTTTACTGTTCGATGCACGCTCGATTCTACAGAGCGCGCACTGCCTCAACTATACTATATATGGCAGGTCTGTGGCATGCTACTAGCCCTGCACGAGTATTCGTTGTCGTAAAACTCTAGCTCACGGCTTTCCATATACTTGCCGCCACGTTGAAGAGACGTTAACGCGCCTGTCTGTTTCTATGGCAGCGCGGGTTGCTTCAGCTTCCACCCGCAACTATCGTTGAGATGGCGGCACGCTGGACGTGCACATCTGTTGGCGAAGCTGCATGTTGAGCTTTTCGTTAGCCTTCCTCTGTCAGTTAGCCTACACTGTATTTTATTGCGGTGAATGATAACGTGAGCACTCTGTCATTGGTGCAGAACCCGTTACGCGTGTGTACACGGCGGATAAAACACGAACCCCGTAACGTTCGCGATACCTTGAAGGTCTTCGTGCAGCGTAGTATTGAAATGCCTGCAGAATACTCCTGTATACTTGTCCCGAAGCAGCACACGTGCGTGCCACGATAGTACACATACTGCAGGGTGTATACACAGTCAAGTGCTTCTACAACGAAATGACCGGTATAACGAAGGATTAATTCTGTCCCGGTTCTATTGTGTGCTATCCGGTGCGCGACCTTATACAACGGAGTGACCTGTATAACGAATGATTTCGCAAGCCCCAAGCACTTCGTATAAAGGCTTTCGACCGTTACCGCGTCTTGGCATGCTTGTATATAATAGGTCGCGTGGCACGTACACACGTGACGAATATGTAATGCGCGTCTCGTCCGCAGGTGTATGCACATCACGGACATCGGCCTGGGCTACCTGTCCACGATCCCCAACCTGTCGGTCCTCTACCTGCGCTGGTGCTCGCAGATACGAGACTTCGGTCTGCAGCACCTGTGCACCATGAAGAGCCTGCGGATACTGTCGGTGGCCGGTGAGTGACGAAGCACTTTTATAGTTTGCGTATACGCGATCACCATATATAACTCGTTCTCCCCCACCTAGCTCAATGGTCGACGTTGACGTGCCAACGTAGTATAGGGCAGGTCGTTGATCAGTCGCATGACTATATATACAACGTGCCAGAAACGACATAGTGGACCCGAGATAACGAAAAGTTCGATGTGCGTTGATTAAAAAGGAGTGTTTAAAGATACTGTCGGGAACATTTTTAAACCACCGAAGAACATTTTTAAACCGTCATTTTTAATCTGTCTGCGATTTCTCGAATTGAGCGCGTTCGTGATAAAAATCTGGTTGACTTTCCCTTTAGGCGTTTTCCAGTTTTCTTGTTTTTTTTTGTTTTTTTGTATATTTGTTGCGTAGTTTTCCTCACGGCCACGGTATTTCCAAACTGTGCTGATTGCATAAGTTATATAAGGCCTTCACTTGAAGCACGCGCTCGCACGCGCCGAGCGTGTCGTCCCGAATACATACTCATGCAAGTCCACTACTCTGTACCAGCGATGACAGTTCGCCTTGGTTTGGGAGAGCATGATACAGGTGCTGTTGAGACGCGAGTCGCCCGTCCTTGAAGACGAACATTTAAATCACTCAAACAATATATATATTTTTTTGCTTATCGAGTCGGCAATTCACGAAAATTAACATTGTGGTCATCACTATGGTGTTGTATCGGCGATGCCAGTTAATCAAGTCGGAACATATTTTTTTATTGCATAAATGTAGTCGCAAATAGAAATTGCATGGTTATCAGACGTGCATTTGACGAACATTTTTAAAGACCCCGAGGTTTGTTTACATTTCCGTGAATATGGAGAGAACGTGTGCATATAGATGTTCCTCTTCATCGACTGTTCCAAGGTCGTCCCGGCCACACTGCTATGTTCTGACCTTAATAGTTCACCCGGATGTAGTTGTGGTAGCTACTTCATGCGATTTACGCGTTCCATTGTTCGACAATATAGGTATCGGAAGCACTTAAGGTCTGCGAAATGCCTTGCAAGAGCTTTGTTATAGGTAATCATTTTTAAGTTTTACAGAATATTTAGAAATTGCCCGTGGCATGCAGTAGCATAATTATAATCCTTGAGCTGGATTATTGAAAGAGGCGGACGTTACTTGCACGAGAAATCGAAAAACATATTCATCTAAATAACAAAAATTACTAATTAACTTCTTAATGAATTACTTTACGGCACTTACTGCAATTTACGAATTGTAAACGGTGAGCTTGCAAGGCGTATTCACATCGAACGAATTTTGCAGGATGACGTACACGTTTCGACATATACATTGCCAAAGTGTGTGACAAATTACATGGGCGTTCCAATTAATTTTGTGCTTCAATGCATGAAAGGGGTTTTGTTAATTAAGTAAGTGGAACAACAATGCATTTTTACCGGTAGTTTAGTGGCGCATATCGAGAAACCCATGACATGCTCAAAATTCGTTCCAAGTGCTTACGCTTTGCAAACTCACTGGCTACAATTCGTAAATTGAAATATGTGTCGTAAAGCAATTAATTAGGAAGTTAATTAGTGAATTTTAGTCACTTATCTGATGATGCGTTTCGGTTTCTCATGCAAGTAATGTCCGCCTCTTTGAATGAACCACCTCAAGTACTAGAATTACGCTACGGTAAAACCCAGATATGTCGAATCTGAAGGGGATCACACGAAAGTTCGATATACAGGTAATTCTACATATAAAATAAAAAAAATGTATACAATATTTTCAAGGGGATTTTACTGCTGTTCGTTATAAACAATAATTCATTATATGTGGATTCGATATATCCGGCGTCGACTGTATCTGCCGCAAGTGATTTCTAAAAATTTCGTAGCACTTTAAAATTGTTTGAAGTCGCCATTCCGTGACGCTTAAGGTTAAAAAAAATAACTGTTTTAGTCAGAAACTTGCCGTTACCTTTTCTCTCGCAAAGCCTATGTAGCTAGATCCTCTCAGGTGATGGAATTATAAAAAAAAACTATAAAAACATTTTTTTAATATTTAAAACTTGCCGAAATATGAGTGTTGCGCCAATTGTCATAACTGTGAAATGGAAGGTATGAAACAAATGCCACTTGGCAGGAACGTATTGGGGAAAATGAAAGTTATCATCAAAAGGCTGAAAAATGTAACTTGTAGCAGATTGTTTTCCGCAACAATTGCCCATAGTATGAAAATCTACCGCTCAATTTTGGTTATTCTGCTTCAGTGCACAGCTTAATGTATATAGAAACAGTACGCAAAATTTCATGCAAAAATATTAATTACAAGAAAAGTTATCACTGCTCGCGTAACTATAAAACGGAAAAAAGAACGTTTTGAGAAGAACGAGTTTTAACTTATAAGCAAATGTCTAGGTGTTGAAAGCCTCTAGCGAAAGTTTTTAACCGATTCGAAAACAGCACGTGTCCCGAAATGCTACTAAAAGCTTTTATAACGCAATAAAACAAATTAATATTGCGTAATATTCAAAGTAAGCGATATCTCTGATGAAATCGCTCAAGTTTTGAAAAAAAAAAAACGTTCAGTTTCGGTTTAGGATGCGAGCAGGAGAGGCTGGAAAAACACTCATTGCTTTTCAACGGCTTAAGATGGAAACTTAATTCTTTTTGCAAAATATTCGAGAATGACCAGAGAGCTTACAATAGTAAATGGCACAACACCGATATTCTTTCAGAAAATCCGTTTTTGAAGGTGGTGATATACTTTAAGTGAACGGAAGTATGACCTTTTAAAAGCGACACTTTCTTCGCCCACCTCTCCCTAGTGCTTCACACTTAGCGTGCCTCGATGCCAGCGTCGCCAATAGTCGTGGTATTAAGGCACGCTATCCCCACTGCACACGCAGCGACATCTAGCGGCACCGCCGCGAAGTCCGCGCGTTCGACTCCGCCGAGCACTGGATAAATTTCAAAGGATCTTTTTTTTTTTTTTTTTTTGTCCCTGAAGAGCGGTACGAACGTAGTGATGCATACCTATTGGCCTAAGTTGGTGCATACGACGTTCAACGAAGAGCGCCACACACCTATATACAGTAACCCAAGCTGGTCTGACAGTTGGTTTCGAACCCCGTTACCTCAGCACAACAGCCAAATGCCATTAGACCACGGACTACCCACCCAGTGACTCAAGTTGGCGGGACAACGGTTAGAGATTGACGGGCAGACGGCCTCAAGAAAATTCATCAGGTACCCCAAGAATGCTAATCACATTTTAAAAAATTCCAGCCGAAACCATCTACGATGACTATCCAAGTGAGCGAGCAGCCGAAACGCATCATGAATGAGGCATGTCCTGCAGCCGGGTATCCTCACTCACGCTTCCCCCTAGATACACTCGACGTGAAGCCTGCGCATGCCGGCACGGATAAGGTTACGCGAGTCGGCGTCAAAGAGCTTCAACGAAGAGCGGCGCATGCTCAGTGGCACATACCCACGTGAACGGCCCACACTTTAGATTTCGCTACCTTCGGGATCGGTCTGTTTTTGGTGGGATATAGATATATAGATAGCCGGTGAAAAAAAAATCACCGACGATTACGATACTCCCTAATGCGAAATTCGAGCGCAGCTCTATACGTGTTTTCATTTCGCGGTATATTGGCGGACGCTGGCAATCTGTCTCGTGCGGCACGTTGCAAACGGAGCGAAGTGTGGCGCGATTCACAGCCACTGCCTACAGACATCCCAGACGACGCACGCTACTCTAGCGCCATCTCGTAGCCATCGTCGCCGCACTACGCTTTTCTTATCACGCTTTCGCCATGTCCTCTGCTTTCCGCCTCATGGTTCCACTGCACACTCCTCGCCACTTTCCTTCTCGCGTCTGTCATCCCCTGCTGCGCTCCGCGTTCGCTTTCATCTTTCGCTGTACTCGTTCGCTCGGTTACAAGTGACGACGCCAACGCCCACGCACGAACGGGCTCCCAAGACTTGCGCTCTAATAAGATATACAATTCTGCACACCATGCGTGTCTTTGCGTAGCATTTAACTAAAGCGCTTCAAGAAAGCCTCGCATAACGTAGATTCCAGCAAGTGCGTTGGACCTGCCGTTTTCTTTTTATCACAGATCAGGCCCGTGGTTCGACAACAATTCTCCATGATCAATCAGGGGTGCCTGCTTCTAAGTCTTACGTCCCGATTGTCGCATGCCACCGCGGAAGGCGCCATAACTTTTTGTTAGATCACATACACATCGTCCCCAGCCTCACTTCTGTCATCAGGAAGTTCAACTTTGCCGCTAAGCTAGTACACGTACTTTGAGACTCGCGAGTGCAGTTGTCGGGCCAGATTAGTAATCGGAAGAGAGATCGGGAAATAAGTCCTCTATTACTGCGATAGCAATGATATGGACACTTCAAGCGCATTTCTGCTGTCGCCGTGAAGTTCCGTATAAAGTCCAAACACGATCAAATCGTCGCCGCGCGCTATATGTGCGAGTGAAAGCTAGGGAGGGTCAACGGATGATCGCGGCTCGATATCCTGCGCGCGAGGGAGAAAGGCGGGGCAGAAGCGCGCTTCTCCTCGCGCGCGAGGCACGGCAGGGGCGGCGTTCAACTCCGGCGGCGGCGGCTGCTACTTACGGCGCGGCCGCCGTATCTTGACAGCGATCTGTAACGTGCACAGAGTTCGCGCCCGTGCGGGCCTAATCTTCAAAGCAATCTGCGATGTGGACAAAGTACGCTGAGGGCGGGTAGCTTCGTGTGCGCTGTGCTACCGACGTTTAGTACGCGTTGAAGCGAGAAACAGCACCAAGGTCAATTCGCTCGCTGCTGCTGCCGCTACCTGACTGCAGCGCTTTGACAGCGAGTTTCCGCGGTCATCGAGCGAGATGTGTTCATGTTTACTTGTGCGCGCGTGACACCGTGCTTGTTAATTTAGTTAGTAAGCGAATGTTTGCGAGTTTATACGGTCGATAAAACTAATATCCTTACTTCGTATAGCTGTCTGCTAATTTGCTATTGCAATCGATGTTTCGTCTTTCGGGCGAAACTGCGCCTTTTTATTATTACGATTGCATTCCACGCACAACAGCAGTCGTTCCGCGACGACACCTAACCGTGCGTAATCTTTGGCCATACAGAATGCATTTTCCGCCGCAATTTTCGTACGTTAGAGGCATCTGTTCGCCCTTCTCGTAAGGTTTAGCCCTTCGTGATATAACGCACGAATGCTCTCCAAAGACGAAAGTCATGGTTATCAGAACAATTTTTTGTAGTTGAAATAGTAGAATATGGACGGCATTCAACATGCGCCTTTGGCGAGGGTTCTTTCAAAGACCCAGAGGTTTGCCTTGTATTGCCGTGAACTGTAGCAGGCGACAGCGTGAGCTCCGGAGCTCTAGCCTCAGCTAGGATACGGCAACTATGTTATCCTCGCTTGCAGTGACTCCCCGCGTGCGCCACTGGTTACGCTTGCCTTTCCTCCTCTCCCCCTCGAGCACACGTCTGCCTACACCCGTACTGTGCTCCTAAACGGTTGGAGAAAATAGTGCCTCTTCCTCTTTACACTTGCCTACACAGTCTCCTGCACCTCCACCCAAAAATTTACCCACCAGTGCGGCGAACCATGCACGGAAACCATGCTGCAACCTGCAGTGACGGTACTTCGTTGGCTTACGCCTTCTAGGCCTACTTTCGATACGAGCAGGTGTAAAGTGCTAAGATGTAGGCTTCCGTACACAAGAGTATGTACTTGCGTACTTGTCTTGGCAATGGCGTGAGTGAGCTGAGGCTTAAAAGTTATGCAGCCGTTCTGCACCATTAGAGTTCCACTAGGTGCAGCCTGCGATTGGTTTACTGCAATTCAGTGTGCCTTGTGCTTTTTCCTCAAGTATGCAATTACAGGTTGTGCTGTGAACCAGGTCTGCACGAATGCAACGCTGTGTATGTAAAGGGACTGGCGGTGGGCCGATGCCGATAGACGTACTGCCCGACTGAAATGATCAGCAAAGATGCAACGCACCCAGTAGTAGTCTAGAATGTGAAGGCCAATCGAGGAGACGTTTATAAAGGAGTATCACAGTTTCTTGACACTAGTGTAAACAAGGTTACCTCCCGAGCCAAAAGATGGTTCACATGCGAAATTCAATTCGAACTACACTGGCGGCCAGCTGGCCGCCCGAGTAGTCCCTACAATCCCCCTTTCCTTCTTATCTCCCTCCATGCAGGCTGCCCGCAGGTTACGGCTCGTGGCCTGTCCGGGCTTGCGCAGCTGCGACAGCTCCAGGAGCTCGAGCTCACCAACTGCCCCGGCGCCACCGCCGAGCTCCTGGCCTTCCTGCGCGAGCAGCTGCCTCACTGCCTCGTCGTCGAATGAGTCGCCTGTTGCTGCTCTTCTGCTCGACGCGTGGCCACAGACAGCGGCGATGACGACCAGCAATAAGAAGTTGATACCCACGGTTGTGACGACACACTCTTCCCCCACTCAATGACCACCGCCCACTGCGAACCCGCTCCCCACAGACCTCCTCCTTCCGCCTTGTCGAGAAGATATAGATTCATCTTCGAACCGTAGCTTCAAAGCTTGCCGCCGTCGCCTGCTTTTTCAGCACCTGCAGTCTCGCTTCAGAAAGGAAGAAGCCAATTCACAAGGCTGGAGTGGTGTCGCCAGCGATCCTCAAACACCCCTTGGCTTGGAAGAGGGGCGTCGACTTCACTCAGGCTGACAGCTCAATTAAAACTGCTCCCTACTCCACCAGCGACTAGTTAACTAGCTGCTGATTATGCACCACCTGCCGAGGGATATCGCCATTCTGAGGACGCTTCGCGATTTAGAAACACACACCACCCTGCGACAGCCTCTTCAGCGACCGATCCGCCCTTCAACAGTCAGGAAGTGGATCAACACTGCAGCGGGGACCGCACGTTGAGTAAACTAGTTGAGCGAGGAAAGTGGACGTCCCAAGACGTAGTATAGAGGTATTTATAGCGACGTCGTAAAGACGTTGATGCTCACAACGGGCCTTCCACACAACGCAACATTGGCGTGTGCCGGCTCGCACAAGAGACTGCCTGCCTATATGTGGTGCCATCTTTCTCTCGAAAGAGGCGACTGAAGAAACAACGGCGCTCCCGAGCAACAACGGTTGCCACAGCAGCTCCATTGCGAAAGAACACAATGCAAGTGCCGACGAGATGTTGTAATAGTTCATTGTATTTTACGTGCGTGTCCAGCTGTCGTCGATGATGATTATGACGATGAAGAAGAAGCGTGCGGCGTACACCACGCCGCAGAGCCACGGCAGCCACCGTGCAGCTTGTATGATGTGCGTGTCCGTGTCTGTGTTGTGTGCGTCCGTGCGCCAGGCGCACGCACCCTTATGTACAGATTATGACAATGATAATGCCTTGTTTTCTTTTTTTCTTTCTTGTCTTTGCTCCTCGCACAGAAGAAGATGAAGAAGTAGCCCCACCCTGCCCGGCAAAGCAAGTCTTCCCCGTGTGATTAAAGAAAATAAGAAAAAAAAAAAACAGTAAAATAAAATGCTCTGCTGCCGGCTGGCTTCCCTACGTCCACCACTTGAGCAGTCCCAGGCCGGACTCGCTGATGGAGGCCTGCGAACATCAACAAATTTAAAAAGGCAATCCACTAAAACTCTACAACACCCGAGTTTTAACTTACGGCATCCAAAAGACGTTAACAGCAGCGCTGGTGGTGCCATCTTCTGATATTGAGCTCAACCAAAGCACATAAAGCTATTATTGCCATGAGAGTTAGGGTGTCTTAGCTAGTGTCGTAAAGGTGTCGACAGCACCAAATTAATGGGGAGCACATTAATAGCTTCCCTGTAATCGTAAAGCTGGGGTGGTGGCGCCACCTGGTGGTATTAAGTTTTCAACAGAGAACACACAGTAGCTATTGTTGTAACCAAGCATATTTATTCGCTGGTGTAAAGTTTCGGCAGCGCCGTAATCGTTAACATTCAGCCTTTTTAAAATGTTTCTTCATGAAAAACACTCATGTAACACAAGAATGTGTCTAACGCATTGTGACTGGACAAAGCTTCACAAGATGTTGCTAATTATCATTGTTGTTGCTGCAGTTCAGGTCTCCAATATTCTGTGAAGGATAATATTTTATGGGCAAGCTAAAAACTCTAATAGTTCTATCTGGTCTGCAAAATTACCATTTGCGGTTAACAGGAGAAGTGTAGAGCAACAACAATGCTGATAGAGACAGCTGGTGATGCTTCGTTGAACTCCAGTGTCTTAGACATGTTTTTGTGTTACACGAGTGTTTTATATGAAACATTTCAAAGAGGCTGCATCTTAACGATTATGGTGCTGCCAAAACTTGACACCAGCAGGTAAGTAGAATAGACTAGGTTACTGCAATAATAGTGCTGTGTCTGTCTGGTAGAGCTCTGCGCCAATAACCTGGCCGCTAACCTTTATGTCTCCGGTAACATGCAAACAATAAGACATTTACAGACAAACTAAAACTTTCTAATAACCAAATTCCGGCTAAACCTGGGCACATAGCCTCGAAGATCAAATTTTCAGTCTGTAGCATATCAGTTTTTGCAACCCACACAGCAATCCATTATATCAGAACATACATGCCAGAACAGAGCAGAAATTTAATTTTGTTAGGAAACTTTTGTCCCATAAACTGTTGTGGCAGACTGCATGCACACAGCAGCAGGAAACACTGGAGACTCCCATGGCTAATCTTGTAGACAAATATACAAAAAAGTGGCCAGAGGTATGGTGCCACCGTAGCTTAATTGGTAAAGCACTGCATGCATAATGCAGAGTTGGTTGGTTTGGTCCTCATTAGCGACCCCCAAGTGATACCTTCATTCACTTTCATTTCCCCTTAGCCGATTATTTTTACATTTCGATTAAAACAGAATTAACAAATAACTTCCCCTATGCTTTCTCTGACTTCATTGATTCTCACTTCACATGACAGTGACCATGGCGAGGCAGACATTTTTTCAGGGGGCGGGGGCACGTTCCTCGTGGCAGTTCGACTTCTGAAGTTCCTGCTCACGTCGAGTTTATGCAAACGCTAATGGGTTGGGCCAAGTGAGCGTTGAGACGAGTTTGGTGAACTCTCCTAGAGAAGAAAGGTTAACTTGCTGAACCTGCTTGGCAAGGTGCGTGTAAACGCGGTCAGACCGGACTGGGTCGGGTCGACTTCTGAGGGTCTGATTCGACGTGCTTGCGTCAAGTTCATGCAGACGAAGCTGCACACTCGATCTGCGGGACAAAGTAATACAGCCTGCAAACGGCACATCTGGATCTCCGCTATAAATCGGGCTGACATTTTTTCAAGTCAGCAGTACAGTCTGATTGGCTGACTCAGCTTCATTGGTTAGCGTTTGGTTAAGTGCTACAGGCCCATCTCACCACGACAAGCACACTCGACCCACTTCACATTCAAGACGACGTGAAACTGGGCTAGTTGGCCGTGGTCTTGTACAATGGGGCATGCTGAGCACAAAGTTTAACGACTACAGACGACTGTTTAAAAGTGATCGAGCAAGGAATTTCTCAGGTTGAAGCCAACATTTTTTTGCGGTCTCCTTGTCAAAATGTTTGCTCCAGCAAACTTCCAGTGCAGCTTGGCAGAATAAACCGATACTTTCCCACCAATATTTTCGCAGGCTGTGTACTTTGCTCACATTTGTCAGTACTCACTCAAGTTCCTATTCATATACTAGCCAACTCTCACTTGCGCTTATAGTTGCTTTACTTCGGACTTGCGGGCATACACTCATGCTCATATTCACGTCTACCCCCACCCACTGGCACTCCTTCATATCTATACATATACTCATTATAATTGGCACTTTTTTAATCACATTTACTCGCATCCTTAGTAAGCTGCTAACGCTCTATTTCACACATGCAAAACGAGCGTGAAGCAAGTAAGAGTCGGCACACTCCGGTCAGTGCACAACGGTGCGTACACTGGTCTGAACAACCACTCTGCGCACATTTTCTCGTGGTATGCCTTAACAACTTCAGTTGCTTAATGAAATATATACATTTATCATCTTCGCTGCAACGTACGAGTGCGGCAGCTGCACAATGCTGTTGCATCAATTCATTTTTTGAAAGAGCATGTTTTGAAGAGCAGGTAGCATTACGCTGGAAGACACTACAGCTTACCACGACAGGATCATGTGTTGGGCCTACTTATCTTGCCTCCAGTTTTGTTACCTTATGCTTTCTCCTAGTTATTTCTCACCTCCATGCGAAGTACGCCAGAAGCAAAAGGAGCCGCCATACTGGTGTCATAAGTGGCACCCTCTGTGGCAAATGCTGGGTCAACAAAGATTTATCCGGTCCCTAAATGAGTTGACAGAACACAGTCGAGCGCTTGTACAACGAAGGAATAATATGTCTCGGTTATATTGTAAGGTGTGCGTTGCATGACCTATACAACGAAGTGGCCTCTATAACGAATGATTTCGAAGGCCCCAAATACTTCGTTATAGAGGCGTTTGACTGCACTGGAGATGTGGATGGCGGCAGCACTGCCATCCCATGGCGCTTTCTTAAACCAAAATAAATGAAACACTTTCTGTCCAAGAAGTCCAATATGCAGTCACTGATTGTTGCTGCAGATGTCTTTGCACAAGCACACTCGCAGAACATGGCCGTTGCAGTTATAGTGCCACGGCCTTCTACATGTCGAAGCGCTAAGCTTCTGCAACACACACTCTGTATATCTGGACAGTAAAAGTTTCATATGTTGTATTTTATGGCGCAGCATGCACTGTAGCACAACAGATGCTCGGCCACAGGTGGATCACTACAATCAAACAAGAAAATTGGACTACGAGGTTGCAAGCACCGCGAAGCACAGATTTTACCGGTGCAAAGTTTGGAGGGGATGAAGGAAGATGCATGCAGTGCATACACCTGTCAATTTGTCCCGTTTATCTGGTGTCTGCCTAGCGTGTTCTCATTTAGTCCAGTCTAAGTTCAATGCAGGTAAAAATCATGAGCTGCCATATACCGACGAACGGTGACACTGACCGTGAGAGAGTAAGGTACGTGGCGTTCTTCGCCGTCTGGCAGCTCGGTCGTCTCGGGGCCTCCGGGCGTGGTGTCCACGAACAACTCGGCCACCACCCTAAAGCTGCGGTCAGTTGTGGCACAGGCCGAGGCATAAGGGTGTAAAGAGAAAGAAGAAGGCATGACCATTTCTGAAATTGGCACAGTGGCAACTAGTGCTTGCAAATATCCGTCAAACCGGCTATCTGGTTTAACCGGTGGACAGCGAATCTGGTCTTGAAAACGGATTCGGAAAGTTATTCAGATTTCAAGAAACGATGTTCAGTATATCCGGTTTAAATAACCGGTTAGCCGGATATTCGAATATTTGGACACGAATATATGGTGCTTACAAAAGGAAAGGTAAGGAGGTTAACCAGAGCAGATATTGGGTTTGCACGAGTGGTTGTAAAAATAACTACAAATATAAGAATACAAGAGAGAAAGAGAGGTAATTTCGGCACAAGTACGGAAGAACAAATATCCGGCTATCCGGATACTATTAACAGAATTACCGATCACTCCGGTTTTCAACTTCGAATAACCGCGAATCGAATAACCATTTTTTCTGCAAGACCGGTTTGATGTTGCTTGCAATAGTGGCAACTCATTTCCCTCTGTGTGACTGTAGCAAGCCATATGTCACCAGCATTCTCAGAGCCGGCTGCCAAGAAAAACCTAATGAAAGAACCATCGACCCTAAATATAATTGTAGGTGAATAGCCAAATGCTTCTAAAAACTTATTCCTTTTTTTTATTCAGGTACCCTAAAGGGCCATTGGGCATTACATAGGGATGTTACAATAAATCAATAATAGTGACAGTAGACGCATTCAAACAGGTAATGCATGTTAAGATAAAAACAAGAACAGAAGCAAAAAAATCAAAGATAAACCATAAAAGCAATTACAACGACACATCCTAAACCTCAACGAACCATTAAAATGGGTGTTAACAAAATCAAGGTTACTTAGAATGAGTAATTCAAAAGAAAAATGCTTGTTAAAATATTTATTTAGCTTTTATTACTTATTATTCCTTTTATTAAACGAATGATGCGCTTGGCGACACATATTTGCTGTAGCAAGGTTATTTCTGCAGCGTTCTCCCGCCACCATATCAGTGATGGTGGCATAGATGGACGGAATGTGCATCTCTATGAGCTATAATAGTGTTCGGTGACAAACGCACCCCACATCTTGGCTGCGCAAGGGCACCCGCCCTTTGCAGTGGCGGCGAAAGTCCAACCACCGATCACGAAAATGGGCGAAACAGCCAAAGAAAGCTATTCGCTATAAAACTGACCGTATTGGTTCGCCCAGGTCCATGAACATCTCGTGCACACCGTCCTCGCCTTCGTACTGCCACACCCAGAGCTGTTCGGCTTCGTCGCTGGTTGCGGTCAGTCAAGGATGATTGCTCGAGCGCAAGGGTTCTTCTTTTGAAAAATCATAATTTGTGGGTGACAAAAAGAAACAGTGCTTTAGAACAGGTTCTGGTCTAGCAACCTGACCATACTGCAGAGCATGGTGACATGCGCACCTTTTGCCACTAGCCTAACCTGATGTTCTGCTTGGCAAGCCATCAGATAGACATCAGATTAGCCTGGCTGGAACAAAGATCGGGCCAAATGGACACAGCACTGCTGGCATACACGAAACACAAATGTAGTGGTGCCGAACCTGACAGAACCGCGGCAGAACTGGTACGCTCGCACATGTTGTATGCTGCATGTCCCACTCTAAAGCATTGTTTCTTTTATCACCCAAGTGTGCACTAACCGGCCTATGGATCATCATTGCTTTCACAGATACCAGGCTGTTCACTACTTTGTTGTCAAGCAAGTGTAAGAGTGACTGAGTTAAAGGACATTAAAGCCAAATATTAAGTCAAGCTAGTGTCATACATTAATACAGTTAACGGTGTCAATGGCTTCACTTTTACCAAGAACAAAGCTTTCACAAGTGACAAAAATGACGTGACCGTGCGACAAGATTGGTATCTACTGCTGCGGAAATTTGGCCCCAGCTCCCATGACGTAACATACCTCGTTTAGGATTGCTAAATTGTAGTGAACTGCTGGTAATGAAAAAGGCCATAATGTTGCATTTCAATGTGAAAGGAGATGCACGATTGGCCCACATTTTAGATACCTCCAAAGTGGGCGAAGTTCACCTATAGTGCTGTTGCACTGATATAAAGCTCGGAAAATGAAAGTAGCTCTCTTTGTTCAGCAAACACTGTAAGGATACAAGCGAGCTGGGTGCTGCATCCCATCAGGAGTGATGTGGATGTCGTCGAAGAAGCCCATGGACACTGAAACAGGTGAGCCAGGCGTCACACGTTGCATGCTCATGCTCCATCTCACCAATTCCGTGCAGTGTAACAATGTCTATAGGGGCTCGTGTCAGAAAATCAGTAGCGAGAGCCGGTGACGTGTTCCAGAGAAGAGAGAACAAGGGCTCGCCCATTGCGCGCCCCTGATCCTTCTGTGAAGCTTCTGTTCAACTGGCATTCAACTGGCAATGACGACAGGAGAGGGAGAAAGCAAGAAGAAGAAAGGCAGGGAGGTCAACCAGACGAGTGTCAGGTTTGCTACCTACAACGGAGGAGCCCTTCTTCGGATTGGCTGACGCAAAACTTGGGTTTTGTTTCATAGCTTGGAGTTTGTCAGAGGGAATGGGTAGTGTAGAACTCCATGCTCCAGTGACAGCGTATTCTAAGAGACAAGTGCAGGGTCGCTATTTTGTAGCGATGCATTATGATTTATTCTATACTAGTCTTATCATCCACCGCTCACGGCCGGCTGATCCCGTTGATAATGTGAGTGGACCGTCGCTCTGACCACTGACCAAGCATGAAAAGGCATTAGCATCGGAAAGGCATCGCTACAAAATACCGGCCCAGATCTCAAAGGCCATGCTTTTGCTATGTGCACAGACAGGGCAGAAGCGATTGCTGGAGTTGGAAACATGTCATGGATGTCAGCTTTTGGACACCACTTAGATAGTTATTAGATTTCATTCCTGGAACGAAAAAAAGACAGCGGCCAATGCAGAGAAGTTGTCCGGCAACCACATTGTATTCCTAAGATAAGGCATTGGCTAGTTGAGTGCTTCTGAGACCACTTACTATGTGACGGCTGCAGTTGAAAGGATGTTTGACATTGGCTGCCTTGGCTGTGAATGGCACTGGCCAACACACTCGCTGGGCCATAACCGCCTATATTTCTCAATGCTTGCCCAGTCACACCGCAATGCATAAGAATGAAGGTCGATACCCTTTAACAACAGGCACAAAACGACCAAGGCTCCTG
Organism: Dermacentor silvarum; assembly: GCF_013339745.2. Lineage (NCBI taxonomy): Eukaryota > Metazoa > Arthropoda > Arachnida > Ixodida > Ixodidae > Dermacentor > Dermacentor silvarum. The sequence goes on from NC_051158.1 coordinate 30,170,720, forward strand.
CACTTCAAGACAGGAAGGCATTCTCAGTTAAATGCGGAGCTGACTGTTGTGTCAAGCTGGGCCTTGACGGATGGGATGACATACGCAGGTGCCAGCGCACCGCAGTTGCATTGGAGACAAGCAGGTGTAGTCTAGTGTGAGATGCAGTGTGCCGAGGAATACTTACCAGACTGTCAGTTCGGACTTCTGACATGCTGCAAATTACATGCCCTGTAGATAACGCCCTGCTGTAAACCAAACTTCTGTAAATAGTACAACATATTTTCCTAGAAAAGTTCTAGTAGTGTTGTATTTCGCGTACTTGAAGGCTTAGTGGAAAACCAAGGCCCTGCCAACTTCAGCAGCAGTGACAGTAGGCAGACCAGAGAACTCACCCTCTATGTTTTAGAGGGAAAGGCGAGCGGAGGAACCTGAAATTTACTCCGTTAATTTCACCTATGCTTTGCTCGGCTTCCCAGTATGCCGGCCTCGTATGGTTGTTACTAACAAAATATTGATCCCCTTGGTATCCCGGATTCTTCTCAGTTACAAATGCATGAAGCACTACGAATGTTTCTTTCTCTGTCCTCATTTAAATATCAAGCGCCAGGTACACCGAAAAACGATGGTTCAATAGAAGGCCCCTCAGGTGCTCACCAGAAGACACTGCAAGAGGAAAGGTAAAACAAATGCCCCAACAGAGTGCATGCAACTCACCGTAGATTCCCTCCTGGCTACTGCTGCGAATCTTGCCCACCAGCACCTCGTCCATGAAGGGTCGGAAGACGACGTAGCGGAATTGCACTGCACAGACACCCGTCTACTGGTCTAACCACTTTAACAGCATCAAGCTAAATGCGTAATTTTTATGCACCGAGTTCGATGCATAAAAGTTCAAATTGAAGGGCGACAAACTTAAATGCGTTTTTGAAACGCAGGAGTGAAAACATTACTTGTGGGTAGCTCAGCAAATCAATCACCAATTATTAGGAGCGCGTGAATAGCAGCTTTTGAGACTGAATCAATTACGAATCGAAGAGTGCCAGAAGGGAATCGAATGTTTTTGTTTTCTTTTTTTCTTATAGTTTTCGAATAATGTACAGCTTTCTTAAACAAATTTACCATATCATGGTATTCACAACAATATAAAGTATCTGCCACTAGGAACACTATTCGGCTCGAAACGTTATCTCAAAGCGAAGTCTGGGCGCGAACGACCTTATTCATGCAATGTTTATTTGGCAGCATGGTTCAGCACATGACTATCACGTGCGCAAGCCGAAGCGACAAGACGACTTCCTCACCGGTTGTGTGAAAGGACCCGTCGCCCGGCAGAATCCGGGAGTCCTCGATTTTCGTGATGTCGAAGAGCGCGATGCACAGCCCCACGTTGATAACCACCTGAGCAGCGAAGAAACACGACATGAGCAGCGTTTCAATAGAGGTCGCTAATTCAACGAGATAGAGACGGTCCTTGCCTTGTTCGCCAGACGCCGATTCAGCTGCTCCACGATGGCTTCGTTGGGGCTCACGCGGAAAAGCCACGGCGGGACGCGAATGCTGTCCGACATCTCGCTGATGACGAACATCGCGCCGCCGTAGTAAAACGTGCGCTAGCCCTGCTGTACTACGAGAGGGTGCCGCTTCAGCGCAGAGTTGGACGAGGAAATCTTGGTAAGCAGGGTGGAGATCCCGCTGAAGCACAGGGACAATCAAGACGGTTAAGAAAAAAAATCAAAGCGCAACAGTGCTCAAGGAAAGGCTGAATTGCGGTATTAAAACAACGCACGCACTCGACGGCGCCGACGAAAGTTTCAAAGACCGACGACTGAAACAGAAACCTGACATATGCCGGCCACAGGTGGCCACGCGGCTACCAAACAGAAGCCAACAGAAGACAAAACTTACCAAAAAATTACAAAACATGCACAAAATCACGTAAAATTGCATCATTTTACGCACATAGAGCTGCTCATAAAAATAAATTTGTGTAAATAGCTTGTACTTTTTTTTTTCATGACTAGCAACGATAGCCACAAGCAGCCGCATCCGCAGCCATTACAGTCAGCAAAATGGCGGCGTTGCGTCGGCTGAGTTGTTCAGCGATGATGCGGCCGCTGTTGCCGGCCCGGTGCATGTCGTACAAGAGCGACATCAGCCTGGACAAACTATACCCCGCGAGCAGCAACGCGCAGTCGCCGCCTCTCGAAGGAGGCGTGCAGATGAAGGACGTTCAGGTTTACGACCACGACCCGACGAACCCGTACCGGGTAGAGGTTCGCGTGCACTTGGACTCGGCGCAGTGGATTTCGCAGGAGGCCAAGGACAGACTGCGACTTATGTGCAAGCCGTTCATCGACAGCCGCGGGAACTTGGTGCTCGCGTCCGACAAGACTCGGAAGAAGTCCATCAACGTGGCTGACTGCATGGACAAGTTGCGCTGCATGCTGAGCGAAGTGTCGAGACCTCCGCCCGACAACATCCCAGAGACAAGGTTCACTTTGCGGGCCAAGCACGAAAGGCTGGCCGCAGCTCGCTTGCGCATTCCCAGAGTCCCCGCAGCAAAGAGCGGCGTTTCTTCGTGAAGCACTTTGTGAAATAAAAATAGTTTGTATATAGAACACTAATTTCTCCTTACTTTACGAACACACACCACACGCAGGTCATGCCAGAAATTATGGCTTGTTTTCTTTGTTTTAGTGTCACTGCTGAATTTTCTCTTTACTTCTGCCTGCCATGCATCTAGTAATTCGTAACGGTTCTTGCGACTGTTCCTGGCTTGCGTCAGGCTCGGTGCCATACCGGGGCAAGTACTACATACACTCGAGTTCGGCAAGTACGAAACCAGCGTCCCCGGTCAGAGGAGGCTATGCCCCGGTGTAACCACGAGGGGACGTGAAAACAAAACGGAACCTTTTTATTTCGACGGGTAGGAACGACGCTAACCAAGCGCGCTCACGTTATCGGCGTGTTTGCAGGTATGGACTGTGATCTAAGCCGTCTAAGCTCTCTTCAGTGAAAAATTGACTTCGACAGGTCACTCCAGTTGCAAAAGTAGCTCGAGTGAGGCTTCGAGCATCTGCTGCCGGCTCATTTACCGCAGATTCTGGGGCTCCGTTCGCCTGCGACAGCCGTCGCAATGTCCGCTGATTCGGAAAAGTAAACTCGCTCGTGCTTCCGCCGTTGTTGTCTTCTAATAACCGGCGTTTCTTTGTGGTCGCAGGCCTCCGGAGCCGACGGGCAAGGGCAAATCGGGAGCGCTGATAGTCAGTTCTCGACAGGCAAGTATTTGCTCGTAGTATTCGCGCTCATCCTTTCGGACGCTTGGCAAGATGCCGACTTTGTGCTGCCGGTGCAATGCTCGCTACTGTGCTGTTCACACTGCACTTTTGGTCGGTGTTCGTGTGCTTGCAGAAGGGCAACCCGCTGCTCAAAAGCCTGCGGAGCGTGCCGTGGGAGTACGGCGACATCGAACCGGACTACGTCCTGGGCCAGACAACGTGCGCTTTGTACCTCAGGTGTGTGCGCGCGCGGCTACTTCGCTTGTTTATCTCAAACGTTTCTCAGTTGTTTCTTTCAGTTGCCGGTATGCTCTGGCAAGTGTGACACGTTTGCGTACTGTGTGCAGCTTGCGCTACCACCAGCTCTTCCCTGGGTACATCCACAGCCGGCTACGCTCCTTAGGTCGTGCCTTCGAGCTCTGCCTGCTCCTGGTGCAAGTGGATGTGGTCAGTAGTACATCACAGCCATCTTCTACCATCTACCTTCAACCATCTTCTACATAGTGTGTGCAAGGACGAGACACGAAAGAAGGAAAGGCACACAGCACTGCCATTCTTACTTTTGTGTCTCATCTCTGTGCGCGCCGTACTTAGATCATGCACCACCAGCTACCCCCTTAGCAAGCTTAATCACATGTACTGTTGCTAATATCTGATGCCAGAAGTATGAGTGAACTTTGTGCTTAACCCTGTCGTAAAAATCCTGAACTGGGAACGCAAGTGGTTGCTACTATTATCAGCTGTTTCCATCTGGCAATCAACTGGTCCGAGTAGAAACGCACCTTGTGTCTACTGCAGGGTGTCTTTTGTGCGCGAATATCAATGAACTTTAAGGTTGAACAGCTACAGCAGAAATACTCATACTGACAGTCGTCTTAGGCAGTGTCGTCGCAAGATTGTGCAATACGCGTTGTGGTACCTCGACGCATTGTCGCTCTTTTAAATGTTTCCTCTTATTGTGAACTATACTGAGTACGGGGAAAACAGTAGAAGTTTATATGGGTGTTTGAAGTGTAAAATTTTCTAATCGAATCAAATATGAAAATGCAGCGTAGATCCCGGTGTTGAGATTCCGACAATGTGGGCAGAGGCCGCACTGTTATGTTGTGGGTCTCTTTTTGCACTCGTTCGAAGCACGATGTGTGCTGCTTGGATAAACTTTATCAGGTTGCCGCCATTGCCGAGATTGGCTTTTTTCGAAATGAGCTATCGGAAAGCAGCCGAGGGAAGTTGCTAAGAATGAGTCACTCCGTTTTTTGCTACACTGTGCAGTTTACGAATAGAGTGCACAGATATGGAGAAATTTTCATGTATATATCGAAGACAGACTTAATAGTGAGAATGCCTCTGTGTGCTTAGCTTTCACGCCTTGACAGCAGCATAGTAAATATTTCTTTGGCTCCAAGTAATTACTACTGAACTGGTGGTGAGCAAACTGTGGCATGTGACACGGGGCGGACTCACATTGTGTTGTGTAAGTTACTACTCCAAACTTATAGTCTGCAGCAAAGAAAGAATCCAGTAAGTGGCATTTTATTCAGTGTATAGTTACTTTTTAAATAAAAGGCAGGGGAGGACATTGACGCTTCTGAACAATAAACAAGGACACTTTGTGTTACACCGCTGCAGCGACTTTCTTTGTGATTGCACTTCAGTTCTGGCTAGAATCCCGGTTTGGGTACAGTTTTCAGTTCGGTTCGACACCCCTGGTCTCCTGGAGGTCCGCTAAAAATAAAACGAGCTCAGTTAAAAGATACGTGGAAACCATCTGGTTCCGTGGTTGGGGGTATTTCCAGATACAGACCAGTTGGGAAGTAACTGAACCCATTTGTAGTCAAGAAGTACCACGCAGTAATTTCTGCGCATACTTCACTCGCCTAAACTTTCTGAATAAGTTCCCTTTACCACCGCATTAATGGCAACAGAGTCTTGAAAGAAAGTTCTGTCTACAGCAAGAAACGTCCTTCTTTTTGTTGATACGAAGCGACAGTTCTATGCTGAAGAGAGAGAAATAAAGCTCTTTATTGAAAAGTTGGCATATTTATATCTACACGCTACCCTGCAGGGAATGAGATGAAGGGTAAGATAGGCCCAAGAAGAAGGAGGGCAGTAGAATAGCAAAACGAAAAAAAAAAAAGGTGGCATACCTTGTGATCTTATTGGCAGCAGAATAAGTGTCCTAGGCAATGAAGGCAAGTAATCTTGGTAAACCTTGACAGTAGATGCAAAACTTGTGCAACTTATGCACCATATTTTTTTGAATGCAGCACTTCTTCAGTGCTTGTACATTTAGTCCAAGCATGTGCCCTGTGTTCGATGTTGCTGAGCTCGTTCTGCCTTGTCTCGCTGTGCAGGCGGATCCCCATCCTAGTCTTCGCGAACTCTCCCAGGTGTCCTTGCTGGCCGACTGTACCTTGCTGCTGGCATGGAGGTAAGCTGGGGCAACGCAGTTGACTACTTCGAACTATACCCACCGGCAAAGCCTGCTTGCATCTGACAAACAAATGACAATGCGTACTTACGCTTGAAATACTTTACCATTTTTGTCGGCCCTACTTCTTGGAAGAACCAGCAGCATCCCCTCCACTCCTGACTAATGCGTGAAGAAATAAGTACGTAGCGAAAACAGTTGCGTTTGCGCTTTTGCTGAAAAGGGATTGAGGGCACAATGTGTCTGAAATCGGCTGCACCTCGTCAAGATTGCAAAGAAGAAGTGCAACCCTTAAACCAGTGTATACATGGTCAATAATACAATTGAACACTTGAAATCAGCAGCGGTGTTATTCTGCTGCGCAGTGCTGAAGAGGCCGGACGCCACCTCGAGACTTACAAGGCACTCGAGGCCAAGCCTGCCGACGCCCTCATGGAGAGGCAGGATGGCGACAAATTATCCAAGGTGAGCATTCCGTTCTCCGTTTTTGTGGTTGTGGATGTTAACTCTCTGGCTCGCATGCAGATTTGTCTCCTCTTCGTTTAACTCTTCCACTCCTGAGATGACTCAGTGACCGACTCTCGCGCAGCCTCTGCCACTTCCGAGTTTACTCGTGTTTTCAGCACTATCTCAGCTTCTCACAAAGCAACTGCTGCAAAAAAAAAAAAGGGGGGGGGGGTGGAAAGACAGAAAGAAAGAAAAAAAGAAAGTTGCATATCCATTGTGCCGTCGCTTGTAGAGGAATATAGTAGTATATGCAAAGTGACTTTCTCTTACATGAATAAAACTGATTGATCGACAAATTGAGGCTCTAAGGGTCACCCATTCACAAACTGGCTGCCTTTGGAGGTACCTCTTGCTTCATCCTATACATAGTGCAATATCTGGCAAGCTGCCATACACAGTTGTACAAAGAGGGCATTAAGGCAATTAAGTTTGTGTTATGTAAGCGCGCTTCCCTGAAGCTTTTCTACGCTCGTGCGTGGCATTCATCAACATTTGCATTGCAGCTGACCGACGCTATCTCCTCGGTGCGGTCCCTGAATCGACCGGACGCAGTGGCCCTGCTCAGTTCTTTTGGGGTGAGTAGGCCATCCCGCCGTGCCGCGTTAACTGCATCTTTTCGATGTTTGTATTGCAGAGCCCAGTACCCGAACACCCCCGAAGAATTCAGTTAGCCAGATCTTTAATAATGTAATGCAGGCGTTAACTGCAAGCTACGCCAGCGCCTTATAACGGCGAGAATGTGGCGAGGCCGGCGATAGTACACGCACACACGCAAAACGTGCTTCAATGCAAGTGTTGCCCGCTACAGTCGTTAAATGTGCACGTGCCCGGCTTTCATTAGGTTTATTCGATTCAGCCAAGTTTCTCTGCGCCTATTAACGGTGCAATGCACCTAGGCCGTCTATTCCCCGAGGTACAGCGCTGCACCCTGCACCCCCGTGCTTCATTGCACGGGGTGCAAGACAAGGTGCTGCCATGGTGCCTTTGAACCTTGTAGTGGGTGCAGCGCGGCGCACCACAACTGGCACCACCCACACCTTTTCGTTCGTGGTGCCGTACACCTTTTCTGAATCAAACAAACCTATTATCCATGAGGACCAGTCATTATTGCAAATTACTGACAATAGCTCAAGCATGCCGATATATTCCAATTTGTCTTTTTCATCTTAATTCCCTGCCACATGCGCAGGTGTGGTAATAATGAGAGAGAGAAAAAAACTGAAAGCACATTGCAGATGAACATCGTATTCGAGCATGTGTTCTACTTCACTGTGCTATTCTTTTTGTAAACGAGACTGGCCATATATCTCGGGCGTGCGTCCTCCTGAAGTGAATAGCTTAGTAGGTGTCACCTCTCAGCGGGAGTGTGCTTGTGCATACTTTCGATGACGTCGCCGTTTTAAGGCGCCGGACATGTCATGTGGATGACACTCGCAATATTATTAAATATCTAGGAGGCTGTGCATCTGTATGATGTGACCGGGCCAGAAGTGTGTGCAATGCACGACCACTTGGCAGAATGGGCAGGCATGGAGCACTTAGTGTGTTATACCACAGTCAGAGGGGCAAGTTTAGTGACATTTTAAGCAAGAGCACTTATCCACAGCGAGTGTCACTTTAGCACCACACTGCTAGACGGGAAAGGAAAGTCTCATTTGGAATTATGGTAGTGTTGATTGGCATTGCAATCAGCCCATTATATATCTCCTACGTTAGGAAATATTTGCAAGATAAGGTTAGCATGGTCACTCGCAATGAGCAAAGACAAGACGACGTTGCATTCAGCACCTGACAGATGCGTTGCGCATTTACACGTATTGCGAGTAGCGAAGTGTACTTGCCTGAAAAAAAGAAGAAAAAAAAAAACAAGGTAACTTTTGTTGGCTAAGAAAGAATAGCCATTTCAATACCTGGGACGCTCATAACGTTTGAAGTCATAAATAAGTGTGTTCAAAATTAGTGCCGACACTGCACTGTTATTTTAGAAGCACCACTATCGAGGCTACACGCGTCTAGTGATTTTGACAAACGCACTTGCCAGCGAATGCCACTAAGCATTTTCTTGTGATTGCCTGCATATGACACTAACGTTCCAAGTGCACTTGCTTTAACTGACGCCAAGTTTGCCTGTCTGACGGGGGTGTGTATTAGTGGCCAGAGGACACTAACAGCACCACTGCCTGCCTTGAGTCGACTTTCTCTTGCAGAGCCTGGAGCGCATCGCAGAAGCCTCTGAACAGGAGCTGATCCTGCAGCCAGGTTTGGGACCCCACAAGGTAGTGTGCGCACATTGACTCGTACTTTACAAGAACATCATGCACTTTGGAATTCCACGATCACTGTGGGTGTGCGCACCCTATGGTGCGCTGCTAGGCAGAAAACGGATTTGAAAGCAAGGGTAGTTCGAAAAGCTGGCGACGTCCCTCTGTACTGTTGTGAGCAAAACTAAGAGGCCCCAGGCCAGCAGTATGATGCTGTTTCGTGCCACACCATCAGCCTCTGGCTATAGCCTCTTGAAGACTCACTGGCATGTTACATTATTCCACTGTGTAGAGTTGATGTGATGAGAATGTAGCAGTGTTACTGCTGAGTTAATATTGCCAACTTTGAAGATAATCTTCTTTGGTTCCTCCCAGATTTTCTTCTATAGTTCTTAGCTTTTTGTATTCTCTATGTGCTTAACCAAAAGGAGTGGCTGTGAACATTACATGGTGGTTAATCCTCCCTTCATGTTTTCATTTCAGTAATAACCAGTGTGAACATAACATTTTATTGAAAAAGGACTTTGTGACCTTTGGCAACAAGCCAAGTTGCATAGTGTGACAACATTTTCCGAGCCTCAATGCCGAACATGGGCAGTTTTTCACGTGACAGGACATGCAGTCAATGCGGGCCCATGACTAGTTCCACATTACAAAGAAGCAGCAAAGTGCTGCTTATTAAAGAGAATGTCTTTGGTGCAGTTCTCCAGACGAATTGGGCAATCTTGCACAGCTCCGCTGGACCTGCGCAGTGTCTTAGGCTGCGAGACCCATTGCAAGAGTAAATGTACAGTACAGTTCACTGCTAAAGGGAACACGCTGTTAGTATATTCTACCATTGATTCTTGCTGAGATGTCATAAAAGCCCACAGAGAAATTAATTATGCATAGGTGTGGGTCCAGTTGACTAGATCAGCCATTTCTTTCAGAGGAGGGCAAAGAAATGGTCCAGTTATGCAGTCAAACATTATTATATCCGATATTCGTTACATGCTGATATTGGCAAGGAACAGTTTCAATATACGTTGTTATACCTGATAATTCTGTTATGTGGAGGTTTGACTGTACTGCATTTATTACTGGTTAAGTGTTCCCTTCAACAGTGGATCGTACTGTACACACACAAGAAAGTTCTCATCCATGTTGGCCAACTCGATAACAGAGCTAAGGTGTGACCCGATTGCGCGAGAAACACTGGAGACCGGGTGAGCTGCGATCTTGAAGAACAAGCAGCAGCTGTGGTGATGTGCTCTGTTCTCGCTGAGTCATGGTCTTGTTTCTTCCGTCTTCAGGCTCATCGGCTTCACGAGGTCCTGCACCAGCCGTTTATGCGCCCCTAGGCCAGCTCCTCGTAAGCCTGCAGTGAAAGGACCGCCCAAGTTGCCAAGTTCAGTGTTGCCAACATCTGGGACCACGGAGAACGAACTGTCTAGAACTCACCGTGTGACACTGGACGGCCATGTCAGCGAAGGCGGGCCGTGCCGCCGCCTTAGGTGGCTCTACACCGAGACCGGCCTCCCACAGAATCTGCGCCAGCTCTACTGCATGGCCCTGGGACCCGGTGAAGAACACCCGTTATTGCGGCTTCGACAACCACCAGCGAGTGTGGCCACAAATGAGTTCTACAGCAACGGCAAAGCTACGCTTCCATCTTTTGGCAGTACTGCTTGCCAGGTTTTGCCAAGAATAAATGCAGACGTGGCTTAAGCAAGACCGATCTGTTTTCTTTTCTCCCTCAGTTGAGAATCTTAACTGCAAAGACACGTGCAGTTGTTAAAAAAATGTTAAAAAGGTTACGACAAGCAAACTATAATGGGGGTGCTAAAATTTCACCGCACAGTGCTGCTAATCATCTGTAACTTATATAAGCAGGACACAATTCAAAGGCAAACACAAAAACAATATTAGGAATTTCAGTATGGGCTTATTGTAAACGATTACCGCAGCCGTTTCACGACCAACCTAGAGTTTAGTGCAAAAATTACTATATGGAACTTGTGCCGCTGCTATTGTTCAGCTACTATAAGAATGATGGGCAGTTGAATGGATTAGTCCAGTCCTCACGCCAGTAGTTTCAGATGTTCTTGTGGCATTATTTGGTACTGCCTTTATAAATTTCCCAGAAATCGCACTTGTAGAGCGTTCTCGCGTGGATTCCACATTCTGTAAACTTGACAAAACTAGCTGAATAATCGAAAATTCGTAATCTGCCACGCCTCTGTACGCTTTTCGTGATTTCTGAAGGTGCAGGTACAGTCAAACGCCTTTACAACGAAATGACCTGTACAACGAAAGAATAATTCTGTCCCGGTTCTATTGCGAGTGGTGCGATGCACAACCTTTACAATGAAGTGACCTGTGTTATGCATGAGTTGACCGTGAGCAAAAACTGCCTATCAATCACAGTGCGGTGCGTTTATACCAATTACAGGGTGGTCGCACGCTGCATGCGCCACTCGGTTCCCTTCAGCAGCACCAGATGGCACTCGCATCCGCGCCGCCACCGGCCGTGCGGGGGAAAGAACAAAAAAGAACCAGAAAGCTCGCCTTCGTGCATAGCGTTTGCCGCAAGCGTTTCCCGGTAAAGATTATGGTTGCATAAGCTACAGTTGCGGGGAAGCAAGAGAAGCAGTCAGGGACCCTTTAATGCTATCGCATTCTACTCTTAAAGGCAAAGCTTAAGTGTCTCTCAAGTTTTTTGTGTTATAAAGGCACTCAACTGCAATGTGATAAAACGAAATTTTCAATAGGCAATGAAGTGGCACCTGAACTGTTGCATCTAAGTGGGTATCAAGTGAGCCCACCCCCTCCCCCCTTGCTCCGCATTCAAACCACTTGAAAAGAAACACAGTCATGCCTTAGTGGTGGTTTCTCCTGAGTACAGCCGGCTGTCAGCCAGACTCCATCGCTGCCTCTGCTGGTCAGACAGAGTGGGCCAAACGAGCAGTGCATCCGGGTGGCATACCAAGGGGGTGCTCAGCACCATGGCATAGTGGCAACGCTCGGGCTCACTCACGTCTGTCAGGGATGTTTGAGGACGACCGCACGTGAGGTGTACCTGCGCCAATCGAACCAGCCACAGCGTTTCTTATACGTTATCTAGAGGGAAAAAACTGCTGCTGTGGCACTGTTGTATGCATGGGAATGCTGGGAAGTGATGGCATTGGCTTGGCTTCTTTCTCAAAGATCTGTAAAAAAATTTTTCTTGTACTACACCATGAGAACTCATGCCGGATCGTTCAGTTATCTCAAACGTGAACAGTGCCGACGGGATGCTAAAGTTGGAGAAAAAGCTACAAGCTCTGCACACACTGCGCATCAGTTTCAAGCGTCCAGTTTTGCTTTCTTTGTTCACTTGTGATAAATGTGATAAACAGTAATGAGAGATGTGTTATGGGCAAGCAAGGACTTTATATGTTGACGAGGGTGGCGATGTGGGCTTGTTGGTCGGTCATCATGTAATGGTATTTGGAAGCACAGAAAAAACACGGAAATGAGAAAAACGAAGACGAAGAGAAGCGCTAACTATCAACAACGAAATTTATTTGCGGGACCTATCGTACTTATACACAAAAAACCATGTGCACAGCGATATCAACTCTGAAGATAAGTATGGTAAGTAAACGCGAGAATGTAAGATTAACAATAGAAACTGACCAAATCACTCTCGGCCGCTGATCAATGTATCAGCAAATCGTCACTATCATTGTCGGCGAGAGAGATTATTTGCATATGCCGTGAAAGCTGACCTCATTTGCAATTCATCATTTAGGGTCTTGGTGTCTTCCTGATGAAACAGCTTTAGATTGCCTTTATGCCGTCATGTACTTATATTCAGAGTCCTTCCAGCTTATTGTCTGGTAAACAAAAAATTGAAATTTGAAACTTCCGCTATTGTTTCCAGGATTAAGCTCGTTGATGGGCATCTAGAATGTTCGTCATCAACACACATTCGACCCTCTTTCGAAGGCGTTTATGTCATAAAAACATCCTACTTTGGCTCATGGCATCGACTCCGAGAGCGTCCTCTAGCATACGATGTGTTTCTGCCGCAGTTTTGCCAAGTTTAAAACAAAACTTAATGCAAATCCTTTGCCCCTTGAAGTCTACCATAACGGTTGCTAATAAATGCGCCAAATCAGTGAAACATTGCATTGCAAAACAACACTTTGCAAAACAATGCTTCTTCTTAGCTGCAAGTCGTTCAGGCATACTGCTAGCTATAGCTAGCGGCGGAAATATGTACCACACTCAGTCTACCTGCGCTTTTCAAATTCTCGAACTTTTGGGTAGCACCTCGTATATCAACATCAGCTAGCTGACTCCCAAGTTGTGCCTGCAAATTTTCTAATTGCCATCACACCACCTATTCTCTGCCATCCTCCACTGCACTTCCCTTCCCTTGGCAGCCATTTTTTACTGTAATACTGCACTAGTATACTGTACTTGTACAGGGTACTAAACAGATAATGGTTTTAAAACAAAGTTTTATTTGCCTCTTCCCTGGGGTTTGTCATTTCGTTGTTGCACATAGGTATTTATGGATATAAATGAAGCTTATAAGCGGATTTCCTTTTACATGACGTCATCCTCCATCACGGCGCACCCCTGCAGCTCCTCACCGATCGCGGCTGCACCTTTTGTCCCGCGTCGTTGAAGACATACCTTGTTCCTGCTCTACCGAGTGCTAGCGTTCCACCGCCCCTCCCACCTGCATCCAAACGGACTCACGGAGCGGCTCAATCGCACATTGACAGAAATAACTGTCTATGTACGTTTCTGACGACCGCAGTGATTGGGACAACGCGTTACCCTTTGTGACTTTCGCTTACAATTCATCCCCGTCACGAGACCGCTGGCTTTTCACCCTTTTACTTTCTGTTTCGGCCGCCACCCTACTTTGCCCGTTGACAAACTGCTTCCTTCCTATAGCTGGCACCGTCTCGGCGCCAGCTATAATGGAGGTGAACTCGTGGCAAAGTAAGGCTTCAGCCGAGATACCTGCATAAATGTCAGTGGGGTCAGGCGAGTCCAGTGGAGCGATCTCGTAGTTAAGATCGCCAAGCTGCCGCAATATCGAGTAGGGCCTTGTGTATCGCGGCAGCAGCTTTTCAGACAAGTCGATGCAGGCGACATGGCGTCCATAGGAGGACGACGGAGCCGGGAGGAAATCGAACGTCCCGATGTCGGCTGTCGCACCGGATCTTTTGCGCGGCCCAAGAGGTGGTGAGCCGGCAGCCGGCAATCTGGCGTGCCGTGTGCACCCGGGCAAAGGCGTCTTGAGCATATTCAGTGGGAGTGTTCGTCGCGGAAGGAAGCTCATAAATGAAGCATATAAATATGAAGCTTACCTAGCTTGGGTTACTGGGCATTTGGTATGCACCACTGGGTATGTAATCATTCTTGGCCAATGCCCCAGAATGGGTCTGTACCCAAATAGACAAGAGGTAACAAATGAAGAAGTCGAAAACACTAGCAGCCGAGTGTGCAGAAAGGATTCTAGCGAACAAACTGGGATCCGAGCATGCACATGAACTAGGAACATTGAGTCACGGAGAAGTGATTAAGTCGGCTACAGAGAAATGCGTAAACGTACATTCCACTTGCGTGATTCCGTACAAACATTTGAATCGTTTGCATGACTTTTACATTTAACATTTGTGGAAACATCAAAGAAAGCTTCACTCGACACCGATTCCCATACCATCGTGGGATCTGACAATTTCCTTTTCTCTTGGGTGCCGTGACAAAAGGATGGCACCCGTGCTGGGTGCCAAAACATCAATATGTTGGCGAGAGTACGTTGGCGAGTGTACGTTTCATCCCACCACGCTGTTCCCTTGCCATGCAGTTTCTCTTCAAACACTTAACTCTCGACTGTACTTCGTGCATTCATCACACTTCACAAGTCCGGCAAATGGTCACACACCTCCACAGAGCGGTTCAGGGTGCCGCAGCTGTCGCCGTTGCCATAGTGCATGCCACTGAGGCTCCCGTTAGCAGCCGACCAGCCTTGCCAGACACTGCGGGAAGAATGCGAAAGACCTTACCCAACACGCCATACGGTTGCCAAGTTTTTGACACCCATGTCTGTCTGAAGCTGAGATGGTATTTCACGGGTCTCGTCGTGGCAGGTTGCCCAACGGTATACTGTCAGCATAAATTTAAAAAAAACTAAGAAAAATCTGATCAGAACACTTGTTTCAAGTAATCACGTCAATGCGTGCCGTGAAATTACTCCGCAGCCACTTTCTAAGCATAACGATGACACAGGCATACATTTCGGTCAGAGAGTGGCCAGAGGAGGGGGGTGCACCACACAAGTACCCCCTACCCCGGCATGTGCGGCTGGTCATAAAACTGGCTGATGTAAATCTTTTAGCCACACCACAAGTCAACACGTTATAGATTAGATTAAATAAAGCAAGGTTATGGTTCTAGCTCAACATGATTTTAATATAAGATTTTATTACGTAATCATCGCTCTTGAGCACGATTCTTTTCTTTTGGTAGCATGAGTCGACATGTGTCGCCATCTATAATCATAAGTGCACACCAGTGATCAGTGGTTGTCTTTGCACAAACGCGTCGCAGTAATTTGGCCAAAAACATACAGAGCTTTTATCAGAATATGCATCTGTATAAAGTTCTAACTAATAGTTCTACTGAGTAAAAGACCTCCAATGAGTTGGTTTAAAAATAATATTTATGCCTTTGCATGAATTGATATTTTTTAGGTTATATTACTAGTTTACCTTGGCTTCTTCATATGGTCTTTGGGGATGGACTAACATTTTTGAAACATGTGTGTTCATCTTCAGTTGGGCAATAAATTGACCAATAACCATGAGGAGGTTGGAGAATGATTCTATGTGAATTACACTCCGTGCGATTTGCACTACGTATGCTTATCTCGAATCTGAGATAGTTGGTCAAGATTCCGACTGATGACCGTCAGCCTTAGCTTGGACCAAACTTCGATACATGCGAAATGCAAATGCTTCTTGAGATAACTCCGGGGCTGCTTTTAATAAAATTTGTTTTATTTTAGAGAGACCGGGTAAGGACCCCCCCCTTACTCTGGTCACGTGCGTGAGCCCCCCCCCCCCCCCCAAAAGAAAATAGTGTATATGCCACTGATTTTGGTGTGATGGCTAAGTTGGTCATTTCCTCAGCCTTTAGTCGTGCCTACCAAGGCAATTTTGTATTGAATTTAACCTGAATAAAGCAAAGAAATGAAAGAAATGTAGCCACATTTACAAATGCAGGGGAACCTGAAAACATAACACATTCTAGTTGTTTTCAACTTGTTCGCATTTGAATATGTGCTTGCAGTACATACATACAAAGCACCCTTGAAGGAAAATTACAATGCTGCCTTGCCATACACATCCATGCTCAAAGAGCCCTGATGGAGCTACAGCCACAGCTTGGATAACTTAACCATTTTATTGTAATGCTGTTCTCCAAGCTTCGTTGCTAGCCAGAACAGCGCACCACCTATATTGTCACTGGGATTGACTGGCCGTGATTAGTGGGTGATAATTAAGAAAGAAATAGAACGTTACTGAGTAAACAGAATCCGTACATTATGCTGGCACATATGTAACAAGTACTAGGTTTCGACTGCTAGGCAGGGTACGACTACAATGATATCCTGTCCCACAATGTTTGTTCAGAGAAAGAGAAATATGAAACCGTGGCAATCACACATTAAAAAGAATCATTGGAATAGTATTAGACGCCAACGCTTAGAGTACCACGATCGAGGTGATGGCACACAAACAAGTTCTGTTTCACAGAATGCTCTGCATATTCTAAGAGCTATCAATGCATCACTGTTCTCGTTAATGCGATATTTAGTTGACCTCAGCAATAATTAATAGACACTTGTAGCTGTCTGCTTAATTGAGTGTTGCTTGACCCATTTAATTTAATTTTATTACTCTCAGGGCCACTATGGCGTTATAGAAAGTGTTATTTTGCATAAGCAGACACAATATGATCAATTAAAGCGTACTTGAAGGCTGAAGGATCGCTATAACAATGTCAAATGTTTCGAGTACGTGACGCAACTATAGCTTATTAAACAATTCAATACCATTGTAGCTATTATAAGAGGGGGAGCAAATGAATAAACATACCCAAATGGAGAACGTTATACACCATTCGTGCACTTTAATTATTTGTGCCCTTATTCTAACAGGCCACCATACGTTTCATCATGCAACTAGCCCAACAAGAAGTACCCCTACGGTTAAACACTGGGCTGCTCCACCAAGAGATGCGGCTGGCAACGCGGTCATTGTTGCTCGGAAAAACAAACTTAGGCATGCAAGCACAGAATGGTGGAATCGATGCTCGCAAACGCACCCGAGGACGCCGTTGTAGGCGTTCCAGCGGGCGCTTTCTTCAGCTTGGGTGGCGTTGTCGAAAGGGCACAGGGTGTAGCGGTACCTGCGCGGCAAGAAAACCATCGCGCGCGCGCGCAGTCACGTGCAAAGCACGGCAGGCGAAATCTCTCTGAAAGGTTTTCGCAAGTGCAAAAAAAATGATACCCCGCAGCCGTGCGGCTGAAACATCGACCCAGCAGCGGCCTCAAGTGTTCGGGCCCCGAGAAGGGCCGCGGAGTCGCCCGGCTCAGCTGCCGATGCTGTTGACCGTGCACTGCAAACCCGCCGTCAAAGCCGCTGGCTTGCTTCACGACACGCATGGGGACGCTGCCGCTTGACGCAGCAGGGACGAGTTCTGCACAAAGCGTGCGCTCGCTGAACGCTCGATTGGCGCGTACAAAACGCTTCGACTAGCGTATGGCAGGGCGCGTGGTTACCTAGAGTTAGCGCGAGTAAAAGAAGCAACGCGACGAAGCTACGTCTGCTACAGGCGAGTGCGCAACAGCAACCGCACGCGTCGTCTGCTCGCGTCAATGTAGTAATACACTTCATTTTTAACCAGTTTAAAGCGCGTTTTTAAGGCAAATTCATCAAAGACTAGACGATTCCCCTCATGGCAGCACGCACACCACGAAAAGTGTTCAGCTTTATCAGCTGTCTCGCGTTTATCAGCTGACAAACCATCCCTTCAGGCGTTCGCGGCCATCGCGGCGAACTCGACCAAGTTTGGCTAGATCTGCGGCTGGTCGTAAAACTGGCTGACAAAGATTTTTAGCCGTATCACAAATCAACACGTTATAGATGCGCTTAAATAAAGAAAAGTTGCAACTCACCATGATTTTAATATAGCATTTTCTTTCTTGAGGACGATTCATTTTCGGTTGCATGAGTCGACTTGTGCCGCCATCTATAATCGTAAGTGCGCACCAGTGGTCGTTGGCTGGCTTCACAAACGCATCACAGTAATTTTGCCAAAAGAATACGATGTTTTTATTAGCATATGCATTTGTGTAAAGTTCTAACTAAAAGTTATATTTATCGAAAGGCAGTAAATGCCCTGCTTTAAAGATATTATGTAAATTTGTACAGTAATGTAAGTATTTTAAGTTGAATTACTAGGTTAACCTGACTTTTCATGTGGTCTTCGGGGATGGAGTAACATCTTTGAAACATGTATGCTCGTCTTCAGAGGGATTTAATTAGCCTTTTGACTGTGATGAGATTGGAGAATGATTCTATGTGAATTACACTCCGTGCGATTTGCATTACCGGGTGCTTATCGCGAATCTGATGTCATTGGGCAAATTCCTGCTGAAGGCCCTCGGTTAAAAGAAGTTTGTGGGTGCCGTAGAGTATCTCACTATAAAACTCTATGGTGGGTGCAAGCTGCAAAGGCGAATACTTCGGAGAGGTGTGATAGATTGTCATTCCATTTCAAAGAGACCGTTGCGACGATGTGACTGTTCGTTGCAAGTTTCAGAGACTTTTTAGGTCGTCAATTTGTAATTTAAAAGTCACAAATTTTTAAAACAATGTAAGCAACGTGTACAACTGTACAACCTCGCATTGAAGAAGGATGTTAATTTCGAATTCGGACCCAAAAGTAACTTACCCAATTTCGTAAGTTTGAAGAAAAAGTTTACGAAATTGAAGCGCTGCATCAAGAACACATATCACATTTCTGTAAGCGGTATTCGTTAGAGGATCCAAAGCGGACAAATTTGATATGTCAATTTAAATCGTACGCGAATCCGTTGCATTGTCTACAAGGGTTTCGCAAACGTTCTACTCCCCTATTAGTGGAGTACTTGAGAGCCGTGTATAATATATCAATTTTCTCCGCTTTAGATATGTACTATTCGGTGCAATTTGCAGGAATGTGCAACAATACCTTGGTTAGGGCGAGTTGGTTATCTTGACAGTTTTCATAAAAACTGCGCGGAAGACGAACACGAAAGGAACATATACGACAGGACGGGCGCTGAACTTCCAATTGGCGTTTATTTCAAACGATCATCTATTTTATGCACTGCGCATCGGGTACATCGTGCATCGACATCACTAAATGGTCCGGTCATAAATATTCTTCCCGATTTCTCTTTCATAACAGGAGCTAGATTTAAACGCCTTTTATTGCTGAATTGCCATGACTCGTCCATACTTTCTTCAGACGATTTTCAACATTTAAAATTTCGGTGGAACACGAGCAAGTGCCTTTCACGCCAATGTGAGGTGACGCTGTCAAATTTCCGCTGCAGAGTTCCCCGCCTAAATTTTTATCTTCATAGATCTGGTTTATCAATCACTGACCTCTGCTCATTTTGTAATCAGCCGGAAACTATTGACCATTTTTTTTCTTTCTTGCCACCGCTTCTCCTCCCTCCGTAGAATGTTTCTGTTATTTTCAAGCAGTAATCTGGGTTTGGCACTTACAACGCCACACATTTTGTCTTTTGGGGCCTGTCAATTAGGCACAAGTCAGGGTTCGATGATCACTGCTGTACACAAATTTATTAAAGCATCCGGAAGGTTACGCTGCTAGGGTACCGACCGTGGGACATGCTATTTTATGTTTATTTTTGTAGCTAGTTTTCTCTTAATTTTTTTATTTAGTTAGTTTATGTATAGGACATCTCCAAATCTGTGTTAAGGAGCTGCCAAAATCTTAATTTTGATTATTCACCTTTAGCCCTTTGTTCGTTGTTAGGTGTATGTTTTATTTTATCCAGTGTGGCCAATCCCCCTCCTGGGTACGAGCCATGTTTTGAGGCAACAACAACAACAACAACATACTACATAAGTCAATCAGTTCACGTGCTTAGATACCTTGAAAGAAATGTCCCTTCTTTTACCTGCGACGCCACAGACGGACAGCTGACGACACACTTGTCACCTGCCTTCCTTATAAATACGCTTCAACTATTTCGCGTTCTGTTTTTGATTTTTCTTTCCTCAAGAAAGTTGTGATGGCAAGCATGGGCGCTTAAACCAAGTGGCTACCGTATCCTTTTCTAACGTCATTATTATGCTGGGTTAGCGCTATAATGCTTTCTTTCTCTTGTTTTTTTTTTCATCACCCTTTGGCCATGGCAAAGCTAAAGACGACGAGGTGACCTAACGACGACAGAAATCGTCGTTTTGTGTCGCCCATGACCACTAACGGTCATCGTAAACAGAATACAGACAGACGAGACGGACAAGTCAAATCCAATATCGAGCACTTATGACTGATGCCGCAGTAAAACAGGTAGCAAAAACAAACCTTTCGTCCGTTTAAATGCGGGCTAATTGCGTGAAGCGATACCAGCCAAGGCAGCATAAAAAGGCGAGTCAACAGCGGTTGACATCAAAGAATGCGAGGTCTTCCGTGGCGCACTAACGTACCATGTGGTTGAGGTGGCCAAACGAGGCCGCTTGACTACTCTCGAGTTGCTGCCGGTTTGCGCAAGGTGGCAGCACGGGTGGTCCGGGCTAGGGAGCTATCGCTATCCGGACCTACGGTAGAATTCCGCCGTTTTGTGAAAGTACGTGGTTGCGGGCGTCCCGAGAGCGGCTCCGCTTGCTGCCAGCGTTTTGACAGTCGTTGTCTGCGGTCATTCAGTGTGATCTATTCATGCTTGCTTGTGCGCGCTGACACCACGCTTGTTAATTCAGTTAGTAAGCGAATGTGTCCAAGTTTATGCAGCCGATAAAACTTCTATCCCTACTCCGAATAGCTCTCTACTAATTTGCTATCGCAATTGATGCTTCGCCTTTCGGGCGAAACTGCGACATTTTTTTATTTCTCAGCCGTTTGAAAGAATAGCTTGACGTTGTAGTGTCACACATTAGAGTGGTGTTATATGTTTAGTTATGAAGTATATGTTATAAGTATACTTAAGTATATAAGTATAGTTAAAGGTATAACTAAATTATAAGTAAGCTATAAGTATATAGTTGTGAAGTATATCTTTAGTCGGATGATAGGAGTCAAACGAAAGGTAATGATGAGATAGAATGAGCTAAGATAATGAAGAGTAAATGAAATTGAATTAAGAGGGAATGAAGGTGAAACAAGCAGTGATAGTGTGAATCAAGTGTGAATTAAGAGTGAATCAAGGGGTTAATTATGGAGTGTGGGAGTGACTTGCAAAAAAATATATGTGAGATTTGAGGGTCCAAGTGAGAGTGGCTAAGCCGAAAAGTGCTGAGTCACGGTTCCAGTTTGGTGAATCATAGAAAGGGTGGGTGACTTCAAAAATGACTGTAAATTGGGGTTTCAGATCGAGTGATGATGACGCAGCAAAAAAAAAAAACATGCTGAGTCACGGTCCGAGTTTGGTGAATGAAGGATGACTTGCAAAAATGACTTCGCAAAATGTGTAAAAAAATGTGAATAAAGAAATTGGGAAAGAAAAATTCACGAAGCGTAAAAAGTGGACGTCGAGTCATTGAGTTAGCGGCGTTCGGGCTTTCGCCTTCAAGTCGTCTTAGTTGTAGCATAAGAGACCCCTAATAATGTTTTATCTATTTATTTTTATTTATTTACTTTGCTTGGGCAGATCGGTTCCGGTGACTCAAATGCGCCGTTGCTAAAGGGCCGACGGTTGAATATATGTTCACGATCAATTAAGTAGATCCTTGACGTTAAGTAACAAATATTTATTTGCATATATGCGGACAAAATTCTTACTATTTAAAAACGTTATTGTTAACGTGTTTATGGCATTATTATTATTATTATTATTATTATTATTATTATTATTATTATTATTATTATTATTATTATTATTATTATTATTATTATTATATTAGTAGTAGCAGTAATACTGTTAGTATTGTTGTTGAAGTAGCTGTGTGCGTTCTTTAGATGCGTACGCAAGGAAGCCAGATAACATGAAGCGTGTCGCCTAGCTGCAATGTTATTCGACGTTGATTGTAAGTGAGGACGGTAGCGTTCACCCGTAGTTAGTTTCCCATGGGCGCTATTATTTCTTGCCCATGAGCTTCCCATGGGCAAGAAATAATAGCGGGACTATATGCAAGAATTTGAGCACGAAATTGAAGAACTCTATCTTCGCAGCTGTAGTTTGTCCGGGGCGGCCGGCAATAAAAGATCTACTTTATATTTAACAATCACTCTCCGAAGGTCACAAGGAAACGATCTTGCCTAACCTGCCACACTATTGCGTGCCAATGAGAATGCGCTAAAATGCAAAAACTTTTGAAAAAGGAAAGCGAGAGAACAGAGGACAAAACTAAAAAAAAAGAAAAGAAATCGTAGAAGGCTTTCAAAACTAGCCTAAATTATATAGTGTTTCTCAAAGACAGGCGTAGGAGCGTTTGTGTTCATTTACCTCACTGCGCTCAGTCGCAGTCGCTATTTCCGCGACATTGGTTTCAGTGTATACATTGTAACCTTGAATCTTTCTAGAGCATTTAAGCATTCACAATTTCAGTGACTTGTGGCCAAGAAAAATCGTTTCATTGCTATTTCTTTAGCAGCTTCTCCTTCTGCTCCTTCGGGAGCTCAACAACAAATAAATAAGTACCTACCGCGCAACCGAACAATTAACTTACAGCTCTCAGGTAAAGTGATTTGATCCGTCAGCTCAATACTACGTACAAAAGCGTGCAAGCTCCATTATTTTTACGCTGTACACTCACTGGTTGAAATTTTCACGTTTCCGCTAAAGTAAACACGCGCTGTATAAACACACGCTGCTCATGATCGGTTGCCTGTATCAGTTGTGTCGAATCACCCGCAGTCCGCGCTTATTTGAATTTTTTAAAGCTCCATACCACCTCGGGTACAGCTATTTTTGTGGGGAAGACCTCCCGAAAGCCTCGAAATGTTATTAACATTCTAAACAACATCTTAACGGAAATCACCGATCTTTACAGCGCAGCGAAAGTTTGCACAGCGTTTATCTAGGCCCGCAATGCTACATCGCCACCTGGCGACATATAGGGGAACTTGAGAGGTGCGTAGGTGCGCTAGCGGTGCTGGTTTGGCTACCTCTTCTATTCTGCCACTGTTACGTAGACTTTCTTCGATGTCAACCGCTGTTTAGCACCATCTTACTATCACATAAACCTTTACTTTTCTTTAGTTCACTTTTTAATTTACAATATTACCACACTTCCGGTTTCGGCGTTAGGCGCGCGCAATTTGAACGACCGCATCTAGGTTTCATTTCATCCTTTTATTTTGTTTCGCTAGTTACTGCTCCGTAAATAGCTCTACTATAACTTGGCGCATCCTTTTTGTTCCAAGCTTCACTTTGACGCCTATTTCATTATTTTACGTTCAATAGAAGGCCTCAAATCGCCTAATATATAAGACGGACGTAGCCAGAAAGCCCGTTCCCACGAACCACCGGATCGATCTGAACTCAGCAAAGAAGACTGCGCCTTCAACAAAATTTCGGGTAGGCTGTATGCGGAACGCAGCCGCATTGGGGGTACGTGAAACGTCTTGTACGTGCTGTTGAGGGTGTATGGACACTAGGGTACAGAAGTGGACGTCTCGGCTGCTGTCGTGAAATTGCGCCAGCAACTCTTGCAACGTCGTCATTGCGGAGACGGCTTGCACGATCGAGGCTCTGACACCCGGGCGCGATATTGAAGTAGACCGCCCTCAGAGTAAGTTTACGGAGTGTCGCGTCTTTCTTGGTCAGATACTGCGCAGATCGCGCTGACGACCGGTTCCGGGGACCGTACGTGAAGAAGCAGGCTCCGACGGCGAATTCCATGATCATGCTGTTAACGATGAATGCGTCGATGAGCTTCCCTGCCGTGAGGCGACTCATTCTCAATCAGTGGCGCACCGACGGGGGGGGGGGGGGGGGTTCGGGGGTTGTAACCCCCCCCCCCCCCCTTTTGTTTAACCCCTTTTCGTTCCTTGCGCATTTGAGTACTGCAACTAAGATGTCAGACGCGCAATCGTCTGCACACTCGCAAAAAGCGCATTTTTGACAATTTCCCTCAATGCCGCTACGTCGAACGACGTCAGCACGGGACCGTCTCGCGGGAGCAGGCGAATGGGGATCGTCATTCTGTCACCAGAATGCGCGTAGACAAGCTGGAACACGAATTGTGCGAGTTTATGAAGCTCACCGACGTCGTCAGGAATCGTGTCCAGTGCCACGTTCGGCAAGATGGCAGCAGGCAGTTCGACCAACTGAACCACGACTGCTGGCTGCACATTTGTCAGTTCCTGAAGGTAGCCGATGTTGCCGATCTCTAAGGCCTACTTACCATTCACCGTTCGACCCCCCTTGAACCTTCGAAATGCGTCACAGGTCTTTGCAGTCGTAAGCTTTAGACTGGAGCATAGGTTCCGGGGAAAACCTGGTACTGCACTCTTCCAGTTTGTCCGTGGAGCAGGCAGTATTTCCTGTTGTGTGCGTCGTCTGCTACAATCATTTTAAGGCGCATGCACACGTGACGGCTGATGTATTAACAACAAACATGCAGCAAGAAGAAGGCAGTGATACACCAGTCGTTTCATGCGCATGCGCGTCACCTTGCAGTAGGTGGTAGCCGGTAACGCAAGAGCGGATACAGGAACTGAACACGTTCAATGGTGAAACATGGCCTTCGAAATATGTGCATGCTCTCTCGAACGTCATGGGTTGATGTCCAAATGTGCAACACACGATGGGTGCACGCGGCGTTCTACGCCGCGTGCACCCATCGAGTTTCCGCGGTCATCGAGTGAGATGCGTTCATGTTTGCTTGTGCGCACGTAACACGATGCTTGTTAATTTAGTTCGTATACTTATGTTTACAAGTTTATACGGCCGATAAAGCTAGAGGCAGGCCCTTACTTCGTATAGCTCTCCACTAATTTGCTATCGCAATCGATGGTTCGCCTTCCGGGTGGAACTGCGACTTTTTTTTTTTTCTGTCGCCGTCTAAATAAACGCCAATAAAAAATAAGTGGTGGCGTGGAGCAGAGGTAGAACACCGGGCCTCTGAGCTGAAGGTCGTAAGTTCGAATCCTCCTCCAGTCCATTACATTTTCAGGCATGGAGTGGCGCCTGACACCGGGAAAATAATTGCCGAGAGCTAGTGGGGCTATCAATACTAGTCCAGGCGCAACCAAACTAGAAAGGCCCACTAAGCTTCAACAAAGTCACTCCCTCATCAGAACAGGAATTGGCCTCCCTGGTGTAGTGTTCGGCCACTACCTCCCTCATGACTCCTGCAATTAACCCATGGTCCTCAGTTCCCAGCAGCTGCGGAGTACCTGACCAAGGCGGCTGTCAGACCTGCGATGCGGCAGAGAGTGCTAAGAATCTCTGGGTCCGAATCGTAGGCCGCCACTGGAAACTGAACCTGGCAACGTTCAACACGCGCACCCTATCGAGTGAGGCTAGCTTAGCAGGGCTGTTTGAAGAATTATCAGGCATTGCCTGGGATATTATTGGCTTTAGCGAAGTAAGAAGAACAGGCGAGGCTTATACAGTGCTGACTAGCGGCCACGTCCTCTGCTACAGAGCTTTTCCAGATAAAAGAGAATACAGGGTAGGATTTCTAATCCGTAAGGACATATATAGCTGGAAACATTGATGAATTCTACAGCATCAATGAGAGGGTAGCAGTCGTCGTAACCAAGCTGAATAGGAGGTATAGAATGAAGGTAGTGCAATTCTACGCCCCAACCTCAAGTCACGTTGATAAAGAAATAGAACAGTGTTTTGAAGATGTTGAATTAGCGATGAGAAAGGTGCAAACTCAGCATACTGTTGTCATGGGCGCCTTCAATGCAAAAGTGGGAAAAAGCAGGCTGTTGAGCAAGTAATTAGCAACTACGGCATCGATTCTAGGAACACTAGAGGAGAGATGTTGGTAAAATTCGCGGAAAGGAATAGACACCGAATAATGAATACCTTCTTCAGGAAGCGTAACAACAGGAAGTGGACCTGGAAAAGCCTAATGGAGAAACAAGAAATCAAATAGATTTCATACTCTCTGCCGATCTCAGCATAGTGCAGGATGTAGAAGTGTTAGGTAGGGTAAAGTGCAGTGACCATAGGTTAGTGAGGCCTAGGATTTCTCTCAATTTGAAGAGATAAAGAGCATTCCACATTGCGGTGCTTATAGACTGGTCTCAGCACAACAGAGAGTAAACGTCAATCTATATCTGACCCCTTTCAAATGCGCAAGCATTAAATGCCCCATTACGCGAAAATCCGTCGTAGTTGACGTGTCCGAAAGATGGCACCAAAAATGACTGACGGCGCAAAGAGTAAAAACACGTAAAAAAAAGTTCGAATTGACTTCAAATTTCTCAGGGAGGTGAGCACGCTTCGCCGACGCCATGGCGGATTTTTTTCTTTTCTCTTTCTTCATTGCCGGCTTGGAGAAAAACAAGAAAGAACACTGTGCATGAAATGTTTAAAGAAAACACCCACCGACATTGGGTGGAGCACTCATTAAGAACGCCTCAAGTAGCAAGTTAATTCATCCACCCTACTGATCCACTCCGGGGGATCACTTTGACTTTTGAATGCATCTCTAAGATGTAAGATGCTCTAAGTACAGCCTCGCAGGGCGATTCTACGATTCTGGCTCACTAAAGATTCGCCTATAGTTCGTGCGTCATTGCACACGTCACGTCGCGGCCATCTGGCTGTCTAAAGGTGTGGCCTAGTGCATGCGTCATTAGAAGAATTAGAAAAGAACCGGAAAAAAGAAATTCATCAGTCAGCCTCTAGCTGGACGGTAAGGTGCATGCGGCAGGCGGCGTTCCCCTGCCTCACTCCTAAGAAACACTATCTATCCACGATGCAACAGCAGCGCCATCTCACGCCCTTGAGACGCGAAGCCCAAAACCATTCAAGCTTTGACGAAAATCGAAGCATTCAGCCGTAGCCTCGTGCGGTCTCGCTTCACCAGCTTAGAGCAAGCCCAGTTGTCATCCCTTTTACTCCGATAAACATTGCGTGAGCAAGCGATGGCGACGCCTGGAGCCAATGTTTTGTCAAGAGGAACTGCCTTCGATGTCAGGGCTCTGAAGGAAGGCAGGTCCAGCTAGGCACCAGGCTGTGGCTTCCTCTTTTACGTCCTGCATTGATCGATTCGCGTATGCCTGCCCGCGACACCTTTGTGTTGTGGGTAAGTGATGACCTGACTCTTGAGGCCTCTAGCCTAGGTTTCGGCCGCATGAATATTCCTGGTGTAAAGATTTTCTTACGTAAATGTACAAGGCGCTCATGTAACCGTTTTCTTTACTTCTTCTTTTCTTTAGCGGGAAACGCCTTTAAAAACGGTGACAGGTGGTCGCTTGCGAAAATCAATGCAACGAAAGCATGTTACAGCATTATCGCTCATATCTTTGCAACCGTACTACCCACACACCCTACTTCGGTGTCGTTGTGTAGATGAAAGAAGCCCTTACTCAGTCATGCACGCGTTGCGTGCACAGATGTCGTGGTTATCGCGCCACCGACTTTTCGATCCTTTATTCCCATTTCGTCAATACGTACGCCGCAAATCAGACGACGTTAAGGCAGTCGTTGTATAGGCTGGCCTCGGGGTGGACCTGAAGCAGGAAGTCGCGTATCCTCAGCACGAAGTGGAACCGGTACCAGGTCCCGTTGAGCCAGACGGGGTTGCACATCGTGGATCTGCTGTCGTAGTTGACGTCGTACACGGCCAAGCCCACCCCTTTGTTCGTCGCTTCGACAGTCCAGGCGTCGCAGATCTGCGCAAGATATGTTCACTCGCTTCATCCAATCACCTTATCCTCAGACATCGCCAATGATGCGCTCCAAGCTGACTTCTTTATACACAGCTGGCGTTGTGTACTCTTGTAAATTTGTCTCTATGATAAGCAATTTTTACCCATGCGCTGCCTCCTACTTCGCTTGTGTTTGAAATGAGAAAGTATTATTATTATTATTATTATTATTATTATTATTATTATTATTCAATCAATCAATCAATCATTTATTTATCGTGCCCAGGAACAACCGTGTGGTCTAGGTGCTGGCGCACGTATACATAGAAAAAGAAATACAGCAGGGGAGTATCAGTGAAAAAAAAACAATGAATAAAAATAACAATCTTGAAAAGAAAAGTGTACATACATGCAACCGAAGGCGCAAAATGCATACATAATGAAAAGGAGAAGGGAAGTTGAACAATATGTGAAAATATAAGACACAACAACGGAAAGCTCAGAGCAGAACAAAGACATAGAGTTGTGAAAAATATCAAGGTCATGAAAGTGGGCGTTATAAAGACTCTGTATTCTATGGACTGTTGAGTGTTGGTGGTGACAAGCAGCAACATGGAAAGGTCTGTGTTCTCTGGTGATCTTGCGCGGAATACGAAATGTGATACAACTGAGGAGTTCGGGGCACATGAGGATACCGTGAAGGAGTTTCCTAGACCTCACGGTTGTTCCTGGGCACGATAAATAAATGATTGATTGATTGATTGATTGATTATCTTGACGCCGACACCTATTGCCTCGTTTACAGGTGACTGAAGCGGCTCTACGTCACAAATCAAAACAGGAGCTGTCACAGACGCCCTATATATAAAGCCGAAAAGCGCTACTTAGTTTTGACCACTCTACGATTCCAACAAGAACTGAAATATCGGCTCACGTCCATTAACTTCAAGTTGCACTCAGTGTTCGCGCTGGTTCCTCAAGTCTCTTCTCTGTCATTTGCTCAATCGAGATGTCTATAGCCACGTAAAGCTGTCTAATCAGTCAAAGTAGTTAAGTGAAAAAAAAAAGACGGAAACATTCCAACAGAAATCTCGGAGGAAATAGCCGTCATTCAATAACTGTGAGCGAGATGGCGCTACAACGCAGCGGCACGTAAGGTTTCTGTATAGGCTCCCTTTAGGGAGCCTAAATTAGCCTGTGCAATAAGTCTAAAGCCGTGGTAAACACAGACGCATTAAGGTCACCGGCAACAAAGTTGCGGACCGTGTAAGAAGTCTAGTTTCAGATTTGTTGGTAAAGCACAGCCTCCGTGCTATACCTTACGTTTAAAGTGCCAGTGGCTGCTTCATAAAAATAAAAATAATAAAAAAAGTAAACGGAATAAAACGATACGAAAACTGAACACCGAAACTGAACACCGAAACTGAACACAGGAACTGAACACAGGAACTGAACACCAGGAACTGAACACCGAAACTGAACACCGAAACTGAACACCGAAACTGAACACCGAAACTGAACACGGAACTGAACACCGGAACTGAACACCGAAACTGAACACCGAAACTGAACACCGAAACTGAACACAGGAAACTGAACACAGGAACTGAACACCGAAACTTAACACCGAAACTGATACCGAAACTGACATCGAAAGTGATACCCAAAGTGAATAAAACGATACCGAAACTGAATAAAACGAAACCGAAGCTGATACGAAATTGCACAAAGCGCCGCCATCACTGCTCGCCGGAAGTGACGAACGACCGAGAGCGGCTTCTCGTGCGACCTCGGAAGTTGGCCTGCCCGCGGTGGGCCGAAAAAAGTTTGGCCTTTTGTGCTGGAGGTTCGCTGGGATTCACGTGACATTCACTAACCACCCGGTGCACGCGTCGTTTGTTTATGCGCTGTTTAGAGGCTGCTAGCAATAAATTTGACAATTACCAGCCCTGCAACTTTGGAAAGACTCCTTCATAGATACTATGCCCCTCATCTCCAACCAATTTAGCGAAAGTGAAATTTAATTACAGTTGACCTTTAAGAAATCCGGGTGGTTGCCTGCGCCATCTAACACAATTAGGTTCGCCAACTTGCACATGCAGCGACGACTGATGCGCAAGAGGAAGTGCGTCAGCGGTACCGTGTGCAAAAGGAACCTAAACCTTACAGCTGAATGTTTTTCTGAGAAGAGTTGGGTTTCTAAACTTCTTCACTAAGTTTTTCGACCAAATATAATTTGGACATTTACTATTATGGAACCATTATGTAACACAAAGGGACGTACAGGGGTTCCTTCATATTCGGAAGCCGTAAAGACTGATGTTTGTTGAATTTCTCAAAATTGGTTGCATTCACAAATTTCGTTCCAAGTTGACGTGTCTTGAAAACTCCACCCCAGCTAACCAGCGCAGAAATTCACATTCAAAAAAGGACACAAAGAAAACGTACGCAGTATTTTTTCATGTCTTCGTGTGAATGTGAATTTCTGCGCTGGAATTAGCTGAGATGAATTCGCAATTCCAACTCCCACAGCTGAGCACTTGAGAACTCACCGGCATCAATCATTGGTCCCAACAGGTGCCATAAGGCGTTTCGCCTACAGTTAGTGAACTTCTTCTAATTAGCTAAAGATTAGGTGCTCTCTTTTTCGTGCAAGTGATATCCGCCTTCACTCTGTCTCCACATGGTACACTACACTTGTGCTGCCTGCCACAGGTCATATTTAAAATTATACGGATTACATCGCCTGCGACGGCGGAGCTGACCACAGACATCTTGTGTAAGCCATAACATCCAACTCCCGGGGAAATAAAAAAAAATGTCACAGTTTCGCCCTAAGGGCGTAGCAATGAATGCGATAGCAACACAGCAATGTCATACGAAGTAATGTGAGCGGCTTTGGTAGCAATATGAATTGTAGTAAACATGAGCTGATTAAGTAAGCAGGTGTGCTGCGGCGTAAGTAGACCGACATGAAGAGAGACTCGATGACCACGAGAAGGCGCGTGTGAAACGGTGGTGTTGATGAGAAGCGCTTCCCGTGGGCAGCGCGCGTGCGAAAGGACACACCTGTAGCGCTGCACTGCCGATCCGGGCAGCATTACATGTGTAGCGTGCGTTGGAAAATGTGGCCCGACTATCACTAACTGAATGAACAAGCGTGGTGTGAGCGCGCACAAACAAACATGAATAGATCACACTGAATGACTGCAGACAACGACTGTCAAAACGCTGGCAGCAAGCCCATACGCTGCAGCGGGCGAAGGTACGTGCGGTCTATCGCTTCAACAGAAACTGAGCGGCGAATGCACAGTGCATAAAGGTCAGAGCCATGTGGAGATAAGAGACGGTGCGGCGAGCGACGAGCGCGGTTGTTGGCAGAGAAGAAATGCCCCCCCCCCCCCCCCCCCCGCTCCCTACGGCGCTGGCTTCCCGCTTCCTTGCTTGCGCGTGGGACAGACGGCGCGGTCGAGCGATGAGCGCGGTTGTTGGCAAAGTGGAAGTGCCCCCCCCCCGCCTCCCCCCCCCCCCCCCCCCCCCCCACTCCCTCCGGTGCTGGCTTCCCGCTTCGTTGCTTGCGCGTGGGAGATTGGGTGCGTTCGCTCTCCGTGATAGCGCGCGTCCCCGCACGCTTCCGCTCGGGCATACGGCGCGCGGTGAAGATTTTATCTATACGGAACCTCACGGCGATGGCGACGGCGATGGCGACGACGACGGCAGAAATCCGGTTGAAGTGTCCATATAATTGCTATCGCAATAAAAAGAGCTGTCATTCTCAAACATCCAGATGTCGGGCGTGCCGTGAGTACTACTGGAACCGTACCACACAGCCGAAGAACCTATAGAGTGAAAGCGCAGAATAGCCCGTATACTTTTGACATAGGCTGGACATATCGGTGTCATACTGGACTACACTCAGCACATGCTACATGGGCCACTACACATGGCGTCGTTTGTACTCACCTTCTCACGTAAGGAGAATCGGTTCTCAAACGTGATGGCGAAACCGTCCTGAAGGTCGTAAGTGATCATTGACAGGAGCACGCCGTCGTAGTTGAGGTTCTGACTGTACCCAGAATTCGGGTTGTCGCAGCTCTAGATTTAAGAAAGAAAATAAAAGAAAAAAATTCAGAGCTCTTCCACTATGATGGAGAGAGAGAAATAAACGAAGAGGGAAAGGTAGGGAGGGTAACCAAGGACGTGCCCGGTTGGCTACCCTACACTTGGGGAGGGGGAAAAGGAAAGAATAGGTAAGGAGAGAGAAAAAAAAATGATGATGGTGATAACTAAGATGGAAGCCAGCGAAGCTGTCACTATGGTGGCTCGGCTGTAGTGAATAGTGCCCCCCACGACCAGAATGGCCGTATTGTCGTTGGGCATAACCCAACCGAACGATCCGGTTGAGGAACTCGTGATCAAACATGGCCGTCCCACCGGGGCACGCTAACGCTAACGTTGCTGCACGCTAACGTTGCCGAGGCATGCACCACCGTTGTCGGGTTCCTGGAGGGCAAGACGACGCTGACGTTTGGCCTCAACATCGCGCTCCCGCAACTCGGGGGCGCAAAAACATGAAGATGCATATGAGGTCTATCACGTGACCTTCTATTAATGTACGCGGTTCCTGGTCTTTTTATTAGTAATGAAATGCATCGCACGTTTTTCTGTTGTAAGTTTTTTCTAACTTACAATGCGCAGATGGGCCTTCGTTTGTAGCGAGTAGAAGAGTGGCGCTGCCTTCGCCTTTGTTTTCGATGAGTTGGCTTGGCTCGTTATCGACAGAATAGCGACGACAGGGGCCAGCCAGCTATGGCGTATTCTAGTACACTGCAGCCATGGCGTAGGCATAGAGTTAATATAACTGACTCTAGAGGCAAAGCTGGGCCGAAAAAGGAGTGACCGCTAGGGCGCCGCCATTTTGTCGGCGCCATCTTGTAACTCGTCAATGTGGCCAGCGCAATTATTTTTGAGAGCTGAAAACAAGTATAGGTCGCCTTATGCTGTGTCATAAAAAACGAATACCTGATGGCTTTATGAAGGTGATGTGTGAATATTAAGCTTACAGGAAGCGCTTGTTAACGCAATTTATGCAATTAACGATGTACTCATTCATTCAATAACGCGAGTTTCGGTTTCGGATATTTTTTATTTGTGTTTTCGGATGCGTGGTAGTTTCGTTATGGGTGTTCTGTGGTTTCGTTTGGTATAGTTTGGCTCTGACATAGTGATCGCGCGACGACATCGGTTGACGCGATGGCACCTTCGTGCCTTTTGTGCAAGACTAAAGCTCCAAAGGGCTCTGGCATTTCCCTTCACACGTAAGTAAACGTGTCTGACTTGTTCAGGACATCACGCGAGTAGACAGCTTTCGTGATTCATCGCAATCGTTCGAGAAGCATCACAGTACAGCATTTTTTTACCTATTATTGCTCGTCAAGTGACACTTGCGACAGCAAACAGGGAAGCCTTAACAGCTATACGGTATTTTCGCTAGTGCGTGACCGTTGAAAACCACATACCGCCGGAAATTTTAACAGGATCATCCTTGGGTTGCGGAAATGCCAGCTGCACGGCTGCACGGCCAACATCTCCGACACCCACGCGCACACGGCTGCACACACACTACTAAGCTATAGGTTGCCAGATTAAAACTGATTACTATATCGCCAAGCCTAGCAAGCGTTTCAGGAGCTGGCAACATCAGCGTATCATAATGGCGGACGCTCTTGCGGTGACCGATTTCAGTGCATGGGCCCTATGGGCAGCTTGTCCTCTAGAGTCAGTATATTAACATTATGGGCGTAGGCGTTTACTTGGAGAAAAACGCGATACAAGTATAAGAAAGGTCTGTACGACTACGCAAACGTATTGTACCAATTTTTGATTTTCAAAAGTGGTTGAAAAGGTCAAAACACAGGTGGTTAACCACAGTTGCACTCAGTCCTGTGAAAGCAGAACGATGGGCGGCTTTCATAATTTGCGAGGCGGGCTATCGGCATTGCTCTCACTTTTCAGCGTTGCCGGAAGAGGGACTGTTACTTTTTTAGAGGCTGCTCAGATAGAAAAAATTCTGCTTACAAAATATGCAGGCGCTTTTTGAAGTAACCGCTGCAGGTGTAAACACTACCGAGGGGGAGCTTTTCTTTGCGCCATAAAAAATTTAGGACCTTAAGAAACGGCTGTCAGTCCCCTTAAGAAATGGCTCATACCCCGTAAACGCGGCCTCCCCATTACGACGACAGAAAAGAAGTTAAATTCTACGCTGGAATGAATTAGAGGCAACGCAGCCAGCTGTGGAAACAGACGAGGACGCTCGAGCCAGTGCTGCTGATGATAGAGTTTTTCTACACGCGGACACGATCCTGGGGGAACTATTCTTTAACAGCTTTGCTGTAAAAAGAAGTCACAGGCCTGCGTGGCACACGCAGCACGGTCACAGCGTAAGCTCGTGGAGCGGCTCAAGAGTAGCTCCAGTTCGGGCACCACGCACAACAGGGTCTTCGCGGCAGTCTGTTCGCCTCGTTTTGACGAGAACGATCTGAACTGTCCGCCCGGCGTCGACGGCGAGCTGCGGCTTGTAATGCTCTCTGCACAGCAGTGTGTTGAGCCCGATCAAGCCTTACAACTGCAACTTACATGTCGGGCACGCCGCGTTTGCAGACCACATAACTAGACGGCGCCACCATACTGGCGGAGGACGGGGATCACGTTTTTTTTTTATTGTGCGCCTCATCTGAATGTCATCTCGTCGTCTGCGCCTGCGCACGATATGTTTGCAGGCGCCTTAATTAGATGGCGCCACCATACTGGCGGAGGCTCGGATCGTCTGCGCCTGCTTTAAAGGTAATTTTTCCGGCGCCCGATAGCAAGCGCTTGCGTGGCTCAGTTTGGTAGAGTATCTGGCTCTCACGCAGCGGGCGCAGGTTCAGTCCCGGCGGGGGTACTTTTTTCGCATTTCCAGCGATAACGGCTACGTTCGCCGGACGCCGGCGGCGGCATCATCGCGAACCGAAACGGCTATTGGAATGAGCCCATAACAGCTTACGCTGCAAAACAACGTGGGGACGATATAAGTATAATTACCTAGGCCTGAAATGATTAAAGTCAAATGTTGTTCTATGAGCACATTGCTTACTCGTTACTCAACTCTATTTCGATGAGTCACGGGCTATTATATACCTGCGCTTGTTCTATGTTACTGCGGTCAACGTGACATTTAGTGAATGAGGGGGCGAATGTTGAGTTAGTGCAGGCGGTTCTAGTCTCGAGTATCACTGGCAGTTGTCAGGTGTCACTAGGTAGGGGACTAACAAGGAAGACCTTAACCTGGAGCCAAGAACATGACAAGGGACGAGTTGGCTTCTCACAACGTTGACTCCCAATTGACTCGTGCTTTTGTCTATGTTCAGATATATATATATATATATATATATATATATATATATATATAGACAAGATTATTACACAGTAGGCTCACATAGAACTGCAAAGGAACCTGCGATCAAAGATACATAGGTATACTTGCATCGTTAGGAAAGAACACTACGCAAACAAATTAACATTAAGACACTACGAACCAAAGGATGCAAATACAACTGCATGAGGTCAACAAATACAAGAAAAAGAAAGAACCACTACGATAGGTACAAGGAAAAACCCAAACCAAGGTCATGTATTGAAAAGAAAGTCCATGTCAACTTAGCATAGAGTTTCGAGACGAAGTTTCACGCATTCGCTATTGCCACTAAAAGCCTCTCAAAAATACTATATAAGACTTCATCAACTGTGAACGAATTTGTACGGACGCATTTCTGGTACAGTCGTTCTCATTTCTAATCAGAACACGCCTTAATAGGGGCCTTCTCGCTTCACCCAGGGAGGACTTCGGAGATCTCTATTTGGGGCACCTTGAATGGTGTTTGCTCAATGCTTCTTTCGTCCAAGGAATTACAGTTCGTTCCTCACAGACCGGATTAGTTAAATATATGCAGCTCTATAAATATGTCTTCGTTGTTCGGGTTAAATCTGAAGGCAGCCGTGCTCCAGCATAAAGATATGACCAGCTTTTGGGGCAGCATCGATTTCGTGTGCTGTTATCTTGGTGCTTTACTATCGGAGATTTGCGGCCGTCAAGATTTTACGGGCGTCCCATGAAAAACATAGAAAGGCGCAGAGCGAGCTGTCTCAAGGCTTAGGAGCTGCATTACTGCTAGCGCCACTTTGTGACAAAGTGTTTAACCAAAATCAACGCAACCATCATGTCGAATAATAATGAATTTAACGCCGTACACGAGACCAACAGAGACGGGAGAACATAGAGACAGGACGAGCACTTTCCTGTCTTTGCTCCCGTCTCTGTGATGGTGTTTTTAGGCGCTAAATTCATTATTATTTGACATGCACCACCTTGCCCAACACCAAGTACTACAACCATAATATCCCAATACCTCGCCAAGTCGCACTAATTTCCTAGGGTGACATTGTCACGCGCGATCTTATATCATCAAACACAAAAATACACTTTTCACCTGTTCTCGTCTAAGACAGTTTCTAGCAAGCCGTGTTGATCGTAGCGTCGCAAGGCGTCAACGCTACCTCAGACACTATTGCTCATGCCTATGTCCCTCGAAGGTATACATATATGTCTACGGTAGGACTTCTCCGCTGTATCAAATCTCTCTGTTGTTCTTCACGTAAGAGAAAGCATTGCCTCATGGCCAACTGTAGTTCGCCTACTCAAATAACGTGCGAAAGGCAGAAATGCTCCCGTTAGTCAAGCACTCGTACAATTCTAAGGAATTTGTTGCGCTGAAGAGCGAACGCCATTCATGCTACAGTAGGAAGGAGAATTTCGTTTCCAAACTTCGTAGAAAACAAGAAATCAAAATTGGTAAGAAAAAAAAATCAGGTTTAAAAATGGCTACCTCTGGAACAAAAAAATTATCATAGTTCTGTAAATTTCGCTTCTTAGAGCATCTGAGTGTGACAAATTAACTTACGAGTTTATCGCTTACGTGATATTGGTACGATGTTTACATATGTTTTGCGAAAGTTGTACACTGGAGTAAGTTGTTTATTTCAGAATGGTGCATAGTACGTCAATTTTATCCACTCCAGTTGCCCCAATACGTGCAGTCTATGAAATGGTAATAGTTTTCAATTACTTAAAGGGACTCTAGAGGAAAATATCGACTCCGACTAGATTGATAGATTATTCCTCCAGAAGTATATTATCGCTCTTCGTGCGGCTATATAACCCCTTTGATGCGTAGAAAGTTGCCGCCGAAGGGGCCGCTGCTGCTCCAGTTTGAACTGCCCACGCCAAGACGGACAAGTTGACGTAACCCTCCACGTGACGTTCATAATTTGGCGCTCTCGATGAAGCGGCCTGTGTTGACGTCACACGAGAGTTACAGTAATAAACAACAGGTGTCGCCACATCCCATTTCTTTATTATGGTCGTTTTCCTCGCTCACAAAAGCTCTGTTCTGGCTATACGAATAAGAATTCGTCATAACAGAAGTCTAATCCTTTAATATAGCTGGACCTTATATTCTCCGTTAGTGTCCCTTTAATTACAAAGATGCTAGCTTGACGATTCAGTTTCCAGATTTTTTTTACAATATTCGACAATTTATCTAGAAAATTCATGGACAATAATTAACATCCGCTCACAAGAGAAGCTAGATTTAGATTTCTTGCAAGGAACATCTTCAAGTTAGCAGTGAATGCCGCGGAAAACAAGTGTCTCCTTTCACAAATAATTTAGAAGGGAGCTCTGTTCTGGCTATACGAATAAGAATTCGTCATAACAGAAGTCTATCTTTTAATCTAGCTGGACCTTATATTCTGCGTTAGTGTCCCTTTAATTACAAAGGCGCTAGCTTGACGATTCAGCTTTCAGAATTTTTTTACAATATTCAACAATTTATCTAGAAAATTCATGGACAATAATTAAGGCTATGCTATCAATTAAGGCATACTTCTTTCTGGATTGTGTTGATCGCGTTAACGGTGAGCGTCGATTACCTATACGCCACGAGAGATGTCGCCGTAGAACGCAGAATGCAATGCGCATGCGTACCTCCTGAGCCGTGACACGTTGTTCGTACTGGTCGGTTTCACAGTCGCTGTAGAAAGGCGGTTGTCCTTGGGTGGCGCTTTTAAGCTTGTACCGGCGCGCTTGCATGGTGACGGATAGCGACATGTTTGTGCGGACGCCGTGGTCCCAGAGGCACTCCAGAGCAAGCGTGGCGTCCCGCTGCGCACAGAAAACATCACACGCGCTGATCAAGAAGAAATAATAAAGTCTACAGCGAATCGATATTCAAACGTATTTCTACCACGGAGGAAAGACAGTTCTTTGTAATAAACAAAAGGAGGGAATATCTTGCTAAGGTTGAAGACTGGGGGTGTTGGTATAGCATGGTAGAAGTTGAATTGCGCGACATTCTGACGGGACACGCAGAAAGGCAAACACGCAGAGAGCTCCGCTGTGTGTGTTTCTCCTCAGCGTGTATCCGGAGGCTTGTGAACGTGGCCGGTTGAATTCATCGCGATGCTCCAGAAATCCTGAGCGCCAGGAAACTAAGTGTGTGGCTTGCCACTACTTTACTAGGCTTTCCCCAGTTCCGCTGGTCTCTGGTCTTTGCGGTAGCAGAGCCACGCATAATTTTTTAATAAGACAAATGGCATCACTGCGCAGAAGAGCGTTTCAAAGTTTCCCAAAAGCCAGTGCCACCGTGCCTGTTGCATACACGCTTATCTACACGCTGTCCTGGTGCAGGTAAAACGATTATGATGCGGTATCAGCCTTCTACTGCGTAATGCAGGGTCACTATGATAAGAAAGTGAAAACGAACAAAAGAAATGAATGCAGTAAGTGTGGTGTCAAAGGTTGTCAACCGTGATAAGCGTACCTGCCTCGTAATATTCGTTGAATAAATCGGCTTCCTAAAGTCAGCTTCGCCGCAGTAGATGTTTGTAACGCGGTGAAGCGCACCCAAAAGTATTGCAGTGAAGCATGCAAAAAAGTGAAAAGGGGCCACGGTCACGGGCCATATACGTAGCATGTACGCGCGCACCCTCCGTCTCCTGTCAGATTACGCGCGCCGAGGCGCCTAATGGGTGTACTGGCAGGCCTTCAGAACTTTTAAAGCGATAACGTTAAGGGCCCCGAGTCGCAGAAAATCCGGCGTCGGCGTCCGCAGCTGACAAAATCATCCCGAACCACCCCGACCCGGCAGGCCCTCTGCGTGGCGCAGATGTGTTAGTGAACTAATTGAATTTCTCAAAGTAAAATACGTCAGAAAAATCGTACAGCACGACTTAACTACAACCTACAGACATGATAGCGCAGGATTGCAATTTGAATTTGCGAGAAAACCGAGTTCTGTTACGAGGAAACTCGAACACAAACCCCTTTTCCAGCATTTCTACTATACCAACAGCGGCGCGCCAGGGTAGGTTACTTGCAAAAACACCATCCAGATGGCGCTCGCCTCCTCGGCAGGTCAAACTGGGAATTTGCCTGCCTATTGAGTTTTGGACACGCGCGCGCCTCGGGGCAACAGCAAACATATAATCAAATAATAAAAAAGAGTCCTAGGGCCTTCACATTTTGATATAAGACGGCTTATATGGTCCCTGGAAAATGCCTTTTCAGCAATGCATTTGTGTTT
Organism: Dermacentor silvarum; assembly: GCF_013339745.2. Lineage (NCBI taxonomy): Eukaryota > Metazoa > Arthropoda > Arachnida > Ixodida > Ixodidae > Dermacentor > Dermacentor silvarum. The sequence continues at coordinate 30,209,922 of NC_051158.1, forward strand.
AAAGGCGAAGCCAACTTAAGCTTGGTCTTTGTAAGCTGGATTTCCCACGTTGTGTGTTGCAGTGAAGTCTACTCATAAAGAAAAATTCGCGTTCCACTCTTAAAAGCGAAACTTAAGCGTCCTCCAATTTTTTTCGGACGTGGCTGTGACGATTTGGACCGTTGTTTCGTCCACCTCGCATGCCAATGTTCACGCAGGACATTTTTGCTTAAGTGTTGATTTCTGCAATTATAGATACGTAATTTCGAGGTTTCCTGTCCAACTGCTTTGGTCATATGCAAGTCAAGGCGTTCTTTTTAGTCGAGCGCAATTTTCGAAAGCGAAACGACGCTTTTGCAGCAGTAGTGCCGTCACCCATTTACAATACAGTCAATCAATGTTATTTTGTATGTCACAGGGAGACCACCGAACGCGGGGTACTGTGGCACTGTGTAACTAGCCGTGATATCAGCGTGCCTCTTGAGAGGCTGCTTTGAATCAAAGGGCAGGCACCCTTGATCAAGATTTGACGCCTCACTTGGTGGCTGGCTGGGGCGCCAAGAGCATTGATTGTGACTAATGCATTGATTGGGGCTAGCTGGCCTGTCCTGCTGTGCCGCGTGTTTTCGTTTCTTGTATGTTCCTGTCTTTTTAGCGCTAATGAGATACCCAGTCAAGTGTGAGCTGATCACACACGTGCGAGGTCTTCTGGCCGCTATCGTATTAGCTGGAGCAAATGGTTTAGCTGGTTCGGCTGAGTTGACAATTGAGACTGCTGCAGCTTTATTTCCTTAGCTGCTAATACATTGCGCAGTGGCCCGTTTCACTTTTGATATGGTTCACCGCAAGACATTCTGTATGTCTAACAGCATAACATACTTGAACTGCGGCGAAGCTAACTTTACGAAATCGAATTTCGCAACATTTTTTGGATTTTTGCCACTCTACCAGCCACTACCAAACGCTTGTCGGGACGTCGTTTGGCAAAGGTCTTACCAATTAATTATCCCCCGTTGGGAGGGGGGGGGGAGAGACTGACATATATGAAAAGTGCCAAGGAAAGCAGTTGCCCTGATGAAGGCAAGCTCTATTGTCGAAACGTTTGCACCAGCCTGTTCGACCAGTGTTATATCGCCGCGACATATTTGTGTTTTGCAGTGAAGCATACCGATAATGGGAAGGGTTCACGCGAATCGGGAATGTAGGGTTTCAGTCAGCGAAGCGCCAAATGTTCTAGTCTCAAGAAAGCAGATTTTCGCGGCAGGATGATGTTTTCACAATTTTGTTAGCTAAATCTATACATTTCACGTTAGCTCTTGTCACTATCAATATGCTATAGCGCAATAGAGAAGAAGCCTCACTGCAACACACGTCCACCGTAGTTTGCCGAAACCCTACGTGACAGGTTCAACCTTGCCGCTATTAGTATGCTTCACTGCAAAACACATTGTGTATTCTGGTGAAACATACTAAAGCACATTTGGCAGTTTAGTGCAAGGGCCCTTGCCTTTCGTTTTTGTGATATTATGACATTCATTATAACGAAAACCTAATCATAATCACCATCATCAGCCTATTTTGATGTCCTCTGCAGGGCGAAGGCCTCTACCTGCGATCTCCAGATACCTCTGTCTTGCGCTAGCTGATTCTTATTTCTACCTGCACATTTCCTAATTTCATCACCCCACCTACTTTTCTGCCGTCCTCGACTGCGCTTCCCTTCTCTTGGCACCCATTCTGCCACTCTACCCTACTCTACCCTACGCATTCACTGCTAAGGACATCCCCATTGAAATGGAGACATGAACATTGATGACAGCATGTGTGATGTTTTATCCTTTTGCTTTGTTCTGTACGTGTCATACTGCTATTAAATTGTCCTGTACTTCGTGAGGTGCTTACGTACATCGCATCGCCAGGAGTCACTGTGTAATTAGTGGCATTGTCATGTTCAAAAGCCAAACTCTTCTCAAGAAGGGTAGGGGTTAAATTACTGTGAAAAATTTTTTAGACGGGTAGTTTTCCAAGAAGACATCGGATGCCAAAAAACAGACTTGTGGTACCCTGAGTTTGAATATTTAACCATGTAAAGGATGCAAAATACATTATTTCTTGCCTGAAACCAAGAACTGAAATATGTAAAATATTTTAAGTAGAGTCCATGAGCAACTGCAAGCTGTGCACACCAAGACCCAAAACGCACTTCTCTAGCTCAAGTTCATGCAGGTTATCAGCTACTTTGTTGAAGTCTCTGGTACATTCTCAGTGGTGCAGTAATTTTCGTCCACCTTTTCCTCAAGTGTGCCCTAGAGATAAATGAGTGATTTGCAGTTGCAACTGCAAATCACTCAATACACAAATATTTAGTGATACCCTACATAATGCTATGTAGGGTAGCTTGGGAGACCAATCGTAAGGCACATTTTATAAAACTAAGCTACACATAGCATTATCAGTTTGAGCAGAGACCTGTTTATATATGTGTCAGCTTTAACATCTAGATTTTTTACCACGAATTCAGAAATATCTCCAGCACATTGAGCTCCTAGATTTGAAATCTGTATAAGTTGTCTTTTTGTTTACTGCGGTTCGCTTGGCTTCTGTCCAAATGGGAGAGCACTTCTGCATAGCTCACCAGGCAACATTCTTATTTACATGCCTCCCTTTTATCTTACCTACAATCAAGAGCAAATGTATATAGAACATGATTGTGCGGCACATGAACCTAACTTACTTTGCCATGTTCAACAGCACAGTGCATGTAGCTGGTGTTGGTTCATTAATACTAAGCATTACTACAGCCTTTAACTGTAGGTATCATGGTGTGAGAGCAGAGAAATGTATAGACGGCTTGCACTGACGTCATTGTAGCCGCCATGTTGTTGCACCGACACGATGATAAGCTGGGTCCATAGCGTCACATGAAAGCTTTCAATAAGATGGATTGGACCGAAGTGCTCGTAGTCGCCATGTTGGTGCCCCGACACGGGGATAAGGTGGGTGCGTGACGTCACGTGAAAGCTATCAATAATGCAGACAGTTGAGCACGTTAAGACGACATCTTTTTGTACGTGAAAAGATGAAATATACACAAAATGGGACCGAACAGATGCACTCTCATCTTTTTTTTTCGCACACAAAAAAAGCCGGAGGAATAAGGTTTCTTCACTATTGCATATAAATTATATGTTTGACCTCAAAGGTAATTATGATTAGTCGGATTTGTTCTTGCGCTGTGTTTATTTTGTTGAGTGTGCTTTACTTTTTACGCATTAATGTTTCAAACTCGGTTTTATTTTCACAGACTGAACGTCCCACGTCTTGGTTTGACTTCCTGGTACAGGATACTTGAACTTGGCATGGAGTGATGAAGCAGCATGGTGTACTTTTATTAAAAGCACAGATTTTACCAGTATAGAAGCAGTTTATATAAAAAAACACGTGTGGTGAAAATAAAGTGTTCCTACCTACATTTCTCATTGTCTAATTATGCTTGTATCCCTGTATTATCTTCAGCAAAACCACTTATATGGGGAATTGATTGTGATAAGTGCTTGTCAGAGTTTTCACGAAGAGCTTTGAACCTTTTTTTACTGGTGCACTGGTAAAATGTACACATGCTGTAAAATTGAAACATCTGGCGAAATAGCAAACGCCAATGCTTGATGCGGCATTTGTCGGACTTGTATGTCAGCAATTTTTCCATAAAACATTAAAATACGCTAGGACGGAGCATACTAGCACTACAAAGCACCCATCTTTTATTTTAGATATACATTACCACAAGCAAAGGTGGTCGCAAGAGAAATGCTGTCTTTAATGAGAAACTAAAGATTTTGACGGATTCTGTGAAAATGTACTCAGAAATTATGCAATGTGTAGTAAACTGTTTACTCAGTTCAGATAACGTCCAAAGGTGCCATAAGGCCTTGATAGCTGCGGTTGAGGGAACAGTTGTATCCCTGTTTGGAGCATGAGAAATAAACAAATTAAGATGGAAACCTAAGTAACAATTCATAATACAATTAAAGAATCTTGCTACACCTCTAAAAATGAGGCAGTGAAATGAGATCAGTGTCACAATTCCTTTTTTTTTGCTTCATTTGGGTTGAATATACTGATTGTAGGAACTCAAGAAAGCGGAAGGGGTGGAGCACGTTAGAGAAATGCTAGTCTGTTTTTATATTTTGCTTCTCTACATTCAAAGTTCAGTAAAGTTAACTTGGAAAGCTACGGCGAAGCCATTGATTGAGCCTCTATGGTGCGTAACAGTGGCAGTCGCCAACTTAACTGCTTGGGTTTACAGAGCCTTATTTGTAGTACATACCTATTTAACCATTGCGCTATTCGAAGATTAATTAAGGAGACCAACATACTCAACAAGTATTTTACTGAGTAAATTGCATGGAGAAGGGCGGAATGATAGGACAGAGCACAGTGGGTGCACTCTGTAAAAAGTGTGAAAGAACCAGGTTTGTTTCTATTAAAGCGAAGCTTTATATGTCTACGCGAAAACGTACAAGACTAGGCGAAATCGCCTGCGTACAGAAAATTAACGTCATCAGCATTGGCTCGAGCGTTGTCGTCTTCTTTCGCAGCTGGCTATTTGGCGCCCCGTGGGTTGCGCTCTTGCTCGTGCTCGGCACGCGCTCGTGCCACTGCTCCCGCTTTTGCCGTCGTCGTCTTCTTCCACAGCTGGCTGTGGAAGACACCGGGGCCGCACGTTTCGGTTTCGCTGGTTAACCATCTTCACGGAGTGGAAGGGCCGACGAATTTTTTTCACTAAAGCGAGGCAAGGCAGGAATCTAACTAGCTGTATACCTACCTACTTGCCGCAAAGTGGCAAGAATGAGGCAAAGAATGCTTCGCAATAAAAGGGTGCCGCAGCGCGCTTCGACTCACAGGGTGTTTTCATTCTGAAGCTAAGGAGTTGCGAAAACAGCGCGTGCCTTGCTGCTTGATGCGTGGCTTACCATGCTGTGGCCGTAGGCGATGCCGTCGGGTTTCTGTGTGCGTGGGTCGACGAAGCTCACGGGCGGCATGATGACGCAGTCAGACCTGGTATTGTCGCTGTAGGACAAGTGTCCCAAGAAAACAATACCAGTCGGAGTGAAGATCGTCCTGCAAAGAAGAGGTGGGGGGAGAGACGGGGGAGATGTGTCCGCTATTCGAATTACTAAGCTATAATAGACAGCCTACATGTCGTCAGTAGCCTGCTCGTAGACTGCAGCGCCTCCTTGCAAACATTTTCCTGTAGGGTATGTTAAGTTAATATGATGTACAGGGTCGACCACATCTAAAGTGAACACCTCATTCAAGCCGGTAAAACTACAGCGTTTATTCTACTTCACGAGTGAAATGTTCGTTATGCGATGGGTAATCATGGTGTCGATAAATACAATAATGATTTTTCGAATTATGTATTGAACATCAGCTTCTATGATGTCTTGAATACTAATAAGGTGTTCACCTTAGATGTGGTCGACCCTGTACGCGTATATAACGGAAGTCGCTAACAAGATCATTATTCTATGGTCTTTTGCGGTTTATAAATCTTTTCGTTGGGTTATAGCGTGAACATCGTAGACATATTATTCAAAAAAAGAAAGCGCAAGATCACAGGCTGCTTACGGGCAATATACTAATGAGCACTCTACTTAAATTTGCATAGAAATATTCACTAGAAGACAAGACAGGGGACAAGACAAGACAGCGCAAGACAGGGGTAATTGGAGATAGCAGGGAGAGGCCTTCGTCCTGCAGTGGACATAAATAAAGGCTGATGATGATGATGATGATTCACTAGAATCGTTGTGTACCACATCTCTGACGTTTCTCTAATATGTTTAACCAACTTGTAAGGGCTACACACGTGAAACAAGGCGTACCTTCAGAGGAGACTAAGCTTATCGTCGCAATACATTTCTGTGCTTCGAGATCATCTTTAAAATTGACGCGCACTTTTTCTTTAGGAGAATCACCACAACACACCCCCAACACAACAAACAGAAACAAAGAGAAGCACACATGCAAACTTGAACGCGATGCACGCTGAAAACACTGTTACATTGTATGGCCACATGTATTAAGCGGTGTTGAATACATATGTAAGCGACCTGCTTCATTCGCCGTTATAGCTGACAAGGGACTTGTAAGGAAATTTTGAAAATCGTGCATTTTGTTTTGTTAGTTTTTGCAATTTTCTTTTTGTATGGTCTGTATATGGTCTAAAAAAAGCCCCGTATATAAAAACTTCCGCTTTCTAATAACTTCTTCGAAATGAGTTACACATAAACTTGCATCAACTGCGACCAACGATACGTTCGTCTAAATTTATGGCACACGAGGCAGAAGAAGCCGTGTAACCCGCACATTCGCATGCGATGCCGGAGTTCTGTAGAATCAAAGTGCGTCTCCACTTTCTCAGCATCTTTGTTGAGCTCGATAAGAAGCCAAGTGCAGAGAGTGGCGACATTGAAGGGCTCAAACCCCGCCATAATATTCCGAACCGCACTTAATATTCGCGTAAGATGCGATAGCTCCAGCCTTACTTGATGTACTCCGCAACTGCCTCGCAGACTGGGTCTGACCTCAGGTAGATTCCCAAAAACATGCCGGGCCGATGGACATTTTTAGACAGCGCGTGTTCTTGCATCGCCTGAGGTAAAACAAAGCAAATAAGAATGTTTAGCACATCTGCACAAAACTATCCGGTAAGCATTCATCGAGCAGACGATCGTGCGAGAGCAAGTAGGCCTGAATGTCTCGAAGAACTTCCAAATAGAAATGCGGGCACCAATGAAATATTTATGAACTAACTGATGCTCTAAACAATTGTGAACATCCATAGGATCTCATAAGCAACTGTAATCTAAGCCGATGCTCAAAAGACAGATGAACTTCTTGCTCAAGGGATTTTTCTCCGAAATATGTTTCAAGTTTGGCGCTGTTCGCATGCTTTCTTTTGCTAAAATGATTATTATTCGCGCATTTACAATACATCCAACACTCTTTCACTACTATTTTATACCTTGCAAACCTTGTATACGTGGCCTGCGCTCAACAATCGTTTCTTATTTTCATATGCATATGTCCATGCATCTGTAATATGCTAAATGCCCGATGTCTCGTCGCCTGGTTAACGGAAAACTGCCGTGGTAGAGAAGGCCTATTCAGACACGTCTCTTTTTTTTTTCTGTTTAACTGTGAGTGAAATTTGCCACACACGTGTATAAATTTCAATTTCAACCCTTTCAAGTTGCCGAAGTTGTTTTTCACAGAGGTTACTGAAGTCAGTAGAAGCTTATATACAGGGTGTTTCACTTGGCTTGTGCCAAGCTTTAAAAGTATGCAAAAGCCACGTAGGTGGACAGAACCAGAGTAATCCTGTGTTTCATGCCTTGGAGATACTCAGATTATTTTTTGCATTCCGCCTAATTACATAATTAGTCTTAATTATTCAACCTCCCAATTACTTTAATTAGATGAAAAGTGTCAATGAGAAAATTGTAGAGCAACACGAGAAACTGCCCGATACAGCTTTTTTATTGCGCAATGCGGGCTACATAAAAGTGTTTTTGCAAGCGTGAAAGAAGCCCGCGAACACACGCAATATTGTACCTCTACTGACCGCTCCAGGCACTTTGCGTGTATTCGCGGGCTTATCTCACGCTCGGAAAAACACTGATATAGCACGTATTCAGTAACAGAAAGCTGTATCGGGAGTTTCTCATGTTTCATCTAATTATAGTAATTGATAAGTTGATTTAATAATTAAGACTTATTTCTTAATAAAACTTGTTGTTGGGCTAGTTGGTACATTCTTCATACAACGATAGGACGCAACACATCAAGGAAAAGAAATACAGGTGAAAGGAAAGAGCGTCACTCGCAACTAACTTTATTCCGAGAAAGCATCGCAATATATAGCTGAGCTAACGCATGCGCGGCAAGGTTCCGCGTATCACCCCACCCAGATGAGTCAACAAGGAACATGTGCTATAGTTTAAAAAGCATCTAAAAAATTCAAACTCGGCGCCGCGCAGCACCACTGACGTATCGCTAATGCAGATATCTTTTTTTTTCTTTTTATGTAATATGCCTCGAGCATTTCTCGTGCCAGCACCTCGTTGCTTCTACCCAGAATGCTGATCTCCTTAAATCTTGCCTTACATTTACATGCCTTGCAGTGCGCAGGTAAATGTGTCGAAAGGTTATTCTTAATGGAAAGTGCGTGTTCTCTCGCTCTGTCGTTCACACATCGACCCGTTTGGCCGATGTAAACCCTGCCACAGCTGAGCGGAATTTTGTGCACCAAGGAAGCTGTCAGGCCTGTGCCCGCGGATTTCCAAAGCACCCAAGCCGCCTATATGTGGCAAGAGGCATGTAAATGCCGACGTCACCTGTGCGGTGGGTGTGGTTTACAAAATTCGGCTGCAGCGGCTGCAAGGTCCTAGGCGGCTGCAAGGTCCACAGCGGCTGCAAGGCCCTAGGACCTTGCAGCCGCTGTGGAATCGGGGAAGCGCGCTCGTCTCACGCCCCGCAGGCCCGGGTTCGATTCCCCACACAGACCGAAATGTACGGAATTTTCTTTACAAAGCCATTAATTTACATTGTTTACAGGAACCTCCCTGAGAAAGTTGACGTCAATCCGTGGCATTTTGACGTCCGTTTTCTATTTGCGCTTCCGGCTATTTTTGGTTCCATTGCTCGCTCACGCCACCGACGATGGACGCCGGATTTTCGCGTAATGGAGCATATAATGCTTTCACATTAATAAATGAAATGCTTTTTCCCCTAAGCGCTGACCTTGAGGGCGGTCAGCGCGAAGGAGACATCGGAGTGCCTTGCTTCGGCCTGGAGCTCGTCGATGGTGAGGAAGCCCCAATCGTAGATTCTGAACGTCCAGTATCTCTCGTAATCCGCCTTACCCTTGGGTGTGCGAAAGGCGTTACCGAAGTTCTCAGCATCTCTGTGGTAGGAAACGGATGTAATTCCTTAAAACAGCATTACACTCATCGCGTAATTATCAGTACGTGGTTGTGAGTGCCAGGCTACAAAAGCGTGTCTGCGGAGGCTCGCTACAAGGCACTGGGCAGAATTCCACAAGAACTGTTTGCTGCTGAAATCCAGCAACCGCGGCTGTATGTATAACGTACAATTTGGGGCACTGTTGAGGGAACAGTATTCTGGTGCTGATTATTGCCACGATAAACCACAGAGACCTGCTGAAAGTTTTTTTTTTTCGCATAACGCATGAGGTATCGGAACAACCAGCTTTTAAAACCCCATGGCTTTGAAGAATTGTTGCAGTTATGTCGGCTTTATCACCGGTAGATTCCCGTAACACTGGGGCATACTGAACGAAAACTGACACATACGCATCACTAAAAAAAAGCCACCACCCCCCGATTACCCTCACACGCTTTCACTCGCACCTACAGCATACGACAAACGGCCACGGTGTTATCGCACTTGAACGTTATACGGAACATCACGGCGGCGGCAATGCACCTGGAGGGTTCATGTAATTGAAATAGTCTCGGTGAAAACTCCCTCTAAACTCCTTATTTGTCCCTTCTCCGGCATCCGCGGTACTCCTATTGGCCGACTGCCGTTACGTGGGAAGCGCGCGCTGTCTTTTTTTGTTTACTGTCTCGCTCCGTCGCCATTTTCGCGGCAGTATCGTGAACGGGCAGGTGCGACGCCATTGTGGTTCATTAGCGTTGGGCACGGGACAGGTTGTGCGCGTCTTCGTTTTCGATAATTGACGACGATAACGACGATTGTCGTTCGAGCCGCGCGGTTATAATGTGCTTGCGCGCTGTCTCTATAGTCATCATGAACATGCGCTCTGCCTTCTGATGCCAAGCTCTTCGCGATACTCACCGACCAGCAAATGTGATATCGCGAGAACAATAACTTGGATGCACAAACTGGCTGGGAAAACAAAACTCTCAGACAAGTCGCAACTTTGCGACATAGTCTTGTGAATACTGTGGAGTAAATCTTTAGGTTTGCATCGTATTTTGTGTAGTGCGCTATATGACTTCGTGTTTGTCGTGTACGTTTAGCATGTTCATATATCAACGATGCCATCGCCTCACTGTGGGAAACGTTTCCCTGCTCTACGCGTTCACGGGAAGGAAATCATGTGACCATGCTACAGAATAGCATCGAACAAGGTGATGAGAAGCTACGCAATGAAGGGGCACTTCGCTGAGAACACCGTTCCGACGGTGCTGCCGTGTAGACGCCGTGTAATGCGAGCTCCTCACCTGAAGGGCACTGACATGCCGAGTCGTGTTTTTTGGCCAACTTGCCCCTGAGTGACGAAGTTTTGCACGGCGGGACTCTGTCCCTCGACCGAGAAATCGTTGGTTCTGGGAGTCAATTCCAGCGAGTCGAAAAACACGAAGGTGCAGAGGCCGTCGTCCGGGAAGTACAAGGGTTCTGGACCACCCGTGACGGTGCACACCGTCAATGGTCCGGTGTGCCATGCACCAGCTGGCGGTGGGGAGACATGCTGCGTATCCGCTTTGCGGAAATCAGGAACGCAGACGAATGTTTTACCAAAACGAAGCAAAAATGAGGAGAAACCGTCGGAGCACAACGGCTGAAGTGAAGCGATAACTTTCCGGCAAACCTGCTCAGATACGCTGCTGCTTCAACAAGTCCGGGTTACATTATCGCTACTCATGAGATCAATGTGAGCATTATATATTTGTGCCGCGGAAATTTATGTAACATCCCGATTTTCCGCAAATCCTTATTTGCGATAATAAAAGCCTGCAGTATGCTACATCTGCCATTTCTGTCATCAGCGATGCTCAAATTTAACATCTAATCATCAAACGGCGGTCTCTCTCAAATTGCCATTAATTCACGTGTAGAGATGCGAAGTGTGGAAAAAAAACGGGAAAATTCCGAAAAAAAAAACAGTTTTTTTTTCGTTTTTTTTCGGCGCAGTTGGAAAAATTGGCCAAAATTTCCGCGGGGAAAAACGTACAGAAATAAAACTTAGGCAACACCCAGCGTTGAAGGTGAAAGCGAAACGCAGAACGCGAAACCGAAACATCACACATGATACCGAAACACCAAACGACGGCTGACCACTCGCCATCGATATCACATAATGTCAGCTCCAGCGTCAGCGTGGGTTCGTCATTCGGGTGCGGTTTCTCATGTTTTGGTGCCCGTTATTGTTCAATTTTGACTTTCCCTCGTGCACTTGTGCAACCTGTGGCGGAAGTCCGCATATGAAGCCGCGTGGAAGCAGATTCTGCAATGGTACGGCCAATTTCCCACGTGTGGATGCACTTCACGGTCGGGGAGACCTTCACGATCGGGGAGACATCTTGATCCATGTTTTCATAGTCGAAGCCACCGCGAAATAGTCACGGAAGAGACATTTCAGTGTTCTTTGTTCTAACTGCCGTAACAATTCTAAGAAGCCGCACCCGTTCACAGAGAACTGAACGCGTTCGCGGTGATGCTTCCGGCTTGTCTTCGATTTGTTAAACCCTGCATTCGTTTGTGAAAAGGCAGAAAGCATTTCACTCCTGTTATTTACATAATGAGAGTTATGGCTTTTGACATTTCGCAATAAACTATTGAGCGTATGCTAAAGAAAACTTTGTTCTTTTCCTATTTTTTCCAAAATTTCGGAAAAAAACGTGAAAAAAAAAAACAGGTTTGTGTTCCGATTGGCTCAAAATTTCCGGAAATTTTTCATCTCTAGTCACGTGAGGCAGGGTTACGTTGGTGACCACTTATTTACAGCTCGGCTACATTCTTGACTATATTCTGTTGTCTGCGTGTATGCGTTGCCTAGATTCATGGCCACATTAAGGAATGCTGCTGGTATTCCATCTTCAAGTTTCAGACTTGAAAGACGAAGACACTGGGAACACAAGACTCGCCTACCGGCTGTGGTCGATGGCGTCCGCGGTTTGTCGGCCACCGGAGTGACCATTTGTCCTTGACCACTGTCGCCAGCCGCGTAGCACATCGTCGTCGTAGTCGGTTGAGTCGTCCGTTGCTGTAATGATGATCGCGAGAGAACGAATCCAGCGTCGAAGTTTTCATTCACCGAAAGAGTCTTAATGATCAATCGACACCACCGTTATAAGAAGTGATTAAGAGGGACCCTCAATAATTGAAGTTTTTTATTAGATATTACCATTCTTGAAACTCCCCAAGCGTTTTTTTTTCTTTTTCATTTTTCCCTTCCGTTTCTTGCTAGATGACGACTTGGTTGAAGATAAGTCTTCTCCTAACTCTTGAGAGCCTCCAGTTAAAGGCCAGAACGACTGAATGCACTAAACTGAATTAGTATAGATTGCAGTGTTATCTTATTGTGCATTTGTCACTCCTTCGAGCTACCAATCCCACAGGGCCGTCTCAATAGTCTTCGTAGGCGGTCTCGACATTTTCCCAGCTTTCCCACAACAAGCTATCGCTGTAAACGCTGTCACTGTGAAGCGCTTTCGGCGATGTGCCCGCAGAAAGCGCTTACTCACGCACAGTGTTCTGCTATACCCTGGTTCGGCACCGCATCCAGTTCCGGGCGTGGAACAGTGAACACAGTTGTAATAGCGTACGAGGAGCCTTGCGTACATTAATCGCACCCGAACATTACCGTGATCTGCAGAATCTTAGTTTACCATATGGGAACACAAGTGCCAAGAGAACGGCAATGAACCTGGCGCCTAGAACGACAGAAAGCTGAGCTATAGTTGGTAAGACTTCATAATGCAAAAAAGGTAAGGCCACGCGACCGGCCTTTTGCCGCGCGACCTGGCCTTTCGATACACTTTGGGTGTATTCGCGGGCATGTTTTACGCTCGGAAAAACACTTTTATGTAGCACGTATTCAGCAACGGAAAGCTGTATCGGGAGTTTCTCATGTCGCTCCACAATTTTCTCATTGACACATTTCATCGGATTATAACAATTGTGAAGTTAATATAATTAATTAACACTAATCACCTAATTAAGCGGAATGCCAAAATAATTAGAGCATCTCTAAGCGACGGCAAACAACATTACCTTGGTTCTGACCAGCTATGTAGCATTCGCTTTTCTTTAATGTTTAGCTAAATTTAAGTGAAACACCCTGTATAAACGTTATTCTGAAAAAAAAAAATATATCTACTAGGCGGCAATCTGTACTGCTTACATCCACTGCTGAAGATCACCACCGCGAGGACGGCGACGATCAGGGCGGTGACGACAACGGCAACGATGACCGCAAGTAGGCACCACTTGCGCGACTGTTCCCTCTGGCTGAAGGAACACGAGTTGAACAGTGTGTTTTCAAGGCCGCTCGTTACCACGTCAGAGCGACGTCGTAGATAAATAACCGAGCGCTTTCCAGAGAAGTGCGCGCAACAAAAGTGAATTCGCGTTTACTTACTCCGCATCTGCGCAACAAAGAGCAAGAAAATAAGAATAAAACCGCCATTAGGGACGCGGTTTTCTGCGAGTTACATTGAATACTCGATTCGGGTTTTACGACTAGCAGCCAACGCTTGCACAAACGAGCCGCAATTCCTTTCGCGGATTATAGTTCATCGAGTATTATGTCAAGCAATTTTAGTCGTCCGAAGTAGCGTTGCCATTTTCATGAACATTGACGCTTATTTAGGAACCTTGTTTAAGCGCATTTCAAGTACGCTGACTTGATGATGACTGAAGCGACTCTGCTGCCGCAAGGGTTGTCAGGTTTGCCCATAGACCTTTTCACTGGTTACAAACAGAGGCCCTGCACGGCTTCCGGTTTTGCCCACTGAGGTAGCTGCTAAATGTAAATGGCAAAGAAGCAACCATGCGTTAAAACATAGCAGACTGATAAGGCACGTGACCGGAAGTTTCTTTGGGGCGGCACGCTCGCTGCTGTTATCGCGAGCATGAAACCGTGTATACTTTGCTCCTAGTTGGCTACATTTAAGACCTCTTATCTTAAATGACCTTTGACTCGAAAAAAAACAGACTACTGTTTGGCTGCTTCGGGTATCAGCAACGAGTGCCTTTAGATTACAAGTAATACTATTACTATTACAAGTGATATAGGGCCTTCAGTAAAGAAAAAAGTTTTAATGTTGTAAAAACAACGAAATATAGGGAACGGGACGCAAGTAACGAGCAATAGTGCTCAATTCTGAAAATTTGCCCTGCTTTGTACAATAATCCTCTCGAGCCAATCAGTGCAGCTTCTCGTGCTTTACATTTTACTCTGCGTGTAGCAACACTATGCTTCTCCTTGGCGCTATTTATTAATAAACGTCACCTTCGGACGTGAGCTCAAATTGTACGTCCACGTATGTCGGCATAATAACTCATGACTACACTCACTCCCTAAGACATTTATTTCTCAGGCGCGCGTGTGTGTGAGAGAGATTTAAGTTTGAGTGGACGTGAGTGATTCTTTGTGACTGCGCGTGGACGTGTGAGCTAGCGGGCATCAGGGTGAACTTTGTGTCCGGTAAGCGTGTGTGAAAGTGAGTGTAGATGCGAGCGAGCGCACGGCCGTAAACGAATGATAACGAGTCAGTGGAGTGTCCGTTTAGATTGCAGAGAGACGTATGCCCAAGCCACACCAGCGCTGACCGGCACGGCCACAAAGTATTGCTACTCTAGTGACTGGCGGCAGCTATTCTGATTACTGGGCTATATGTACTTCTTTCAGCTATATTCTGTACTTGCTACTGTTCTAACTGCTACTGCAGAGTGAGCGATTCGCGTGTGATCCTGCAGATTGACCACGCGTACTCACGCGCTATCCTGTATTTAAAACCGCGGGCAAAGTAATGTAGAAAAGAAGCTTACCGAATTTTTCAGCTGGAAACAGACAATGGAGACCACAGGTGTATAGTTGTCCATGTTGTTTCGCAAGAGACAAGACAATCAAAAACGGCAGGGGCAGCTTCAAACTAGTGGTGCGAAGACTGGGCAAACAGCGAAGTTGGCGACCCCACCTATGAAAAGGCTAGCCGCAGTCACGGGCCCCTTGAGAAACATGCCACATTTCTCCCGGGAGTCCGTGACCGCGACCGAGTCCCTTTTCGAACGCTCTGCGTGAACGAAGGCGATTGCCACTGCTAACATTTCGGTCGAGGTGGGAAGTTCGGTCAACAAAAGTTATCACTCCGCAGATCCTGATGTGTCGCGCGCGATCTGCGGAACAAGAAAATAACGACAGCATTATTTACAGTCCGGCGAGTTATTCGGGGATTTGGGCGAATACCCCTGGCCTAGGTGTCGGCCACGAGCCCTTGAGCTCTGGCGGCTTCCTCGGCTCGCTGCTGGACGGCCCAGAGTTGGTCTTCGAGGACGGAGCTGAGCAGCGTAGTCTCCCAGCGCGTTCGGATCCAGGCTGCGTCCCCGTCTGGAACCCCCCCCCCCCCCCCTCCCCTTTGTTTGCACTCCCATAACATGTGTTTCAGGGTTGCCCTGACCTCACAAAACTTGGCATTGGTTTGACGGATAAAGCTCTGGGTAACAGATTCAAGATCACCGGGTTTACAAACGTTCTCGTCTGCAGCTATCTGCGGAGTGAAAAAATTTTTCTTGAACGAACTTCTCGCGTAGCTTCCACAACGTTGAGTGCTATGTATGGAACGGAATATAATCCCAGCTAAATGGGCGTGGCCCCTTCGCATGCGCAATGCTCCGCGCAAAAGAAGGCTATGACGAACACAGGTAGCGCAAGACAGTGAAGTGTATGCAGTTCAATCGCACATGTCCTGGTTAAAATGTCACTACGCTGAATGAAACGTGGGAGAGAGGAGCATAGCCCACCACTCATGCAACCAAATTCTTGCCGGTCGCCGCACAGGTTTGCAATTAGCGAGAGATTGCCCGGGGGTACTAATTTGGATTGTGCCGAAATCTGTTATATTGTCGAATTACTCCGTACTTTCGCTTTCAGTCAATTTAGAGATGGTACGGTCGTTCGGTGAGCCAATCGGGGTTCGCGAGATGGTGAATTTTCTCATTATTGGGAGAAATTTTCCCTGTCCAGAATGGCTGCCCTACAGACTTAAATAGCTTCACTGTCAATTAACTAATCAATTAAATACTTGAATAATTTATTTATTTATTTATTTATTTATTTATTTATTTATTTATTTATTTATTTATTTATTTATTTATTACCATCACCTACAGCGCCAAGAAGGCATTATAGTGCTGAGGTTACAGTGCTTGTGAAATTGAAGGAAAGCGACAAACAAACATAATAAATAAATAAATAAATAAATAAATAAATAAATAAATAAATAAATAAATAAATAAATAAATAAATAAATAAATAAATAAATAAATAAACAGGAAACAGCCAATACTAAAACAATTGCCATTGCTTCAGAAGATTAAAAATTATCAAGCAAGATCAAGAAAAATACATGTTTCAAATCATATTTTAAACACTTGTTAGAAGACTGGGGCATCAACCATTCCCCAGGCTATCAATTGTGCGAGGTTCCTGTAAACAAAGTAAACTAATGTCTTTGAAAAGAAAATGTACATTTCGGTCTTGATGTCAATCGAACCCGGGCGTCCGCGGTGTGAGACGAGCGCTTCTCCGACGTCACGGTGACTCCACGGTTCTGGCTGACTAAAGGTGTGCCTTAGTGCGTGCGTCATTGCACACGTCACGTCGCCGCCATGTTGCTGACTAGAGGTGTGGCCTAGTGCGTACGTCATTGGGCACGTGACGGCGCACCCAATGGGGAGGAGGTGGCGCCACATCACGAGTGTGTAAATTGAGCGCGCTCATGACGTTCCGAGGTCTACGAACGGCATAATGCGTTCACATTCCCACACGTAAGTAGTTTTAAGTGTCTCTGCCGAATTTTTCTCACGTTCGCAATGCCACGTTGGGACGCATACATTTGATTAGGTGGCCTTTACAGTGTCTTGGACTAATTGGGTGTTCAAAATTACAAAATGAAGAGCTCTAAAATAAAGCTGTGCTCCAACAGGCTCTTCGTTATTCTCTTGGTTCTTGGCTTACCTGCTGTCGAATTAAATTGGTGCAGGGACGGCAGAGAATAATCGGAGTCTGTTAGCTTTTAAAGGAGACGCTCCTTTTCAACGAATCCTAGAACGGGACAGTCCATTGTTGCCACTTACCCTCTATTGCGATCACTCCTGTCATGGGATCTGAAAGATGAATAGTAATTTGCAGACCGAAGCAACTTCAAGTAGAGAAGTTCAAATGAGGCTGACGTGGGGGCCAGGGGCGCTACAACGTAAAACTATATTCCAAACTTTTCTATTTCCAATTCTGCAATCAGGCCTCCACGTTTGGTCAAAACAATTTTCGGCCTACCCCCACCTTCGCCTGTCTGGCACGCGACGTCACGAAAAACGCGATGTCTCCCCATCTGATATGACGTGTACACACGAATTGTACATGATTAAACCAAACAAAAGAAAAAAAAATATTCCTGATTAGATGCCTTTTCGCCATTAGCCCTCTGCTCTTCGTCAACCGTTTTCGGGCTGCGCCCACTTCGCCTGTCTGTCACGCGACGTCACAAAACCGCGACAACTTACCGCGTCAAATTGACGTGTACGCGTCAAAGATGCGTTACTATACCAAACAAAATGGATTTTTTTTGGTGAATAGCCGGAAACTGCCCCGTTCCGAAAGGAATAGAAGATGGCTACCTGCCGATCGCTCAGGCACTCGCTACTGGTACCTGGCGGTGAGCATGGATTCATTTGCGTATAATAAACCTTCTTGCGTTATCGTCATCGCTATCGAGCCCTTTTGGCACGTATACGACATCCCTCTTCCAAGTCATCCTTGCTGAGGATCCGTTTTTGCGGCATTGTTAACCTTCCGTTGCACGCCGCCGCGATTTTCGACCAGCCGCCGCAAGCTAAGGGGAAGCGGACCAATCGGAGACGCCGGCACCACCCTCTTCAGCTTGTTATCTATTTTCACCGCGCTGGCTCGGCCCTATCGAAACCCTCTCCACTTGAGCGTGCTCCTCGCCTCTTGTGAGCCAATTAGATAAGAAAAACCGCTCAGTGTAGGCGATGTCATTCGTTTTGTTTTGAAAGCGAACAAAGATGACCTCCTGTAAACGATGAGAGCGTTGGATGGAGGGGTTTCGACAACGCCACGGATCACCACCTGATGCTTGCGTCGGCGGTTACGTAAATTTGACGTCAGGAAATTGGAATACAAACAGATTGGAATAGTTTTACGTTATAGGGCCCCAGAACGCACGGCAAAACACACTGAGAAGAGTGCCCAAGCGTTGGGCAAGCGCCCAAAAATTTGCAATTTTTAGGACTTCCTATGGTGGACGGGCCTTCATTATGATCCAACCTTAAATCTGCCGTCGACCTGCTGTCCTGTGAATACCACGTTCTACTTCTGAACATAAAGTTGATGGTTCGTGGTAGCAGTTGTCGGATGATGTTGATTTGACTCAACGCAACCGCAGCCATCTTTACGTCGCAGGTTTAAGAAACAAAGCCAGCTTGTCGAATGAGATCAGGAGCCTTACACTTGGGCGTCTCTAAGAGCCCAGTGTCACCTTGACCCTCCACCCCCCGTCTAAGAGACGCCTGCCCGACAATCGTAAACTGTTTTACAAATGTTCTTGACTGGTAAAGAGCGAACATTGGCCAAGTGTAGTACGTACCTATCATGCTGGAAGCTGAAAAAACGCCTTTGTAGCAGGTCTGACAGACTCGACAACCCTGGCTTCCGCTGCTTGCTAAGCTGCTTGCTTGCTTGCTTCCCTTCGTGAGTGGCTCGTACCCACTATGGGGGATTGGCCAATAATCAGGTGATTGAAGAAACAAATGATCGGAGTCTAATAAGGATGTTTAATAATAAGTTTCGCTCTATGGGGCCTTGCGCCCCGTAGCCCGCAGGACCTTACAATAGAGTTATCCCATCCATCCATCCATAAGGATCACTCATTCGTTTTCGTTATTGTCGTCGCCTATTTAAATTTGGCACCTACCCACGAACAATGGTTTGCTAAGGTTCGCTATCGAAACGGTATACAATTACTTCATTTTCGCCGCCAACTCGATCATAAATAATACCATTGTGAAAAAAAATCAACAATAAAAAATGTGGGCAGCATGCACAAGTGGTGCAAGGCGGGAGTAAACAGCGGAGCTGGCGATCGTACCTAGCCTTTTCTAGGTTTTACTAGGCTTGGCTAAGTTTTGATAGGAAATGCTAAGTGCTGCTAGGCACGGTATTTCGAATCAGCTCACCGCCGACGCGCAGAATTCTCGCTTGGCCGCGCGACGCGCTTCAAGATGAGCGGCGTCTTCTTCGGGTTGTCCGGATCTTCTTTGGTCGTCCCATGTAAGGGCTACATGTACTAGCCATAGAATCAACGAGAGTTCTGCCACCGGCGCGGCGGCTCCGAGCTTTATTTCTCCGGTGACGTCACGGCCAGACTGCGCCTCCACACTTGCCGTGGCGTGGCTGGTCGAAACCTGCCGAGCCACCGCCAGAGGCGCCTGCTGCAGTCACGGACACCGCGCGCGTTCGGCGCGAACGCGGGGAAACGGGGAAACGCGGACGAGGTCGGCAGCAGCTCTGCGCGT
The DNA here is from genome assembly GCF_013339745.2 of Dermacentor silvarum. Taxonomy (NCBI): domain Eukaryota; kingdom Metazoa; phylum Arthropoda; class Arachnida; order Ixodida; family Ixodidae; genus Dermacentor; species Dermacentor silvarum. The sequence continues at coordinate 30,229,494 of NC_051158.1, forward strand.
TGCCTCGTTGGTGCTGCTACAATTGCTTTCTCTCTCTCTCTCTGTTGCTCTCATTTTCTCTTTCTCTCTCCCGAGCATAGCGCGCGCCGCGCGCATGCTCTCCTTCCTCTCCTTAACGTCACAAGTCAAGGCAACATGTGCACAGCCGGTATGTGAGGAGGCGAAGCACACGCCGCTCCGCGAGGTAGTTGCTAGGCAACACATAGTGACGTCATCGCCAGGAGCAGTTTTTGTTTGCAGTACGCGGCGAAACTAAGAGCTTAATCAGCTCCGCTGGTAAAACTAAATGTAAACGACAGACACTGAAATATTGTGATGGTTAGAGCTGGATGACCAGGACACGATACTTATGCAATCATTTCCATCCCAGCCTCCTGAAACTTTCGTCATCCCCACACCTTCAAGGTTTTCACGGTTTCACGTTAGTGGAGCTGCATTTCGATCAATGGGTCATTTGAAACTTACGCATGATTGTGCGGGGCGCGTTCTTTTTCGAATAGCAGCTAATCACTGCTTACCTAGCAACTCCCGTGGCAACTCATACTTCAGTTCTGTGTCCCGATTCTATACCTGATGGTTTCGCAAAAGCCGCCAAGAAGATTTTTTTCAAAATTCGTATGTGGAGGCAATTTTGGGCTGTCCAGAGAGCCCACGATGCGGCGCTGGAGCTCGGTCTCCCCGTCCCGACGGGGGTGCGGCCCGCGGCTTCGTCGCCTCCCTGAGAGGGGGCAGCGGAGCTTCTAACTTATGGGGTTTACGTGCCAAAACCACGATCTGATTATGAGGCACGCCGTAGTGGAGGACTCCGGAAATTTGGACCACCTGGGGTTCTTTAACGTGCACCTAAATCTAAGTGCACGGGTGTTTTCGCCTTTCGCTCCCATCGAAATGCGGCCGCCGTGGCCGGGATTCGATCCCGCGACCTCGTGCTCAGCAGCCAAACACCATAGCCACTGAGCAACCACGGCGGGTAACAGAGCTTCTCAGGACCTTCATTAAAGGTCTTTGTCTGTCTGTCTGTCTTCGTATGTGGATGATGGGACAACTGAGCTGGAATTTCCGAAGAGGCGGAAATTACTTTCACGAGAAATCGAAATGCATACTACACTGATTAAAAATTACTAATTAAGTTTCTGACTAATTACATTACGGTACGTATTACAATTTGCGGAATGTAGCAGGTGAGTTCGCAAGGCATATCAACTTGGAATGAATCTTGACGAAGACACCAGTCTCGCTATACGCCCCGCCAAACTTGCTGCTAAAGTGCACTGTAGTGCTGTTTACGATGCTTAATAAAAGGCTATTTAGTCATTGAAGCATTAAAAAAAAAAAAAAACGACAGAGAACATCCGGGAGGGACCATCTCACGATGACTGCGGTCGTTATTGCGTTCAGCATTGAAGCAACGTAGCCACACACCGTACTGGCATACACTTTGTCTGCAGCCGACTTCTTCAATTTTCTGTTACCGAAATTTCGGTTCCCTTCTTTGCAGCCTCTACGATCAATGCACACTGTGATACCATTCCGTTCACTTCATTCTTCACCCACTCGGTTGCTTGGCGTGTTCAATTTCAAAGCGTAGCTTTTTTGCTGCCTACCCTGCCCGGATTTTCCTGACCGTGGCTGCTGCTGCTGCTGCTGCTGTATTGCCGAATAACTCGTGCTTAAAAAGAAATTGAATTGCGCAATCACGTGCCCAACAGTGGGATTGAAAACCCTGCCCGCGGGGGTGAAAAATAACCATATTTTTGCTCCAATTTTATGTTTATTAGGGCACAGTTGACGTTAAGGAATATTCGAAAAGTATTCGAAAAATTTTCGCATTTGCAAATAGTAACTATTCGATTTGAAGACCGACTCGAATGGGACACTATTCGACTCGTTATTCAAAAAGTTTCGAATATTCGCACACCCCTAATTTACAATGACCCATGCCGGCTTGAAAAAGGTTCGTTGAAGAGCGTAGCATATGTTAACAAACTCAGCCATCTCAATTGGTTCGATGGTTGGTTTGGAATCCTGTTTCCTCAGCACAGCAGCACGATGCGCTACCCATTCGACCATGGACTACTCAGTAAGCCCGGTAGGCGGGAAAGCGATTAGATAAATAAGAACATACAGATCCCTGGAAAGTGAGTGACTTAACCTAAGAATGCTAACGCAACGATATTAATAATCTTATTATATAAAACGTATAATCGTCACTTACACACCCTTCATAAGATTGCTAGTCGCATTAACATCGACAAAGGATAGGTGCGCCGCCAAATGTTTTCTATGGTGTAATAAAACGCTGACGATTGCACACAACACGATGTGGCCGTGAAACCGTCTTCGCGATATAAGGCCAAGAAAAAATTTTGCCGCGGTTGAACGCGGTTAAACCAAGTTTGTCGAGCGATATAGCACGGTTTTTCTTGGTTTGGGAAACGACACAGACGCTGCCCGGCGCCGTCAGCAGCTACCGCAACTACAAATGCACCACAAGACAACACAGACGCTACTCGGCGCAGCAGCAGCAGCGAGCGAATTGACCTTCATGATGCGTCTCGCTTTGACACGAACCGTCAAAAGCACAGCGCAAACGAAGCTACCAGCACTCGGCACACTTTTTCCGCATCGCAGATCGCTTTCAAGATATGGGCGCCCACGTGGCGTACGCAGCAGCCTCCGGTAGTGGCAGGCTAAGTCACAGTTTGACCTTGACTGAGTGAGCTTGAAGGTCAGATTTGCGGAACCAGGCTTTTTCTGCTGGAGTAGTAGAGCTATCGCTATAAAAAGGGTTCATTAAGGCGAAAGTCTCTCATTGGTGAGGTCTCCGTTTCAAGGCCGTTGTAAAACCGCGTCTTCAATACGCAATGGTCATCTTAGGATAAGAGGCGATAATGCGCGCAAAACCGCGATTAACGGTGGAAGAATGATTAAGCAGGTGAACTGAATTGATAATGATATCATCATCATCAATCTATATTTATGTCCACTACAGGACGAAGGCATCTCCATGTGATCTCCAATCGCCCCTGTCTTACGCTAGCCGATTCCAACTTGCGCCTGCAAATTTCCTAACTTCATCCCCCCGCTTGGCATCCATTCTGTAACTATAATGGTCCACCGGTTATCCATCCTACGCATTACATGGCCTGCCCAGTTCCATTTTTTCCCACTTATTGTCAAATAGAATATCGGCTATCCCCGTTTGTTCTCTGATCCACACCGCGCTCTGTTCCTGTCTCTTAACGTTAGGCTTAACGTTTTTTGTTTCATCACTCTTTGCTGCGGTCCTTAACGTGTTCTCGAGCTTCTGTGTTAACCTCCAAGTTTCTGACCCATATGTTAGCACCAGTTGAATGCAATGATTGATAAGGTTATACAGAGAGGTGAATGAGATGAATTAAGAGTTAATTGATGGTGAATTAAATGGGTTTAGTTGGGTGATAAGGAGTCAAACGAAAGGTTATGATGAGATAGCGAAGATAGTGAAGAGTGAATAAGTGTTAATGATGAGTGAATGAAGGTGAACCAAGTGGTGATAGGGTGAATCAAGAGTGATGAAAATTGAAAATTTGGAGTACTAGAGCAAACCAAGCGTGTTGGAAGTAAAACTGAGATAATTGAGTGAATGAAGGTGAACTAAGCCGTGACAGGGTGAACCATGAGTGAACAAGTGTGAAATGAGAGAGAACCAAGTGGTTATGGAGTGGGGAAGTGACTTGCAAAAAATCTGTGAGATTTGAGGGTCCAAGTGAGAGTGACTCATAAAAAAAAGTGCCGAGTCATGGTTCGAGTTTGGTGGATCATAGGAAGGTTGACTTGCAAAAGAACATGATGACTTGCAAAAATGACTGTAAATTGTGGTTTCAGATTGATGACGACTTGCAAAAGGAACTGCAAAATATGGGTTCAGGGTGACGATGACTCGGCAAAAAGAAGTGCCGAGCAGTGGTATTAGTTTGGTGAGATAAGGATGACAAGCTTGGTGAAATAAGGAGGTGTCATTGAATTAGCGGCACTCGGGCTTTCGCCTTCAAGTCGTCTTAGTTCTAGCATAAGGAACCCCTAGTAATTGGTGCCCAGAGAGCAGGCGAGAGAGAGAGAGAGAGAGAAATAACATTTATTACCACGGAACTATTATTAGCAGGAACTAAAGCCCAAGTCCGGGCCTCCTGGTAGGCTCATGCCTCCTGGCCCAGCACGTTCTTGACGTGCTGCACCAGAAGCGGCCACCATAGTTTTTCAAACCTTCGTGGGGGAGTGGTCCACTCCTCCCAGCTGCCAGGACGCTGGTTGTGTGGTAATTTGGAAAGTAATGTTTTTTTTTTGAAGATGGCGTTTGCAGGGCACTCCCACAAGACGTGTTTATTTGATGGATAGGCCCCGCACTGTTTACAAGTGGGGGAGCCTGGGTCCATGATAATATAATGTGTATAGTGTGGTGTGAGTAATGTGTGTGTTTGTGCTTTTCGTATGATTGAGGCGTCCTCCCTCGAATGTGTGTAGGATGGTGTGTTGAGAATTGTTGATGCTATTCCTGCGAGACTCCAAAATATGTATCCTTTCTTTCCGCTGCATCTCCTGCTCTTTCCTGGGATTGTAAGTATCTTCGACAGGCCAAAGGATAGGAGGTCCCGGATTTTCTGCGCGGGCGAGCTGGTGTGCTCTTACATTTCCTCGCAATCCTTGACGGCCTGGAACCCATTGTATACGTACGCGTAGAAAGGGGTGAGCATGCGTGTACAGGTGGAGCGAGAAGGGTCCCTATGTCAGAATCAGCCACGAATCACGAGACACGGGGAAAGCCGCTCGTGCTTACACGCTAGTGGTCGTATTCGTCGTCGTCTTCTTCCGTTAATAGAGAGTTTTAGCATTGCCGTATTACGGTACGGTAAGTGCGGTATACGGTACGGTATTACCGTTCCGTACAAACGTACCGCGATGACCGAAGACGTTTTAGCTGCGTGTGTGCTCGATGCGTACGGTAACTTGGTAATGATGATAGTGGCTAACATTAGGGCTTTGCCAATATAGAAGGACTATGTGCTGAGCCCTAAATATTAATTTTGTCGAATACTAGAAAGCTTTTACTTGTCCATACACATTATTCTTCACGGAAGTACCAGTTACGCCAAACGTGGACACCAGTTACGAAGCCGGTGGCGACATCTTGTGACGCGTTGTCCAGCAACACGTGAAACTTTTTCTTTTTGCGTAGGTGTTTTTGTCGGCGCAATATATATAAAAATAGGACTGTTTGGTGTAAATTACATCGCTGACAATACTTTACACCAACAGATAAGTCGAATATAGTTAATTACTGCAATAAAAACTCGTAGCTCCCTCTAAGTGATGTATGCGTCACTAGATGGCGCCACCAACCCGAAGTTTTTTTTTTCTCTTGCCATGCTTTATGTTTTGTTTCTGTACTTGGTTTTCGTATATTTTAATCAGTTTTTTTTCGCATTCGGCGTGAGTATATTACTCGCCTGTTACGAAGGTGGTACGGTAACAAGTTCTGTTCAGCTTAGCTCAAGTTTATGCTTTCGGTTAGAAGGGCTGCTGTCATACGTGCCGTTACTTCGCCGCGTCGCTGAAGGTGAATTAAAGTTAACTCGTCCCTTGGTCCTACCTTGGTGAAAAACGCACGCGAGACGCGGACATGCACGGCATGGGCTCTGGCCGACGCCACTTGCTCGCTATGTTTAGGCTTGGTCCGGCACGGCTCGCAAAACATGGTGCGCACGTTACCGTTTGCGGTAGAGACTCCTTACCGTCAAGTGCGCCGTACGGAAAGTCTTTCCGTAAGGTAAAGTGCGCGCATGCGCAGTGCTCGCCCGGTACGGTATTGCCGCACTTACCGTACGGTAACTTGGCACTGCTAAAACTCTCTAATGTTTGACAGTGGCAGTTGGATTCTTGTGAAATTCCCATCGGGACTTTCGTCGTCGTCTTCTTCGTGTAATATATAACAGTGCGCGGCAGTTGGATTCTTGTGAAATTGTCGTGGACACACGGCAAAGAAACTCTTCAGCTCAGAAATGAAGCCCCGTTCTGCGATCCAGCTGCATTTAAGTTTTTAGGCGATTTTCCTTCTAGATATGCCCCATACCCACTATGCATTTGGTGGCTTAGCAGAGAGAGAATAAAACATTTATTAGTGAAAAATTAATAGTCGTTTGTGGTCGGACCTCCTAGTCTGGAAGGCCATTGGCTTTTGCCGCCGTCCGGGCGAAAATTCGAACGGAATACCTGTACGTATGCGATCGCGAAAGACAGTGCCTTGCTATTTGAGGCTCGGGCTGGTTGCTTAAAGACAAAAAGCTTACTGGCTGCTACTGCTAGGTATGAACTTGGTTGCTGCTAGGTCTGAACTTAACTACGCATGTAGGAAGGTATTCTCGAGCGATCATTTTCGGAGGTACCTTCCCTTTCGCGACATTTCGCGTGACTAGCGCTGGACGCGTGGGTGCCTACGAGCGACAGCGCTCCTGGGATGTCACAAACGCAGGCAGGCTAACCTAGGTTGGCACAGTGCCAAGAACGCTGCTGCTTGCCGACGCCGAACCGTTGGAGGCTAGCCGCTCGATATCAATCGGCCAGCTTAGCTGCGTCTTGAGCTTTGCGTGGCCTAGTTCAAGCTTTCGCCTTTTTTTTTTTCACCTGGCTCAGCGCGCCGCGGAGAGAAGAGAGGCAGGGGTTGGGAAGGCAGGGAGCTGGCGAGGAGGATGGCCTCCTCCTCCTCCTCCTCCTCCTCCTCCTCTTCCGAGATGCCATGGCTACCGAGGCTACGCACCACAAATTACGGCTGGCTTAAATATCTCGCTGTTAAAACATGCCGCAGCAAATATTCGCAGCACGATGAGGCATGTGTATGGTGCAGCAAGAGTCCGGAGACAACTCCGCACGTCCTAATGTAATGCGAAAGGATTCACCCAGTGAGAACCGTAGGTAACGTACACCTTCCTGAGATGCTTGAATTTAAAGTGGACGGAAGCATCAACCGGTCAGCAGTCCAGATAAGGAAGAGGCGTTTAGAGTATTGGTGGAAAAAAAAACAGAGATGAGATTGATACAACCGGATCTGTTAGCCATAGGTAGTGGTACAAGTTAGATTTTAAAGAAAAGATTAAAGAGATGAGTGCAAAAATGCTAGATAAAAACGTGTATAGCATACCTGATTAAATCAAGTAATCCAGGTGACTATTTGTCACCACCCCGTTTCAAAGGGGATGCTATTGAATCATTACGATCGTCATCTGTGCACCGACCTTTTTTTATCTTTTATTTCAAACCTTCCCCAACGTGCGCCGCAAATCACGTGACGCGCATGCAATCATCGAACAGGTTTGCCTCGGGGTAGTCCTGATTGAGGAAGTCGCGTAGCCTCAGCAGAAAGCGGAACCGCGACCAGGTCCCGTTGAGCCAGATGGGGTTGCACATCGTGGGCCTGTGGTCGTAGTTCACGTCGTACACGGCCAAGCCGACCCCTATGCCCTTAGCTTCGAGAGTCCAGGTGTCGCAGATCTGCGCAAGATACGTCCACACGCTTCATGCAATCACGTTATCCTCGGACATCGCCTATAATGCGCTCAAAGCTGATTGCTTTATACTCATCTGGCTTTGTGCACTGTTGTTAAGCTGTCTCTCTGATAAGCAATTTTTACCCATGCGCTGCCTCCTACTTCGGTTGTGTTTGAAATGAGAAATTGTTATTATTATCATCCTGACGCCGACAACACTACTGCTTCATTTCACGGTGATTAAACCGGCTCTACGTCACAAATCATCAGCTGTCAGCGACGCCCTATGCATAAAGACCAAAGGGGCTACTTAGTTTTGACCGCTCTGCGATTCCTAACAAGCACTGAAAAATCGGCTGATGTCCTTTTAGCTCAAGTTGCACTCAGTGTTCGCGTTGGTTCCTGAAGTTTCTTCTCTGTCATTTGTTCAATAGAGATGTCTATAGCCACGCGAAGTTTTACTTACAACAGGGAGTTGTATTTAGTGTTAGCTCTCGTTCGTAATGTAATTGTTTGTGAAGCCTCTCGTAAACGATATACTAGAGGTTTCAGAAATAAACGTTACGAACCAGTGCTAACACTAAATGCAACTTTCTGTCCAACAACAACAGTTTAAACTGTCAAATCAGTCAAAGTAACTAAGTTTAAAGAAAAAAAAAACAAAACAAAAAAAACGGGAACATCTCAACTGAAATCTCGGAGGCAACAGCCGTCATTCACAGACTGTGAGCTAGGTGGGCTGCAATGCAGAGCCCAAGATAATTTGAAAATAAAGGGGAAGCGGAATGCAGCAATAATGAAACACAGAGCACTGTGGGACCACAATAAGTATGAGGTGGCGTGTGGAATCTGGAAAGGAGTAATGGTGCCAGCGCTAACATTAGCAAATGCCATTCTATGCTTAAAATCGCATATCTTATCGGGTTTGGAAGTTAACCAAAGATCAGTAGGCCGGTTGGCTTTGGCAGCCCACGGTAATACCACAAATGAGGCAGTGCAGGGTGACATGGGTTGGGCCTCTTTTGAAGTCAGAGAAGCGCAGAGCAAAATTAGTTTTGAAGAAAGGCTCAGGAACATGGATGAAAATAAATAAGCGGCTAAAGTGCACAAGTATCTCTACATGAAAAGGGTGGACACAGAATGGAGGAAGAGGTCAAGGAAGTTGGCAACCAAGTACAGGATAATCGAAACTGTAAATAGACAGCCAGGAGTCATCAGAAAGAAAGTGAGAGAAATAGAGACCGTGAATTGGATGCAAAGAATGGAAACAAAAAGGATAATGGAGATTTACAAGAGTGAGAAGAAAGAAATTCGAAGGGAAAATCTGTACGATAACACAAAGGGCAGTGCCTTGCTATTTGAGGCTCGAGCCGGTTGCCTAAGGACCAAAACATACCGGAACAAATATTCGGAACTAGATGAGGCATGTGTATGCTGCAGTAAAGATCCAGAAACCACTCACCACATCCTGATGGAATGAGACGGTATCCACCCAGCGAGAACCATAGGTAACGTGCAACTCCCAGAAGCGCTTGGGTATAAAGTGGAAGGAAACATCAACAGATCAGCCGAGATAAGCAAGAGACGATTAGAGAACTGGTGGGAAAAAAGCAGGGAAAAGATGGATACGACCTGATCTCTTAAAATCATAGGTAGCGGTACAAGGAAAATTTTTGAAGAAGAAAAAAGAATAATGAGAGGTATACAAAAATGCTAGATAAACCGCATGTACAGTATACCTGATTAAATCAAACAGGCTAGGTGACTATTTGTCACCGCCCCGTTTCAAAGGGGATGCCAATAAACCATCATCATCATCACCATATAATTACTGTATAGGCTGCCTTTGGGGAGCCTATATGAGCTTGCACAGTGACTCTAAAGCCGCGGTAAACACAGAAGCATAAAGGTCAACTCCAACAAAGTTGCGGACCGTGTAAGAAGTCTCGTTTCAGATAGCGTAGGTAAAGCGCAGCCTCCGTGCGAAACTTTACATTTAGACACGAGTGGTTGCTTCAGAAAAGGAAACCGAATAAAAGGATACCGAAACTGAGGTTTTACGTGTTCCACTTCTCGACAGCATCGGAGACCGTCTACGTAGAATGCTAAGGAGACAGCCCAGACAGCTTCGAGGTCATGTCATGGAATGCGTTTCGAACCGTCTGGAAGAAGTATGGAAGACGCTTCTGCGACGTGACGCCGCATTGCGGTGACAAGGAAAAAGTTGAGAGAAGCACACATTATTTCTGTAATTTAAGTGTTTGCGCCTGCGAAGCTATGAAACAGACAATGTGAATTACAAGGGCGTAGGATATAGCGTGTCTACGTTTTCTTGTGCGCAGACGACCTTCGCGTCGAGTTTTTCGAGTGTCCTGCTCAGCCGCCATCTTCTTTGGACAGGAAAGTAGCCTGCATCGTTTTTGACTTCGATGCCGTCTTCGCCAAGCTGTCTACTTTGACGTCTTAGTGACAAGTGGAACGAGACCACTTAGCCGTCTACTTTGCCATCTATGGCGAGTATTGGAACAAAGCCTGAATACCGAATCTGAAATTGAAAATGAATAAAACGCCGCCATCACTGCTCGCCGGAAGTGACGAATAACCGAGAACGTAGAGAACCAGCGCGCCTTCTGGCTAAGATCTCGGAGGCTAGCCTGGCCGTGGTGCACTGAACCATTCTCGGAATGGGTTCGCTGGAATTCACGTAATATTCAATGACCACCACGCGTAGTTTGGTTAGGTGCTTGTTTAAAGGAAGTTAGTAACAAAATTTGTCCATTACCAGCCCTGAAGGTTTGGCAAGATTCCGTCAACAGAGCATACTATGCCACTCATTTATAACCAATGTAGCGAAAGTGAAATTTATTAGCGTATTACCTTTGCGAAGGACGTGCAGTTGCCTGCGCCGTCTAAATCAATTAAGTTCCTGAGCTTTCACGTGCAGCGTCAACTGATGAGCAAGAGCAAGTGCGTCAGCGGTACCGTGTGCAAAAGGGAACTCAACTTCTTTACAGATGATTTATTTCTGAGAAGAGTTCGGTTTTTACTCCTCTTCACTAAGTTTTTCGACCAAATATATATTTGCGCATGTACTGTTATGGAGCCACTATGTAACGCAAAACCAGGTACAGGGGTGCCTTCATGTTCGCTAGCCACAATGATTGATCTTTGTGGAATTTCTGAAAATTCTACAAAGATCGGAAATCTTTGTATTCGGAAATTTTGACGTGCCTCGAAAACGCCACCTCAGATAACCAGCGCATAAAGTCACACGGACACACACACGCGCGCGCACGCACGCACGCACGCACGCACGCACGCACGCACGCACGCACGCACGCACGCACGCACGCACGCACGCACGCACGCACGCACGCACGCACGCACGCACGCACGCACGCACGCACGCACGCACGCACGCACGCACGCACGCACACACACACACACACACACACACACACACACACACACACACACACACACACACACACACACACACACACACACACACACACACACACACACACACACACACACACACACACACACACTCTCTCTCTCTCTCTCTCTCTCTCACGCACACGCACACACGCACACGCACACGCACACACGCACACACGCGCACACACGCGCACACGCACACACACGCACACACACACACGCACACACACAAAACGTACACGGGACTTCTTTGTCCTCGTGGGAATGTGAATTTCTGACGCTGCAGTTAGCTCAGATGAATTCGCAATTCCAACTCAGACAGTTCAGCACTTAAGAACTCAACAGCATCAATTCATCAGTCCCAACAGGTGCTATAGGGCGATTAGCCTAAGGTGTTTGAACTACTTCTAATTAGCTAAACATTAGATGTTATTTTTTTCGTGCAAGTCATTTCCGCCTTCTCTCTGTGTCCACCTTATACACTAGAACTGTGCTGTCTGCCGCGAGCTATATTTACAATTATACGGGTTAGATCGCCCGCGACTGCAGAGCTGACAAAGGCTATTTATAGTAAATCTTGCGTATGTCATTACATCCATCTCCCTGGGAAATGAAAATGAACAGTCGTTCTCAAATATTCAGATGCCGGGCGGGCTATGAATGCCGCGGGAACCAGACAGCCGAAGAACATACGGGGTGAAAGCGTGAAATAGCCCGCATACTTTTGACAAAGACTGTACATATCGTTGCCAAACTTTTCGACGACATACCGCCCATGCTACATGGGCCACTACACACCGCGTCATTTGTACTCACCTTCACACGTAAGGACACTCGGTTCTCATACGCGATGGCGAAACCGTCCTGCTGGTCGTAAGTGATCCCGGACATGAACACGCCATCGTAGTTGATGTTCCTCTTGTACCCAGAATTCGGGTTGTCGCAGATCTAGATTTAAGAAAGAAGACAAAAAATATGGGGACAAGATAAGTATAGTTACCAAGACCTGAAATGATTAAAGTTAGGCAATTGTTCCAGCCGCTCATTGCAAACATCATTACTCAACTCTATCGATGAGTCACGCGCTATTATACGTATTGCCTGCACTTGTTCTATATGACTTGGGTCGACGTGACAGTTCATTGAACGAGGGATCGATTGTGGAGTTAGTGCAGTTGATTCTAGCATCGAGTATCGCTGGCAGTTGTCAAGCGTTACGAGGGACTAACAAGAGAGGCCTTGACCTGTTGCCAAGAACTTGACAAGGTACGAGTTCCTTTCTCGAAACGTTGGTTCCAAATTAGACTCGTTGCTATGCCTATGTAAAGATATATATTGTTATGAGCATGTTGTCCTGCGGGTATAGAAAAAGATGCGGAAGTGTAGAGTGGAAGAGAGATTTGTGGAAAGCCAGTTGGGCGCCAGCGAGCTGCCAAGAAGGACCTTTCGTGCTGGGCTCAAACATCTACTGAACCTTACGTTGTGTACATTCAAGATGTATTAGCACTCTGTCGGCGGGTCGACGATAAGATGCCCGAAGCTGATAAAGTCAGCCACATTCTTAAAGGCATCACCAACAACGCGTTAATTTACTTGTACATAAGAACTGCTCGATCATCGACTACATTATAAGAGTGTGCCGACGCTTTGAAGAAGCAAACAGCCGTCGTGTCTCGGAACAAATCGTGCGGCTCCCTAATACCGCCTCCTCGTCCCGCATACACTTACCGCCCGGTCCTCGTCCTTTCACGCCCGCAATGAGCCGCCACACCACGATGTTCCTACGCAGCGACCGCCGCTCGTCGTCCCCACAGATCCGGCGTTCTCGCTCACCGATTGTCCGTCGCTCGCCATCGCCATACCCTCGCCGTCCCTCTTTGGAAAACTGACCAGTCAGTGCAGTTACACCCTTTTGACCATTCCCCGTGGGACCTCAACTGGCAGTTATTTCGTCTGTATGTGGCATCGGAAACTGGAAGAGGTTGGTCTGTTTGTTTATCTGCCTGTAGCTGGTGCACAGAGGAAAGCTTCCATCCTCTTTAGGCGCACTCGGGATCGGAGAAGCAAAATAAGATGTAGAGGGGCGTACGAGACCAGCGTCAAGCATTTTCTGCAGCTCTTCTTTCAGCCAAAGCTTCTTGTCTCTCGACATGTTGTAAGGCCCTTCCGCTGCACTATACTGTCGTATCTCGTAGCTCGAATGGGACTTGAAACGTTGACGTCGCTCTTGGATAGCCTCCGACACAAAGTAGCTCTGGGTGCATCCGAGTGACGTCTTCAGCTGCAGTGGGCTTGCGAGGGTTTTCATCCAGGACTGTGAAGGCAGGCAACCGGCGATCGTCTTGCGTTGTGACTTGGCCATCCCAGTAGAGGTTTAAACGGAGCTCTTGCATTACCGGACGGGACAAAAGCGTTTGGTACCTGACACAGCTAAGAACGAGGGCTTTTACGGAGGTGCTCTCGCCCTGACACTTAATGAGAGCACATCCGCCCATTCATTATGCACTTGTTTGTTTCTATCGTACCCGTAGACGATGACAGGATAATATGTGGCTATGTTTAGCTCTGGGATCTCGTTCTTGTTAACCAGTGTTTGAAGCTCCGCTGTCCACGAGTGCTTTAACCTCCTTTCCCTTCATTGTCCGGGAACATGTATCAGCTTGACCCGATAAGTAAGAAAATTGTTTCCCGTTGAGGTTGTGAAAGGTCACCAGGCATCTTTTGAAGCATTTTCTTTTTATTCTGTTCAGAAAAGCGTTTAACAAACGAACCAGGTTTGCCGCCAGCCTTCCAACAACTGTCGCCTCGGAACCCCGGTAATTGAGATATTTCATTGGCATTATATAGCGTCTGTCATCGCATGTTGTCACTCATGAACAAACAATTGCTTTATAATTGGCAGTAGGTCTTCTAGTGTTTGTGGTGCGCCAAGTTGAACTTGATGCTGTATCTGCTTAGGAAGTGCTAGTATGATGAAGGGCATGAGCGATGAGTCTGACAGTGCAGAATTTTCTGCATGCAATAGCCTCCAATTTTCAAAAAAAAAAATAGTTATGAACACGGCCGGAAACGTACTTGCAAGCTATTGACCTGTCCCAACTTTCGAGCCTATTTACAGAAAATGTGGTCGAAAAGCTTTTTCGCCAGTCCGCCCAAGGAGGTCCTGCCTTTTCGGTGACCTCATACCAAGTACTCGCGACACCTCAGAGAAACAACCGCATGTTCATAACCTTGTCAACATTATCCTGCCACAATTACGGTCACAGGCATATTCGCAAAATAAATCCAGGCCTATGCACTCTCTGGCAATGAGCCGTCGAAGATATCCGGTGTAGTAAGTTCCATTGGTGTCCTTACAGATTGGAGGCCTGTTTGCATTATGAGTTCCAAAAGCTGCTGTTGCCGTTGGCTGTTTTTTTTTTTCTTGCAAAAGAATCACGTCTTGCAAAATGTCTTTTGTTCTGGAAACATCTTTGTCTTTTTCGTAAGAACTTCTTCTGCCTGCGTGAGCCCATTTCCCTGTGCTTTCGCCCTGTGAGCCCCCCCCCCTCGACTGATGAGATCCTATTTTAAGCCCTGGCTAAGTCTGAACGCTGCCGCACCAATTGTATGTAAGGCTATTTTTGTGTGTTACTCTCGGAGATTTGCGCCGTCAAGATTTTACGGACGTCCCATGAAAAACAACGAAAGGCGTGGAGCGAGCTGTCACAAGACTTAGGAGCTGCAGTACTTGTAGCGCTATCTTGTGACAAAAAGTTTAACCAAATTGAACACAACCGGGCTAGGAAAAACGAAAACATTAACTCGGGCTAGATCGATCGAGCATTCCTCTAGAAGTCTATTATCATCCTTCGCACTGCGATAAATCCCCTTTGACGCGTAGAAAAGGTGCCGCCGAAGGCACCGCCGCTGCTCCTTAATTGGAACCGCCGGCGCCCAGACGGACGAGTGACGTAATCCCCCACGTGACGTTCCTCATTTGCGGCCCTCAGTGAATCGGTCGGTGTTGACATCACACGAGATGTACCATAATAAACAACAGGTATCGCCAGATCCGATATTTTCATTTCGAACGCTTTCTCGCTCAGAAAAGCTCTATTCTGGCTATACCAATAGGAATTCCTCAAAACAGAAGCCTAATCTTTTAATCTAGCTCGTCCTCATATTTTCCGTTAGTGTCTATTTAATGACAAATATGCTAGCTTGACAATTTAATTTGCAGAATTTTTACTATATTCAACAATTGCCCTAGAAAAATTCATGGCCAATAATTCACATCCTCTCACAAGAGAAAGTAGATTTATATTTATTTCTCGCAAGCGAGATCTTCAAATTAGGTGCAGTGGATGCCGCGGAAAACGACGTCTCCTTTCACACGCAATTTAGATACGAGCTCCTGAGGCTATGCTATCAATTAATGCCTACTATTTTCGGGATTGCGTTGATCGTGTTAAGGGTGGGCGTCGATTACCTATACGCCACGAGAGATGTCGCCGTAGAACGCAGAACGCAATGCATGCGTACCTCCTGAGCCGTGACACGTTGTTCGTACTGGCCTGTTCCACACTCGCTGTAGAACGGCGGTTTTCCTTGGCTGCCGCTTTTAAGCTTGTACCGGCGGGCTTGCATGGTGACGGATAGCGACATGTTGGTGCGGACGCCGTTGTCCCAAAGGCACTCCAGATCAAGCATGGCTTCGTGCTAAGCACAGAAAACACCACACAGGCTGATCAAGAAGTAATAAAGACTACAGCGAATCAATATTCAAACTTATTTCTATCACGGAGGACAAACAGTTCTTTGTAAAACAAAAGCGGGTGGGGGGATATCTTGATAAGGTTGAAGACTGGGGGTGTTGGTATAGCATGGTAGAAGTTGAATTGCGCAACATTCTGACGGGCACACAGAAGGCAAACACGCACAGCGGATCGCTGTGTGCGTTTCTCTTCGTTGTGTCTCGCTGTCAAAATGTTTTGCACTCCAACTTCTACGATCCAACTTCTAGAAAGAAACACTACACCGATTTTCGCGGGCGAGCTCTCTTCCACGCTATATGGATTTTGCGAGCGTGTTCTCGGAACTGCAGTCGGGCGTTTGTCAATGCACGAGGATCAAGCAGACGCACGAATGGTTGACGTCTTGAAAAAAAAAAAATCACATATCGAACATTTTTGCACGAATGTCAGTTTACACTGTGCACGGTTTACACTGTGCACGGTTTAAACTGTGCACACAGTGTAAGCTGAAATTTGTGCACCAGTTGTCCGATATGTGTAAGTTTTCGCACGACCGCACGCGTGCGGTGCCGCTAGCGGTGATGGGCGGCTCGAGCGTAAACGCTCCCTTTCGTCCTTATGTGCGGCGTGATTGGACGGCAGACGCGGTCCACCTAATGCTGGTCCGCGGAATTTGGTCCGTCGTGTGAATCCAGCTTTAATTGCCTGACGGTTTCGGCCGAGCAGCATTCTGAGATCTAGGCCTACCAGCAAATTTCGTTGGCTATTTTTGAAGAAGAAAAAAATGTCACAGTTTCGCCCTAAGGGTGAAGCAATGAATGCGATAGCAACACAGCAATGTCATACGAAGTAAGGTGAGCGGCTTTGGTAGCAATATGAATTGTAGTAAACATGAGCTGATTAAGTAAGCAGGTGTGCTGCGGCGTAAGTAGACCGACATGAAGAGAGACTCGATGACCACGAGAAGGCGCGTGTGAAACGGTGGTGTTGAGGAGAAGTGCTTCCCGTGGGCAGCGCGTGCGAAGGGACACACCTGTAGTGCTGCACTGCCGATCCGGGCAGCATTACATGTGTAGCGTGCGTTGGAAAATGTGGCCCGACTATTACTAACAATGAACAAGCGTGGTGTGAGCGCGCACAAACAAACTTGAATAGATCACACTGAATGACTGCAGACAACGACTGTCAAAACGCTGGCAGCAAGCGCATATATACGCCGCAGCGGCCAAGGTACGTGCGGTCTATCGCTTCAACGGAAACTGAGCGGCGAATGCACGGCGCATAAAGGTCAGAGCCGTGTGGAGATAAGCGACGGTGCGAGCGAGCGACGAGCGCGGTTGTTGGCAGAGTAGAAGTGCGCACCCCCCCCCCCGCCCTGCTCCCTCCGGCGCTGGCTTCCCGCTTCCTTGCTTGCGCGTGGAAGATTGAGTGCGTTCGCTCTCCGTGATAGCGCGCGTCCCCGCACGCTTCCGCTCGGGCATACGGCGCGCGGCGAAGATTTTATCTATAGGGAACCTCACGGCGACGGCGACGCCGACGGCAGAACTCCGGTTGAAGTGTCCATATAATTGCTATCGCAATAAAAGTCGCAGTTTCGCCCGAAAGGCGAAGCATCAATTGCGATGGAAAATTAGTAGATAGCTGTATGGAGTAAGGATAGTAGTTTTATCGGCTGCCTAAACTTGGACACATTTGCTTACCAACTGAATTAACAAGCATGGTGTTAGCGCGCACAAGCAAGCATGCATTGATGACACTCGATGACCGCAGACAACCGCTGTCAAAACGCTGGCGTGTGCAAGCGCGGCGGCAGCGGCGAGCGAAGGTTCGATGCGGTCTATCGCTTCAACGGAAACTTGGCGGTGAAATCACAGCGCATACAAAGGTAGGAGCTGTGTGCAGCCGCTTTCAAGATACGGTGCGCGCGACCGCTCGCAGCCGCGCAAAGTACACGTTCGCAGTTGACGGCAGAGCCGAAGCCGCGCCCCCTCCCTACCGCGCTGCCTTCCTACTTTCCTCCTGTCGCCCGCGAGATTGAATCGCCAGATCCCCTTGCGCCGAGTCGGTAAATGCGCAGTTGGTTGCGTAGCACAACGGCACCCCCCCCCCCCTCCCTCGCTTCCATTCCCCCACGGCCTTCCTGCGACGAAGACATCGCGTTTGCTCTCCGCCGTGCGTTCTCTCTCCGTGAAAGCGTGCGTCCCTCGCGCTTTCACTCGCATATAAAGCATACGTCGTGCGGCGACGACTTTATCACCGTTGGACTTTATACGGAACCTCACGGCGACGGCGACGACAGAAATCCGCTTGGAGTGTCCATATCGCAATAAAAAAAGACCTGCTTGCACAAAGAGTGCTTGCACAACCTGCTTGCACATGTATCTACATGGCCTCCGAGATTATTATACAATCACGGAGGATATGCTGTGAGCGATCTGCTTGAGCTGAGTGTCACGATATGATGCCACTAGCGCGACTGGTCCGGTTGTGTTACCAGTATACCGTATATTGTAATACGATACACGTACAAGCTAGAACCCTAAGACAAACAAAAAAATTCAGAGCCCTTCCACTACTGCGAAGATGGAAGCCAGCGAAGCTGTGACTATGGTGGGTCTGCTATAGTGAATATTGGTATAGTGAATTCATATACAATAATAATATTATTATTATTGACTATATTGAGCCAATAAAGAGACATACGCTCAAACATCCCGGTGTTCATCATTTATTTTGTAACCACAGTAACCATCGCGTTGTGATCACTCTGGTATACGACGAGTGGTTTAACATAACCAACAAACACATACCGAGTTCAAGAGGCAACTGATGACGTCGCTAGGGAAATGGCTATGTCAAGAAAGAATGAGACACAGCTATTGGTTGGTACGCTATTACGTGTTATCACTGACGTTTCGACACGCATCATCATGGCCTAGCGTTTGGGCAACAGCGTTCATCGCTCCGGCGCATTGTTTTTGTCTCGTAGGGTCCCACGTGTGACAAGGGCACGTTACAGGTCCACGAGCCCACAGGGTCAGTAAAACTTTCTGCTGGACGAGTTGGTTCATACTTGCAAAGGAAATGGTTATGCGCAAAAAAAAAAAAAAAAAAAAAAAAAAACACGGACACAGAAGTAGACGGGGACGAGCGCAAGAATGACGTAGGTACAACAGCGGTGATCACATGACATACTTACAACGTGCCGCGCAAGAACATCATCTCAGTTTCTTTTAAAGAAATTGAAGGTATCACTTATGCAGCCATCTCCTTTTGACGAAATGTGAAAGGCTTCCAACAGTTCACGGGCAGTAGTATCGCGGCTTTTGCCCAAAATTTTGATGCCTCGGAAATTTGGTACACACATGCAATGCCGGACGTGCGCAGGCAAATGCGGCCCACATGACAGGGGTATGTGCCATTGAGCTTGGAACCTTTCTGTAAAATCACCAGGATCGGCCCACATGACAGGGGTATGTGCCATTGAGCTTGGAACCTTTCTCCACAATCACCAGGATCGGCCCACATGACAGGGGTATGTGCCATTGAGCTTGGAACCTTTCTGCACAATCACCAGGATCGGCCCACATGACAGGCGTATGTGCCATTGAGCTTGGAACCTTTCTGCACAATCACCAGGATCGGCCCACATGACAGGAATTATGTGCCATTCAGCTTGGACCCTTTCTGTAAAATCACCAGGATCGGCACCCTTTGCTGTTTAACGCGTCATTTTGTCCGCGGACGCGATCCGCCAGAACCTAGCCATTTACAGCTTCGCTGTTAAAAAAAAAAAGAAAAGAAAGAGGCATTCCACTTAGTGAACGTGGGTGACCCGGACAGCGAAGCTGTTTAACGCACGACACAGAGGTGACACAGAGTTTAGAAGAAAGGTACGAACATACTTATTGTCCTGATTGGTGGTCATCGTTGACGATAGGTACGCACAGACATTCGCGTATCCCCTCTGCTATTAACTCTGTCCGTAACGTAAGACAATGAAGGGCTGATACCCCTTTAAGAAATGGCTCATACACCGTAAACGCGGCCTCCTCATAACGACGACAGAAGAGAATTGAAATTCTACGCTGGAATGATGAGCGGCAACGGAGCCAGCTGGGGAACAAGACGACGAACCCTTGAGCTGTGGCACGAGCGCGTTTGCGGAATTGCGCCGACGGGCGCCAACGAGCCAGCTGCGAAAGAAGACGACGACGCTCGAGCCATTGCTGCTGCTGATAGTTTTTTCCACGCGGACGCCATGGCCTACCCATAGACAGCTTCACTGTCAAAAAAAAAAAATACTGAAGATCCCACGCACTGTGGGAATCAACGTTATGCGAAGAATTTTGCAAGTACCTGGCCATCCAGCTTGGTTTGGGGTTCTGCAAAGCGATACCAGGTGGAGCTTCATTTTTGTGCAAAATTATTAGTTTTATGTGCGTGGGTCTACAACAGTGCGACTAAGCAACACGACAACGACCAAGTTGAAGACAATCGTATGGCGGCCAAGGGATGATTGCTACGCCAGCCGTTCGACCCGAGCTTACGGCAAGCTGACTGTTGGGTTCTACAAAAGCAGTGGACGAGTCGTAACCGAGAGAAACACGGATTGTGACGTCATCGGCGACACCGCTTTCTACAATCCTAAGTACCTAAGGTTATGTCACGCGGTGTATGTTAAAATGGCATTTGGTACTCCGGCGAAGCAATATGTTACAGCATAATTAACTTGAGCGATCATAAAGTTGGCATACCACGTAGCACAATTTCTACCCAGCGTGCTAAGAGGAAAGCACTGAGGGAAGAGGGCCGATCCCGGAGATAGTGGCGTCTAAACACAGCGCTTCAGAGCGCGAGCCGTCGCAAGGAAAGATGACGAGTAAGTGGCACGGGGCGCATGCGCAGAGCGTTTCATCAGCTGACCGGCTTTGGAACGAGAGTAGAGCGCGTGCGATTGTGGCCTAATGGTTCGGGCACCGGGCTGCTGTGCTCGACGATTCAACCGTCGGTCACATATTATCTTGCTTTTACTAAAACCAGTCAAGGCAGGAATCGAACTAGCTATATGCCTACCTACTTGCCGCAGAGTGGCAAGAATGAGGCAACGAATGCCTCGCAATAAAAGGGTCCCGCAGCGCGCTTCGACTCACAGGCTGTTTTCACTGTGAAGCTAAGGAGTAGCGAAAACAGCGCGTGCCTTGCTGCTTGATGCGCGGCTTACCATGCTGTGGCCGTAGACGACGCCGGGTATCTCAGTGCGTGGCTCGACCAAGTTCACGGGTGGCATGATGACGCAATCAGACCTGGTATTATCGTTGTAGGACAAGTGCCCCAAGACAACAATACCAGTTGGAGTGAAGATCGTCCTGCGATGAAGCAGAGGGGAGAGGGGGGGGATGAATTCGCTATTCGAATTGTGCAGCTATAATAGCCAACCTATATGTGGTATTGCATGCCGTCAGTGGACTGCTCGTAAACTGCAGCGCCTCCTTGTAAATTTTTTCCTGTAGGTCATGTCAAGTTAATACTGTAAAAGTGTTTATTAGAACTCAGAGCAGCGCATCGGCGACAGTCGAACGAGGACCCAGCTTCCGAGCATGAGCGCCGTTGCCGAGCAAGAGCGCACTGGACCCACAAGCGTCTGGCTACACCATCTATAGAGTCGGACCCACTTGCGTCTCTCTTCTCTACAATTACCCCGAGAGTGATAAGGGAGCCGTCCGGCGACCTAACAGCTCGTCAGGAATACCGGATCGTAGTATGTCTTGAGGCGGTCGACATGGACAATGTCTCGTTTACGACGGCGCAGGTCCGAAGAGGGTTCAATTACATAGTTCACGGGAGATGCGCGTTCGACGATGCGTTAAGGGCCTTCATACTTCGGAAGTGTAGTGAAGAAGAGGGACGATGCAGTGGGGCATCCTTACCAGCGCTGTCTAGTGGGGCAGTCTCGCCAGCGCATCGCTCGGACTACGCCGCTCGCGCTCGCGGTTCCCTGAACTGATCGGACGGTCAGCCTTACGCTTGCGTGCAATAAACGCCTTTACAAGTGGTGGAGGTGCGGGGTAGACCAGAGCACACGACGGAGGGTGCAGGAGGCGTTTGCTGGGTCGTGGGCGGAGATGCGTCCTGAGACATGGTTGAAGAGAGGGTACGGGATCGAAGCTCCAGGATGCGTTCGAGCGTATACCACTCTCCATCCGTCTTGTACGTTGGGCACTTCGCCTGCAAGACTACGACATCCGCGTACTCTACCGCAGCGGACGACACCACTCGGACGCCGATGCCCTCTCGCGCTCTCCCTTCGCTGACAACAATATATCTCGGTTGACTGTGTCTTCCATCCACTTTCGCACCATCGCTTCTGAGCAGCGCAAGGACCCCTGGATTGCGTCGCTTGTAGGCTGGCTCTCTGATCCATCGACCAGGTCAACAACCCGCGCGTTGCGCCATCAAGCTGACCATTTCGCCATTCGCGACGACCTGCTTTACCGGTGCAATTACAGCTCCGACGGCCGCCGGTGGTTGTTAGTAGTGCCTCGCAGCCTGCGTTCCGATATTTGCGCAGCTGTCCACGCCGATCCCCAGTGTGCCCACTCTGGCGTTTTCAAGACTTACCAGCGCCTTCAACAGCGGTACTACTGGCGAGGGATGTAAAGCTACGTCCAAAAGTTCGTACGCTCTTGTCCAGATTGCCAGCGCCGAAAGTCTTCACCCCGCCTCTCGCCAGCTGGGCTGCAACCTTTACCTTGCCCCACCCGGCCCTTTGGTCGCGTCGGTATAGATTTGTATGGGCCCCTTCCCATGACATCGGCTGGAAACCGCTGGGCTATTGTGGCAGTTGACCACCATACGCGATACGCTGAAACTGCGGCGCTTCCGGCAGCTACTGCGCGCGACGTTGCCTCCTTCCTGCTTCGTCGGTTCATTCTGCGTCATGGGCCACCCCAGGAGCTGCTCAGTGACCGCGGACGTGTCTTCCTCTCGGAAGTAGTTGAAGCTGTTCTCAAAGTGTGCCACGTTGTTCATCGCACAACAACGGCATACCATCCTCAAACCAATGGACTCACGGAACGATTCAACCGTACGCTCGGCGACATGCTCTCAATGTACGTCTCCTCCGACCACACGAACTGGGACGCCATTCTGCCCTTGGTCACCTACGCGTACAATACCGCTACGCAGAGCACTACTGGTTTTTCGCTATATTTCTTATTGTACGGCCGGCACCCATCGCACACCATCGACACAATGCTACCATACCGGCCCGACGCATCTGAATGTGCGCCCATTTCTGATACGGTGAGACATGCCGAAGAGTGCCGCGACCTCGCCCGCGCCTTCACCTCCAATGACCAAGAGCGCCAGAAGAACACTCGCGGTGACACCACCTCTGCGCCCACCTTTCTTCCTGGAGTGCTTGTGTTGCTTTCAGTTCCTTCCGCTGCATCTGGTCTGTCTTCCAAGTTAATGCCCAAGTATGAAGGTCCCTACCGCATCGTCGAGCGTGCATCACCCGTCAACTATGTGATTGAGCCCGTTGAACCATCTTCGGACTTGCGCCGTCGCGGACGCGATATTGTAAACGTTGAGCGCCTCAAGCCGTTTTATGATCCCCTAATAGTGACAAACTGTTAGGTCGCCGGACGGCTCCCTTTTTCGTTCCCGGGGTAATTGTAGTGAAGAGGGACGACTGCAGTGGGGCATCCTTACCAGCGCTGTCTAGTGGATCAGTCTCTCCAGCGCATCGCTCGGACTACACCGCTCGCGCTCGCGGTTCCCTGAACTGATCGGACGGTCAGCCTTACGCTTGCGTGCAATAAACGCCTTTACAGAAGTATTTTCGATGAGAGGCCAGGGGCGGTGAACGGGACAGAGAGCCACACAAGCGCGCCATGAAGCAAGGTGACCGCGGAAGTGGAGTCCCTGCGAGTGCTCTTCTGGCGCTCTTGGTCGTTGGAAGTATAGCCACGTGCGAGATTGCGGCATTCTTCAGCATGCCTTGCCGTTCCCGAGCAAGAGCACTGGACCCACTGACGTTGGTGCCCAATAGAGCCAGACCCACTAGCGTCTCTCTTCGCTACAGTACGATGTATAACGGAAGAAGCTAACAACATTATATTCTATGGTCCGTTGCGGTTTATAAATTTCTTAGCTGGATTATAGCATGAACTTCGTAGGCATATTAGTCAAAAAAGAAAACTACAGGCTACAGGCTGCTTACGGGCAGGATACTAATTAGCCTTCTACATAAATCTGCCTAGAGATATTCAATAGAACCGTAGATTACTACATCTCTGATGTTTCTCTAAAATGTCCAAACAACTTGTAAGGACTACACACGTTAAACAAGGCATACCTTTAGAAGAAAGAGGGCTTGTTGTCAATACATTTCCTAGTTTATGCTTCGAAAATATAGCTTAAGAAGTTACGCTCACTTTTTCTTTAGGACAGTGACACACCACCACACAAAACAACACACACGCACTCGCGCGCACGCACGCACACACACGGAAACGTACAGAATGCACGCGGAAAACACTGTTGCATTGTATGGAGACATGCATCAAGCGGTGTTGGATAAATATGTAAGCGACCTGGTTTCTTCGCCGTTATCTTCGAGCGGTTTCTTCGACTTCCAAAGAATTCCGAACCACATTTGGTTGTGTTTTGCTTATGTTTCCCGAATTTCTTTTTGTATGGTCTGTATGGTCTAAAAAACAACACAACAAAAAAGAACACCCCGTATATGTAAAACTTATCCTTTCCTATAACTTCTTCTAAATGAGTTGCACGTAAACTTGCATCAACTGCGACCAACGATACGTTCGTCTAAATTTATGGCACATCAGGCATGAGAAGCCATATAACTCGTATGTTCGCATACTAGGCCGGAGTTCTGCAGTCTCAAAGTGCGTCTCCACTTTCGCAGCATCTTTGTTGAGCTCGATAAGAACCCAAGTACAGCGAGTGGCGACATTCAAGGGTTCGATCGCTGTCATGCACATTCGCATAAGATGCTATAACTTGAGCCTTACTTGATATACTCCGCAACTGCCTCGCAGACCGAGTCTGACCTCATGTAGATTCCCAAGAATGTGCGGGGCCGCTGGTAATTTTTTGTCAGTGCGTGTTCTTGCATTTCCTGATGTGAAACAAAGCAAAAAAAAAAAAAAATCACTCGCCTTTACACTGCTGTGAAGGTGGATTTCCAGCGAAACAGTTTAGCACAAGACATAGAGGTGACACAAAAACCAGATCAGAAGTATGAGCAAAATTTTATTTCTCTTGAGCGGTGACGGCGGTGATCGCGAAGAAAGACACACGCACACACACTTTTTGTTGATCGGTGGTCTTGATCGGCGGCATGCATTCGCGTGAAAGACTATTGCCACTTTAGGGAGCCGGAGTAAACTAGACGTGCGCGACGGGACCGCCAAGCCGGATTAGCGGAAGGAAATAGGCACGCAGACGCTTGGAACGACGAGAACGTTTAGCACATCTGCGCAAGACCCCCGGTAGGCATTTATCGAGCATATCATCATGCGAGATGAAGTCTCGAAGAATTTTCATGTAGAAACGCGCGTGTCAAAGAAATATCTATGAACTTATGAAACACTAATGAACGTCCATAGGAACTCAAACTGTAATCTAAGCCAATACTGAAAAGAGAGATGGAACTTCTTGTTTGGGGGATTTTTCTCCAAAATATGTTTCAAGTTTGGCGCTGTTCACATGCTTTCTTTACGGAAATTCGCGAATTTACAATACAGCCATCGCTATTTCAGTACTATTTTACACTTTGTGAGCATTATATACATGGCCTGCACTCAACAATCGTTTTTTATTTTCATATCCATATGTCCCTGCGTCTGTAATATGCTAAATGCCCGTTGTCTCGTCGTCTGTTAAACGGAAATATCTTCTATGGCCCTGCAGTCATATGACAAGGCCTAGTCAGACACTTTATTTTTTTTCTTCTGTCCACCTACGAGTGCAATTTGTCGCACACGTGTATAAATTTGTATTAAAACTTTTTTAAGCTGCTGAAATTTTCACAGAGGTTACTCAAATCGGTAGAAGCCTACACGAGGGCCGTTAGAAGCTCAGAGAAGAGATTGTCCGCTGGCCGAAGTGGCGCTGAAGTCTTATGCCAGAAACACTGTTTCCCTTCGTTTGTTCCAAAATGATAGATTTTTTACTGATGTGGAGATCAAAATTTTCTTTTCCTGAATTTCGCACCGAAGCCTCAGCGCCGGTACATCAGTGACGTCACTGATTTCAACGTATTTTCTCGTATGTTGGTCGTTTCGGCGCCTAAAGAGGTCGCAGCTATAGCTAGCTTGTGCTGTAGCCATCGTCTACTGACAACCGACTATGTAGAGCCGAGCGTGCGTTGTCAAAGTTCCCAACGTCGTCACGGTGTGGCCTCAGAGATCGGGCGCTGCGCGCTGTTCCACGGGGGCCGTATTCCCGGCCATTCCGTGCGGAAACTACACGGTGGCGTCGCCACTAGTATTTCGATTGCTCGTCTTTTTCTTCTTGTTCTTTTCGTTTGCTTGCGATGCCAGCGAAACGTAAGACCGTGTGGCCGTTTCGGTTTTTCAGGATGCCAACTTACTAGCGAAGCCTGATTTTATGCGCGTGTTTATTTTTCCTGTAGCACAGGTGACGCTACCACGTGTCACGCGCGACTATTTAGAAGCCAAATGTGAATAGCGTGGATCGAAGATGCATTTGCCTTCGTCTTGGCTCCTTTATGTTTCCGCCGGTATTTTGTGCTGTTCTTTCATTTGTTAGTATTTTCTGTTATGTATGGCTGGTTTTGTCATGGTCTACTTAAGTACTGGCAAGTATGTATGTACTTTGTGTGTCTCTTTTTTTGAACTTACATTATGTTTGTGGGAAAAACTGCGTGAACGAACGCGTTTCCTGTGGGGCTCGCATTCTTGTATATAGCCTCTGGCTACACGTCTGACTAGCGGTGCATATTTCATATATTCCACTGAGTAATGTGCAGTCAAAAGCTTTATGACATTAAACACGGGAGCGCGTGCCTCTCCGTACAAGAAGTGCAGTCTAGTGAGGGGCTGGCGCGCTCTCGTAGCTTGTATACAAACTACGAGGGCGCGCCAGCCTCTCGCTAGAGCGCTCTGCTTGTACGATGCAGCACGCACTCCCGCGTTTGCCGTCGTAAAGCTTTTGACTGCATAATCTAAAGTAAGAAAGAAAAGGTCAAAGGAAGATAAAAGGAAAGAAAGAAAGACTGAAAAGGCGACAAAAGAAAAAAAAAT